>NW_026646093.1:0-300000 GCF_949987535.1 Balaenoptera acutorostrata | reverse complement strand
TATGACGTTGATTTCATGGCTGAGTGATATTCCATTGTACATGAGGACCCCAACTTCTTTATCCATTTTTCTCTTTCCTAGGATATTTAAGGTGTAATGAAGTGGGGGTTCTTGTCAATAGAGCAGCCCTAAACTTTGGGGTGCCTGTGTCTTGCTGATTTTTAGTTTTCCCAATTTATACGCCCATGAGTGGAAGTGCCCTATGCGCTCCAAGCTGTGTTTTTTAGATGTTTCAGGACACACCGTACACTTCTCCAGAGTGGCTGTTTGAAATTTACATCCCGCCCATCAGCGTAGCAAGTCTCCCATTTCTCCATGGCCTCTCCTGCATTTCTGGTTTTGAAACTTTTTTCTGCATGGCCCTTTTGACCGCTGGGATGCGAGACTTCTTTGTAGCGCTGATTTGCCTTTCCAGGTTGCTTGGTTGGCCAAAAAGGGCGTATGCGTTTTTTCCTGAATATATTCAGGAAAAAACGCATACGCCCTTTTTAGCCAAGTGCATCATTGTCCACGTTTTGCCGCTTTTCATGTGCTTTCAAGGCGATTCGAATCTACCTCCTGAAATCTGTTTCCTGCAATTCTGCCTTGCTTTCAAAGCCTCTTCGTTGCCTTCCCTGAATATATTTGTGGACGAGAGGTATCATTTAAAACTCTGCAGGTTTGTGAATTGCAGTGCCCCTGAGCTCCATTTTTCAACTCGCTTTTTTGGGAGCTGGCCGCAAAAGCGCAGGATTGCTTCAGGCCCTCTTCTGGTTCTGGGGGGCAGGCTGAGCTTGTGGTTAATTCTTCTTCCTGATGGGAAAATAGAGTGACCTGTGCCTGTCCCAACACCTAGAGCTAGTCTCTCATTGGTTACCCCTCTTCCCGTTCATCCTCAGGACAAATTGCAACCTGTACGGAACAGGAGGTTAAAGGTGCTGATTCTCCAAGGAGGGAGATGGCTAGTAAATCGGCTGGAATGGCGAACCCGAGCAAAGGAGATGAGAAATGAGGTGCGTTTTAGAAACCTTTCCCGATCACACGGTGTACCATCTTCTGGGTTTCTCATGCCTGTTTTCGACGTAGGAAGATGCCCTTGAACCTGGAGATTTGGGACCCATGGGATGGGTACCATGCAGTATTACTTGAAAGGGTCTGCGTTGGCTCACCCAACCTCACCGAACCTCTCAGCCGCAAGAGTGTCCACCCTTATGTCTCAATCAGCTGTGGGTCTAGATATGGTCAATCCAGGTTGCATCACAGCCCCTGAACGAATTTTGGAAGAATTTCTCTCTCTTTCACTGTCTTTGTTTCACGGGTTTTGAAAAGTAATTTATTTTTATAATGGGGTTTAGCTGCTTTTCACGGCTGTGTTTATGCCGCTTTACACCCCCTTGACTCACTTACAGAGAGATATCAATACATAGGTTTGAAGATTCTTACTAGTCAGATATATTCTTGTGCGGTGAATAGGGGGTGTTGAATCCAGTTAACTGAGCAAGGAGTAGGACTTGTCTATTACATATTGGGTTTAGGGAAGGGTATAGGAGCTAATATGAAACCCTTGTTTTATGCATCACCCCACCTCACCTTTCCCGTTCAGCAGACATAGTGTTTTTTCTAAACGTGTGACTCTGTTCTGTTTTCTAATTCAGTTCAAGTGTAGCGGTTTTTACATTCCCTCTATAAGTGATATCTTAGGATAAGTGTCTTCTTCTGTGTGACTTATTTCACTAAGAATCGTCGTACCTAAATCCACTCATCGTGCTGCTACTAGCCTTATGACGTTGATTTCATGGCTGAGTGATATTCCATTGTACATGAGGACCCCAACTTCTTTATCCATTTTTCTCTTTCCTAGGATATTTAAGGTGTAATGAAGTGGGGTTTCTTGTCAACAGAGCAGCCCTAAACTTTGGGGTGCCTGTGTCTTGCTGATTTTTAGTTTTCCCAATTTATACGCCCATGAGTGGAAGTGCCCTATGCGCTCCAAGGTATGTTTTTTAGATGTTTCAGGACACACCGTACACTTCTCCAGAGTGGCTGTTGGCAATTTACATCCCACCCATCAGCATAGCAAGGCTCCCATTTTTCCATGGCCGGTCCTGCATTTCTGGTTTGGACACTTTTTTCCGCATGGCCCTTTTGCCCGCTTTGAAGCGAGACTTCTTTGGAGCGCTAATTTGCCTTTCCAGGTTGCTTGGTTGGCCAAAAAGGGCGTATGCGGTTTTTCCTGAATATATTCAGGAAAAAACGCATACGCCCTTTTTGGCCAAGGGCATCATTGTCCACGTTTTGCCGCTTTTCATGTGCTTTCAAGGCGATTCGAATCTACCTCCTGAAATCTGTTTCCTGCAATTCTGCCTTGCTTTCAAAGCCTCTTCGTTGCCTTCCCTTAATATATTTGTGGATGAGAGGTATCATTTAAAACTCTGCAGGTTTGTGAATTGCAGTGCCCCTGAGCTCCATTTTTCCACTCGCTTTTTTGGGAGCTGGCCGCAAAAGCGCAGGATTGCTTCAGGCCCCCTTCTGGTTCTGGGGGGCAGGCTGAGCTTGTGCTTAATTCTTCTTCCTGATGGGAAAATAGAGTGACCTGTGCCTGTCCCAACACCTAGAGCTAGTCTCTCATTGGTTCCCCCTCTTCTCGTTCATCCTCAGGACAAATTGCAACCTGTACGGAACAGGAGGTTAAAGGTGCTGATTCTCCAAGGAGGGAGAAGGCTAGTAAATCGGCTGGAATGGCGAACCCGAGCCAAGGAGATGAGAAATGAGGTGCGTTTTAGAAACCTTTCCTGATCACACGGTGTACCATCTTCTGGGTTTCTCATGCCTGTTTTCGATGTAGGAAGATGGCCTTGAACCTGGAGATTTGGGACCCATGGGATGGGTACCATGCAGTATTACTTGAAAGGGTCTGCGTTGGCTCCCCCAACCTCACCGAACCTCTCAGCCCCAAGAGTGTCCACCCTTATGTCTCAATCAGCTGTGGGTCTAGATATGGTCAATCCACGTTGCATCACAGCCCCTGAACGAATTTTGTAAGAATTTCTCTCTCTTTCACTGTCTTTGTTTCACAGGTTTTGAAAAGAAATTTATTTTTATAATGGGGTTTAGCTGCTTTTCACGGCTGTGTTTATGCCGTGTTACAGCCCCTTGACTCACTTACAGAGAGATATCAATACATAGGTTTGAAGATTCTTACTAGTCAGATATATTCTTGTGCGGTGAATAGGGGGTGTTGAATCCAGTTAACTGAGCAAGGAGTAGGACTTGTCTATTACATATTGGGTTTAGGGAAGTGTATAGGAGCTAATATGAAACCCTTGTTTTATGCATCACCCCACCTCACCTTTCCCGTTCAGCAGACATAGTGTTTTTTCTAAACGTGTGACTCTGTTCTGTTTTGCAATTCAGTTCAAGTGTAGCGGTTTTTACATTCCCTCTAGAAGTGATATCTTAGGATAAGTGTCTTCTTCTGTGTGACTTATTTCACTAAGAATCGTCGTACCTAAATCCACTCATCGTGCTGCTACTAGCCTTATGACGTTGATTTCATGGCTGAGTGATATTCCATTGTACATGAGGACCCCAACTTCTTTATCCATTTTTCTCTTTCCTAGGATATTTAAGGTGTAATGAAGTGGGGTTTCTTGTCAACAGAGCAGCCCTAAACTTTGGGGTGCCTGTGTCTTGCTGATTTTTAGTTTTCCCAATTTATACGCCCATGAGTGGAAGTGCCCTATGCGCTCCAAGGTATGTTTTTTAGATGTTTCAGGACACACCGTACACTTCTCCAGAGTGGCTGTTGGCAATTTACATCCCACCCATCAGCATAGCAAGGCTCCCATTTTTCCATGGCCGGTCCTGCATTTCTGGTTTGGACACTTTTTTCCGCATGGCCCTTTTGCCCGCTCTGAAGCGAGACTTCTTTGGAGCGCTAATTTGCCTTTCCAGGTTGCTTGGTTGGCCAAAAAGGGCGTATGCGTTTTTTCCTGAATATATTCAGGAAAAAACGCATACGCCCTTTTTGGCCAAGGGCATCATTGTCCACGTTTGGCCGCTTTTCATGTGCTTTCAAGGCGATTCGAATCTACCTCCTGAAATCTGTTTCCTGCAATTCTGCCTTGCTTTCAAAGCCTCTTCGTTGCCTTCCCTTAATATATTTGTGGACGAGAGTTATCATTTAAAACTCTGCAGGTTTGTGAATTGCAGTGCCCCTGAGCTCCATTTTTCAACTCGCTTTTTTGGGAGATGGCCGCCAAAGCGCAGGATTGCTTCAGGCCCTCTTCTGGTTCTGGGGGGCAGGCTGAGCTTGTGCTTAATTCTTCTTCCTGATGGGAAAATAGAGTGACCTGTGCCTGTCCCAACACCTAGAGCTAGTCTCTCATTGGTTCCCCCTCTTCCCGTTCATCCTCAGGACAAATTGCAACCTGTACGGAACAGGAGGTTAAAGGTGCTGATTCTCCAAGGAGGGAGAAGGCTAGTAAATCGGCTGGAATGGCGAACCCGAGCCAAGGAGATGAGAAATGAGGTGCGTTTTAGAAACCTTTCCCGATCACACGGTGTACCATCTTCTGGGTTTCTCATGCCTGTTTTCGATGTAGGAAGATGGCCTTGAACCTGGAGATTTGGGACCCATGGGATGGGTACCATGCAGTATTACTTGAAAGGGTCTGCGTTGGCTCCCCCAACCTCACCGAACCTCTCAGCCCCAAGAGTGTCCACCCTTATGTCTCAATCAGCTGTGGGTCTAGATATGGTCAATCCAGGTTGCATCACAGCCCCTGAACGAATTTTGTAAGAATTTCTCTCTCTTTCACTGTCTTTGTTTCACGGGTTTTGAAAAGTAATTTATTTTTATAATGGGGTTTAGCTGCTTTTCACGGCTGTGTTTATGCCGCTTTACACCCCCTTGACTCACTTACAGAGAGATATCAATACATAGGTTTGAAGATTCTTACTAGTCAGATATATTCTTGTGCGGTGAATAGGGGGTGTTGAGTCCAGTTCACTGAGCAAGGAGTAGGTCTTGTCTATTACATATTGGGTTTATGGAAGGGTATCGGAGCTAATTTGAAACCCTTGTTTTATGCATCACCCCACCTCACCTTTCCCGTTCAGCAGCCATAGTGTGTTTTCTAAACGTGTGACTCTGTTCTGTTTTGTAATTCAGTTCAAGTGTAGCGGTTTTTACATTCCCTCTATAAGTGATATCTTATGATAAGTGTCTTTTTCTGTGTGACTTATTTCACTTAGAATCGTCGTACATAAATCCACTCATCGTGCTGCTACTAGCCTTATGACGTTGATTTCTTGGCTGAGTGATATTCCATTGTACATGAGGACCCCAATTTCTTTATCCATTTTTCTCTTTCCTAGGATATTTAAGGTATAATGAATTGGGGGTTCTTGTCAACAGAGCAGCCCTAAACTTTGGGGTGCCTGTGTCTTGCTGATTTTTAGTTTTCCCAATTTATAGGCCCATGAGTGGAAGTGCCCTATGCTCTCCAATCTGTGTTATTTAGATGTTTCAGGACACACCGTACACTTCTCCAGAGTGGCTGTTGGCAATTTACATCCTGCCCATCAGCGTAGCAAGGCTCCCATTTCTCCATGGCCGGTCCTGCATTTCTGGTTTTGACACTTTTTTCCGCATGGCCCTTTTGCCCTCTGGGAAGCGAGACTTCTTTGGAGCGCTGATTTGCCTTTCCAGGTTACTTGGTTGGCCAAAAAGGGCGTATGCGTTTTTTCCTGAATATATTCAGGAAAAAACGCATACGCCCTTTTTGGCCAAGGGCATCATTGTCCACGTTTTGCCACTTTTCATGTGCTTTCAAAGCGATTCGAATCTACCTCCTGAAATCTGTTTCCTGCAATTCTGCCTTGCTTTCAAAGCCTCTTCGTTTCCTTCCCTCAATATATTTGTGGACGAGAGTTATCATTTATAACTCTGCAGGTTTGTGAATTGCAGTGCCCATGAGCTCCATTTTTCAAGTCGCTTTTTGGGAGCTGGCCGCAAAAGCGCAGGATTGCTTCAGGCACTCTTCTGGTTCTGGGGGGCAGGCTGAAGCTGTGGTTAATTCTTCCTCCTGATGGGAAAATAGAGGGACCTGTGCCTGTCCCAACCACTAGAGCTAGTCTCTCATTGGTTCCCCCACTTCCCGTTCATGATCCGGACAATTTGCAACCTGTACTGAACAGGAGGTTAAAGGTGCTGATTCTCCAAGGAGGGAGATGGCTAGTAAATCGGGTGGAATGGCGAACTCGAGCAAAGGAGATGAGCAATGAGATGCGTTTTAGAAACCTTTCCCGATCACACGGTGTACCATCTTCTGGGTTTCTCATGCATGTTTTCGATGTATTAAGATGCCCTTGAACCTGGAGATTTGGGACCCATGGGACGGGTACCATGCAGTATTACTTGAAAGGGTCTGCGTTGGCTCACCCAACCTCACCAAACCTCTCAGCCCCAAGAGTGTCCACCCTTATGTCTCAATCGGCTGTGGGTCTAGATATGGTCAATCCAGGTTGCATCACAGCCCTTGAACGAATTTTGTAAGAATTTCTCTCTCTTTCACTGTCTTTGTTTCACGGGTTTTGAAAAGTAATTTATTTTTATAATGGGGTTTAGCTGCTTTTCACGGCTGTGTTTATGCCGCTTTACACCCCCTTGACTCACTTACAGAGAGATATCAATAGATAGGTTTGAAGATTCTTACTAGTCAGATATATTCTTGTGCGGTGAATAGGGGGTGTTGAGTCCAGTTCACTGAGCAAGGAGTAGGTCTTGTCTATTACATATTGGGTTTATGGAACGGTATCGGAGCTCATTTGAAACCCTTGTTTTATGCATCACCCCACCTCACCTTTCCCGTTCAGCAGCCATAGTTTGTTTTCTCAACGTGTGACTATGTTCTGTTTTGTAATTCACTTCAACTGTAGCGGTTTTTACATTCCCTCTATAAGTGCTATCTTATGATAAGTGTCTTTTTCTGTGTGACTTATTTCACTTAGATTCGTCGTACCTAAATCCACTCATCGTGCTTCTACTAGCCTTATGACGTTGATTTCATGGCTGAGTGATATTCCATTGTACATGAGGACCCCAACTTCTTTATCCATTTTTCTCTTTCCTAGGATATTTAAGGTGTAATGAAGTGGGGGTTCTTGTCAACAGAGCAGCCCTAAACTTTGGGGTGCCTGTGTCTTGCTGATTTTTACTTTTCCCAATTTATATGCCCATGAGTGGAAGTGCCCTATGCGCTCCAAGCTGTGTTTTTTAGATGTTTCAGGACACACCGTACACTTCTCCAGAGTGACTGTTTCCAATTTACATCCCGCCCATCAGCGTAGCAAGTCTCCCATTTCTCCATGGCCGCTCCTGCATTTCTGGTTTTGAAACTTTTTTCTGCATGGCCCTTTTGACCGCTGGGATGCGAGACTTCTTTGTAGCGCTGATTTGCCTTTCCAGGTTGCTTGGTTGGCCAAAAAGGGCGTATGCGTTTTTTCCTGAATATATTCAGGAAAAAACGCATACGCCCTTTTTGGCCAAGTGCATCATTGTCCACGTTTTGCCGCTTTTCATGTGCTTTCAAGGCGATTCGAATCTACCTCCTGAAATCTGTTTCCTGCAATTCTGCCTTGCTTTCAAAGCCACTTCATTGCCTTCCCTTAATATATTTGTGGACGAGAGTTATCATTTAAAACACTGCAGGTTTGTTAATTGCAGTGCCCCTGAGCTCCATTTTTCAACTCGCTTTTTTGGGAGCTGGCCGCAAAAGCACAGGATTGCTTCAGGCCCTCTTCTGGTTCTGGGGGGCAGGCTGAGCTTGTGCTTAATTCTTCTTCCTGATGGGAAAATAGAGTGACCTGTGCCTGTCCCAACACCTAGAGCTAGTCTCTCTTTGGTTCCCCCTCTTCCCGTTCATCCTCAGGACAAATTGCAAACTCTACGGAACAGGAGTTTAAAGGTGCTGATTCTCCAAGGAGGGAGAAGGCTAGTAAAGGGGCTGCAATGGCGAACCCTAGCACAAGGAGATGAGAAATGAGGTGCGTTTTAGAAACCTTTCCCGATCACACGGTGTGCCATCTTCTGTGTTGCTCATGCATGTTTTCGATGTAGGAAGATGCCCTTGAACCTGGAGATTTGGGACCCATGGGACGGGTACCATGCAGTATTACTTGAAAGGGTCTGCGTTGGCTCACCCAACCTCACCAAACCTCTCCGCCCCAAGAGTGTCCACCCTTATGTCTCAATCAGCTGTGGGTCTAGATATGGTCAATCCAGGTTGCATCACAGCCCTTGAACGAATTTTGTAAGAATTTCTCTCTCTTTCACTGTCTTTGTTTCACGGGTTTTGAAAAGAAATTTATTTTTATAATGGGGTTTAGCTGCTTTTCACGGCTGTGTTTATGCCGTGTTACAGCCCCTTGACTCACTTACAGAGAGATATCAATACATAGGTTTGAAGATTCTTACTAGTCAGATATATTCTTGTGCGGTGAATAGGGGGTGTTGAGTCCAGTTCACTGAGCAAGGAGTAGGTCTTGTCTATTACATATTGGGTTTATGGAACGGTATCGGAGCTAATTTGAAACCCTTGTTTTATGCATCACCCAACCTCACCTTTCCCGTTCAGCAGCCATAGTGTGTTTTCTAAACGTGTGACTATGTTCTGTTTTGTAATTCACTTCAACTGTAGCGGTTTTTACATTCCCTCTATAAGTGCTATCTTATGATAAGTGTCTTTTTCTGTGTGACTTATTTCACTTAGAATCGTCGTACCTAAATCCACTCATCGTGCTGCTACTAGCCTTATGACGTTGATTTCATGGCTGAGTGATATTCCATTGTACATGAGGACCACAACTTCTTTATCCATTTTTCTCTTTCCTAGGATATTTAAGATGTAATGAAGTGGTGGTTCTTGTCAACAGAGCAGCCCTAAACTTTGGAGTGCCTGTGTCTTGCTGATTTTTAGTTTTCCCAATTTATACGCCCATGAGTGGAAGTGCCCTATGCTCTCCAAGCTGTGTTTTTTAGGTGTTTCAGGACACACCGTACACTTCTCCAGAGTGGCTGTTGGCAATTTACATCCCTCCCATCAGCGTAGCAAGGCTCCCATTTCTCCATGGCCTCTCCTGCATTTCTGGTTTTGACCCTTTTTTCCGCATGGCCCTTTTTCCCCCTGAGAAGCGAGACTTCTTTGTAGCACTGATTTGCCTTTCCAGGTTGCTTGGTTGGCCAAAAAGGGCGTATGCGTTTTTTCCTGAATATATTCAGGAAAAAACGCATACGCCCTTTTTGGCCAAGGGCATCATTGTCCACGTTTTGCCGCTTTTCATGTGCTATCAAGGCGATTCGAATCTACCTCCTGAAATCTGTTTCCTGCAATTCTGCCTTGCTTTCAAAGCCTCTTCGTAGCCTTCCCTCAATATATTTGTGGACGAGAGTTATCATTTATAACTCTGCAGGTTTGTGAATTGCAGTGCCCCTGAGCTCCATTTTTCCAGTCGCTTTTTTGGGAGCTGGCCGCAAAAGTGCAGGATTGCTTCAGGCCCTCTTCTGTTTCTGGGGGGCAGGCTGAGCTTGTGCTTAATTCTTCTTCCTGATGGGAAAATAGAGTGACCTGTGCCTGTCCCAACCCCTAGAGCTAGTCTCTCATTGGTTCCCCTCTTCCCGTTCATCCTCAGGACAAATTGCAACCTGTACGGAACAGGAGATTAAAGGTGCTGATTCTCCAAGGAGGGAGATGGCTAGTAAAGCGGCTGGAATGGCGAACCCGAGCACAAGGAGATGAGAAATGAGGGGCGTTTTAGAAACCTTTCCCGATCACACGGTGTACCATCTTCTGGGTTTCTCATGCATGTTTTCGACGTAGGAAGATGCCCTTGAACCTGGAGATTTGGGACCCATGGGATGGGTACCATGCAGTATTACTTTAAAGGGTCTGCGTTGGCTCACGCAACCTCACCAAAACTCTCAGCCCCAAGAGTGTCCACCCTTATGTCTCAATCAGCTGTGGGTCTAGATATGGTCAATCCAGGTTGCATCACAGCCCCTGAACGAATTTTGTAAGAATTTCTCTCTCTTTCACTGTCTTTGTTTCACGGGTTTTGAAAAGTAATTTATTTTTATAATGGGGTTTAGCTGCTTTTCACGGCTGTGTTTAGGCCGCTTTACACCCAATTGACTCACTTACAGAGAGATATCAATACATAGGTTTGAAGATTCTTACTAGTCAGATATATTCTTGTGCGGTGAATAGGGGGTGTTGAGGCCAGTTCACTGAGCAAGGAGTAGGTCTTGTCTACTACATATTGGGTTTATGGAACGGTATCTGAGCTAATTTGAAACCCTTGATTTATGCATCACCCCACCTCACCTTTCCCGTTCAGCAGCCATAGTGTGTTTTCTAAACGTGTGACTATGTTCTGTTTTGTAATTCACTTCAACTGTAGCGGTTTTTACATTCCCTCTATAAGTGCTATCTTATGATAAGTGTCTTTTTCTGTGTGACTTATTTCACTTAGAATCGTCGTACTTAAATCCACTCATCGTGCTGCTACTAGCCTTATGACGTTGATTTCATGGCTGAGTGATATTCCATTGTACATGAGGACCACAACTTCTTTATCCATTTTTCTCTTTCCTAGGATATTTAAGATGTAATGAAGTGGTGGTTCTTGTCAACAGAGCAGCCCTAAACTTTGGAGTGCCTGTGTCTTGCTGATTTTTAGTTTTCCCAATTTATACGCCCATGAGTGGAAGTGCCCTATGCTCTCCAAGCTGTGTTTTTTAGGTGTTTCAGGACACACCGTACACTTCTCCAGAGTGGCTGTTGGCAATTTACATCCCTCCCATCAGCGTAGCAAGGCTCCCATTTCTCCATGGCCTCTCCTGCATTTCTGGTTTTGACCCTTTTTTCCGCATGGCCCTTTTTCCCCCTGAGAAGCGAGACTTCTTTTTAGCACTGATTTGCCTTTCCAGGTTGCTTGGTTGGCCAAAAAGGGCGTATGCGTTTTTTCCTGAATATATTCAGGAAAAAACGCATACGCCCTTTTTGGCCAAGGGCATCATTGTCCACGTTTTGCCGCTTTTCATGTGCTATCAAGGCGATTCGAATCTACCTCCTGAAATCTGTTTCCTGCAATTCTGCCTTGCTTTCAAAGCCTCTTCGTAGCCTTCCCTCAATATATTTGTGGACGAGAGTTATCATTTATAACTCTGCAGGTTTGTGAATTGCAGTGCCCCTGAGCTCCATTTTTCCAGTCGCTTTTTTGGGAGCTGGCCGCAAAAGTGCAGGATTGCTTCAGGCCCTCTTCTGTTTCTGGGGGGCAGGCTGAGCTTGTGCTTAATTCTTCTTCCTGATGGGAAAATAGAGTGACCTGTGCCTGTCCCAACCCCTAGAGCTAGTCTCTCATTGGTTCCCCTCTTCCCGTTCATCCTCAGGACAAATTGCAACCTGTACGGAACAGGAGATTAAAGGTGCTGATTCTCCAAGGAGGGAGATGGCTAGTAAAGCGGCTGGAATGGCGAACCCGAGCACAAGGAGATGAGAAATGAGGGGCGTTTTAGAAACCTTTCCCGATCACACGGTGTACCATCTTCTGGGTTTCTCATGCATGTTTTCGACGTAGGAAGATGCCCTTGAACCTGGAGATTTGGGACCCATGGGATGGGTACCATGCAGTATTACTTTAAAGGGTCTGCGTTGGCTCACGCAACCTCACCAAAACTCTCAGCCCCAAGAGTGTCCACCCTTATGTCTCAATCAGCTGTGGGTCTAGATATGGTCAATCCAGGTTGCATCACAGCCCCTGAACGAATTTTGTAAGAATTTCTCTCTCTTTCACTGTCTTTGTTTCACGGGTTTTGAAAAGTAATTTATTTTTATAATGGGGTTTAGCTGCTTTTCACGGCTGTGTTTAGGCCGCTTTACACCCAATTGACTCACTTACAGAGAGATATCAATACATAGGTTTGAAGATTCTTACTAGTCAGATATATTCTTGTGCGGTGAATAGGGGGTGTTGAGGCCAGTTCACTGAGCAAGGAGTAGGTCTTGTCTACTACATATTGGGTTTATGGAACGGTATCTGAGCTAATTTGAAACCCTTGATTTATGCATCACCCCACCTCACCTTTCCCGTTCAGCAGCCATAGTGTGTTTTCTAAACGTGTGACTCTGTTCTGTTTTGTAATTCAGTTCAAGTGTAGCGGTTTTTACATTCCCTCTATAAGTGATATCTTATGATAAGTGTCTTTTTCTGTGTGACTTATTTCATTTAGAATCGTCGTATCTAAATCCACTCATCATGCTGCTACTAGCCTTATGACGTGGATTTCATGGCTGAGTGATATTCCATTGTACATGAGGATCACAACTTCTTTATCCACTTTTCGCTTTCCTAGGATATTTAAGGTGTAATGAAGTGGGGGTTCTTGTCAACAGAGCAGCCCTAAACTTTGGGGTGCCTGTGTCTTGCTGATTTTTAGTTTTCCCAATTTATACGCCCATGAGTGGAAGTGCCCTATGTGCTCCAAGCTGTGTTTTTTAGATGTTTCAGGACACACCGTACACTTCTCCAGAGTGGCTGTTGGCAATTTACATCCCGCCCATCAGCGTAGCAAGGCTCCCATTTCTCCATGGCCGGTCCTGCATTTCTGGTTTGGACACTTTTTTCCGCATGGCCCTTTTGCCCGCTGGGAAGCGAGACTTCTTTGGAGCGCTGCTTTGCCTTTCCAGGTTGCTTGCTTGGCCAAAAAGGGCGTATGCGTTTTTTCCTGAATATATTCAGGAAAAAACGCATACGCCCTTTTTGGCCAAGGGCATCATTGTCCACGTTTTGCCGCTTTTCATGTGCTTTCAAGGCGATTCGAATCTACCTCCTGAAATCTGTTTCCAGCAATTCTGCCTTGCTTTCAAAGCCTCTTCGTTGCCTTCCCTCAATATATTTGTGGACGAGAGTTATCGTTTATAACTCTGCAGGTTTGTTTATTGCAGTGCCCCTGAGCTCCATTTTTCCAGTCGCTTTTTTGGGAGCTGGCCGCAAAAGTGCAGGATTGCTTCAGGCCCTCTTCTGGTTCTGGGGGGCAGGCTGAGCTTGTGGTTAATTCTTCTTCCTGATGGGAAAATAAAGTGACCTGTGCCTGTCCCAACCCCTAGAGCTAGTCTCTCATTGGTTCCCCTCTTGCCGTTCATCCTCAGGACAAATTGCAACCTGTACGGAACAGGAGATTAAAGGTGCTGATTCTCCAAGGAGGGAGATGGCTAGTAAAGCGGCTGGAATGGCGAACCCGAGCACAAGGAGATGAGAAATGAGGGGCGTTTTAGAAACCTTTCCCGATCACACGGTGTACCATCTTCTGGGTTTCTCATGCATGTTTTCGACGTAGGAAGATGCCCTTGAACCTGGAGATTTGGGACTCATGGGATGGGTACCATGCAGTATTACTTTAAAGGGTCTGCGTTGGCTCACGCAACCTCACCAAACCTCTCAGCCCCAAGAGTGTCCACCCTTATGTCTCAATCAGCTGTGGGTCTAGATATGGTAAATCCAGGTTGCATCACAGCCCCTGAACGAATTTTGTAAGAATTTCTCTCTCTTTCACTGTCTTTGTTTCACGGGTTTTGAAAAGTAATTTATTTTTATAATGGGGTTTAGCTGCTTTTCACGGCTGTGTTTAGGCCGCTTTACACCCAATTGACTCACTTCCAGAGAGATATCAATACATAGGTTTGAAGATTCTTACTAGTCAGATATATTCTTGTGCGGTGAATAGGGGGTGTTGAGGCCAGTTCACTGAGCAAGGAGTAGGTCTTGTCTACTACATATTGGGTTTATGGAACGGTATCTGAGCTAATTTGAAACCCTTGATTTATGCATCACCCCACCTCAACTTTCCCGTTCAGCAGCCATAGTGTGTTTTCTAAACGTGTGACTCTGTTCTGTTTTGTAATTCAGTTCAAGTGTCGCGGTTTTTACATTCCCTCTATAAGTGATATCTTATGATAAGTGTCTTTTTCTGTGTGACTTATTTCATTTAGAATCGTCGTATCTACATTCACTCATCGTGCTGCTACTAGCCTTATGACGTGGATTTCATGGCTGAGTGATATTCCATTGTACATGAGGATCACAACTTCTTTATCCACTTTTCTCTTTCCTAGGATATTTAAGGTGTAATGAAGTGGGGGTTCTTGTCAACAGAGCAGCCCTAAACTTTGGGGTGCCTGTGTCTTGCTGATTTTTAGTTTTCCCAATTTATACGCCCATGAGTGGAAGTGCCCTATGCTCTCCAAGCTGTGTTTTTTAGATGTTTCAGGACACACCGTACACTTCTCCAGAGTGGCTGTTGGCAATTTACATCCTGCCCATCAGTATAGCAAGGCTCCCATTTCTCCATGGCCGGTCCTGCATTTCTGGTTTGGACACTTTTTTCCGCATGGCCCTTTTGCCCGCTGAGAAGCGAGACTTCTTTGGAGCGCTGATTTGCCTTTCCAGGTGGCTTGGTTGGCCAAAAAGGGCGTATGCGTTTTTTCCTGAATATATTCAGGAAAAAACGCATACGCCCTTTTTGGCCAAGGGCATCATTGTCCACGTTTTGCCGCTTTTCATGTGCTTTCAAAGCGATTCGAGTCTACCTCCTGAAATCTGTTTCATGCAATTCTGCCTTGCTTTCAAAGCCTCTTCGTTGCCTTCCCTCAATATGTTTGTGGACGAGAGTTATCGTTTATAACTCTGCAGGTTTGTTTATTGCAGTGCCCCTGAGCTCCATTTTTCCAGTCACTTTTTTGGGAGCTGGCCGCAAAAGTGCAGGATTGCTTCAGGCCCTCTTCTGGTTCTGGGGGGCAGGCTGAGCTTGTGCTTAATTCTTCTTCCTGATGGGAAAATAGAGTGTCCTGTGCCTGTCCCAACCCCTAGAGCTAGTCTCTCATTGGTTCCCCTCTTGCCGTTCATCCTCAGGACAAATTGCAACCTGTACGGAACAGGAGATTAAAGGTGCTGATTCTCCAAGGAGGGAGATGGCTAGTAAAGCGGCTGGAATGGCGAACCCGAGCACAAGGAGATGAGAAATGAGGGGCGTTTTAGAAACCTTTCCCGATCACACGGTGTACCATCTTCTGGGTTTCTCATGCATGTTTTCGACGTAGGAAGATGCCCTTGAACCTGGAGATTTGGGACCCATGGGATGGGTACCATGCAGTATTACTTTAAAGGATCTGCGTTGGCTCACGCAACCTCACCAAAACTCTCAGCCCCAAGAGTGTCCACCCTTATGTCTCAATCAGCTGTGGGTCTAGATATGGTCAATCCAGGTTGCATCACAGCCCCTGAACGAATTTTGTAAGAATTTCTCTCTCTTTCACTGTCTTTGTTTCACGGGTTTTGAAAAGTAATTTATTTTTATAATGGGGTTTAGCTGCTTTTCACGGCTGTGTTTAGGCCGCTTTACACCCAATTGACTCACTTACAGAGAGATATCAATACATAGGTTTGAAGATTCTTACTAGTCAGATATATTCTTGTGCGGTGAATAGGGGGTGTTGAGGCCAGTTCACTGAGCAAGGAGTAGGTCTTGTCTACTACATATTGGGTTTATGGAACGGTATCTGAGCTAATTTGAAACCCTTGATTTATGCATCACCCCACCTCACCTTTCCCGTTCAGCAGCCATAGTGTGTTTTCTAAACGTGTGACTCTGTTCTGTTTTGTAATTCAGTTCAAGTGTAGCGGTTTTTACATTCCCTCTATAAGTGATATCTTATGATAAGTGTCTTTTTCTGTGTGACTTATTTCATTTAGAATCGTCGTATCTAAATCCACTCATCATGCTGCTACTAGCCTTATGACGTGGATTTCATGGCTGAGTGATATTCCATTGTACATGAGGATCACAACTTCTTTATCCACTTTTCTCTTTCCTAGGATATTTAAGGTGTAATGAAGTGGGGGTTCTTGTCAACAGAGCAGCTCTAAACTTTGGGGTGCCTGTGTCTTGCTGATTTTTAGTTTTCCCAATTTATACGCCCATGAGTGGAAGTGCCCTATGTGCTCCAAGCTGTGTTTTTTAGATGTTTCAGGACACACCGTACACTTCTCCAGAGTGGCTGTTGGCAATTTACATCCCGCCCATCAGCGTAGCAAGGCTCCCATTTCTCCATGGCCGGTCCTGCATTTCTGGTTTGGACACTTTTTTCCGCATGGCCCTTTTGCCCGCTGGGAAGTGAGACTTCTTTGGAGCGCTGCTTTGCCTTTCCAGGTTGCTTGCTTGGCCAAAAAGGGCGTATGCGTTTTTTCCTGAATATATTCAGGAAAAAACGCATACGCCCTTTTTGGCCAAGGGCATCATTGTCCACGTTTTGCCGCTTTTCATGTGCTTTCAAGGCGATTCGAATCTACCTCCTGAAATCTGTTTCCAGCAATTCTGCCTTGCTTTCAAAGCCTCTTCGTTGCCTTCCCTCAATATATTTGTGGACGAGAGTTATCGTTTATAACTCTGCAGGTTTGTTTATTGCAGTGCCCCTGAGCTCCATTTTTCCAGTCGCTTTTTTGGGAGCTGGCCGCAAAAGTGCAGGATTGCTTCAGGCCCTCTTCTGGTTCTGGGGGGCAGGCTGAGCTTGTGGTTAATTCTTCTTCCTGATGGGAAAATAGAGTGACCTGTGCCTGTCCCAACCCCTAGAGCTAGTCTCTCATTGGTTCCCCTCTTGCCGTTCATCCTCAGGACAAATTGCAACCTGTACGGAACAGGAGATTAAAGGTGCTGATTCTCCAAGGAGGGAGATGGCTAGTAAAGCGGCTGGAATGGCGAACCCGAGCACAAGGAGATGAGAAATGAGGGGCGTTTTAGAAACCTTTCCCGATCACACGGTGTACCATCTTCTGGGTTTCTCATGCATGTTTTCGACGTAGGAAGATGCCCTTGAACCTGGAGATTTGGGACTCATGGGATGGGTACCATGCAGTATTACTTTAAAGGGTCTGCGTTGGCTCACGCAACCTCACCAAACCTCTCAGCCCCAAGAGTGTCCACCCTTATGTCTCAATCAGCTGTGGGTCTAGATATGGTCAATCCAGGTTGCATCACAGCCCCTGAACGAATTTTGTAAGAATTTCTCTCTCTTTCACTGTCTTTGTTTCACGGGTTTTGAAAAGTAATTTATTTTTATAATGGGGTTTAGCTGCTTTTCACGGCTGTGTTTAGGCCGCTTTACACCCAATTGACTCACTTCCAGAGAGATATCAATACATAGGTTTGAAGATTCTTACTAGTCAGATATATTCTTGTGCGGTGAATAGGGGGTGTTGAGGCCAGTTCACTGAGCAAGGAGTAGGTCTTGTCTACTACATATTGGGTTTATGGAACGGTATCTGAGCTAATTTGAAACCCTTGATTTATGCATCACCCCACCTCAACTTTCCCGTTCAGCAGCCATAGTGTGTTTTCTAAACGTGTGACTCTGTTCTGTTTTGTAATTCAGTTCAAGTGTAGCGGTTTTTACATTCCCTCTATAAGTGATATCTTATGATAAGTGTCTTTTTCTGTGTGACTTATTTCATTTAGAATCGTCGTATCTAAATCCACTCATCGTGCTGCTACTAGCCTTATGACGTGGATTTCATGGCTGAGTGATATTCCATTGTACATGAGGACCACAACTTCTTTATCCACTTTTCTCTTTCCTAGGATATTTAAGGTGTAATGAAGTGGGGGTTCTTGTCAACAGAGCAGCCCTAAACTTTGGGGTGCCTGTGTCTTGCTGATTTTTAGTTTATCCAATTTATACGCCCATGAGTGGAAGTGCCCTATGCTCTCCAAGCTGTGTTTTTTAGATGTTTCAGGACACACCGTACACTTCTCCAGAGTGGCTGTTGGCAATTTACATCCCGCCCATCAGCGTAGCAAGGCTCCCATTTCTCCATGGCTGGACCTGCATTTCTGGTTTGGACACTTTTTTCCGCATGGCCCTTTTGCCCGCTGGGAAGTGAGACTTCTTTGGAGCGCTGATTTGCCTTTCCAGGTTGCTTGGTTGGCCAAAAAGGGCGTATGCGTTTTTTCCTGAATATATTCAGGAAAAAACGCATACGCCCTTTTTGGGCAAGGGCATCATTGTCCACGTTTTGCCGCTTTTCATGTGCTTTCAAGGCGATTCGAATCTACCTCCTGAAATCTGTTTCCTGCAATTCTGCCTTGCTTTCAAAGCCTCTTCGTTGCCTTCCCTCAATATATTTGTGGACGAGAGTTATCATTTATAACTCTGCAGGTTTGTGAATTGCAGTGCCCCTGAGCTCCATTTTTCCAGTCTCTTTTTTGGGAGCTGGCCGCAAAAGTGCAGGATTGCTTCAGGCCCTCTTCTGGTTCTGGGGGGCAGGCTGAGCTTGTGGTTAATTCTTCTTCCTGATGGGAAAATAGAGTGACCTGTGCCTGTCCCAACCCCTAGAGCTAGTCTCTCATTGGTTCCCCTCTTCCCGTTCATCCTCAGGACAAATTGCAACCTGTATGGAACAAGAGATTAAAGGTTCTGATTCTCCAAGGAGGGAGATGGCTAGTAAAGCGGCTGGAATGGCGAACCCGAGCACAAGGAGATGAGAAATGCGGTGCGTTTTAGAAACCTTTCCCGATCACACGGTGTACCATCTTCTGGGTTTCTCATGCATGTTTTCGAGGTAGGAAGTTGCCCTTGAACCTGGAGATTTGGGACCCATGGGATGGGTACCATGCAGTATTACTTGAAAGGGTCTGCGTTGGCTCCCCCAACCTCACCGAACCTCTCAGCCGCAAGAGTGTCCACCCTTATGTCTCAATCAGCTGTGGGTCTAGATATGGTCAATCCAGGTTGCATCACAGCCCCTGAACGAATTTTGGAAGAATTTCTCTCTCTTTCACTGTCTTTGTTTCACGGGTTTTGAAAAGTAATTTATTTTTATAATGGGGTTTAGCTGCTTTTCACGGCTGTGTTTATGCCGCTTTACACCCCCTTGACTCACTTACAGAGAGATATCAATACATAGGTTTGAAGATTCTTACTAGTCAGATATATTCTTGTGCGGTGAATAGGGGGTGTTGAGTCCAGTTCACTGAAAAAGGAATAGGTCTTGTCTGTTACATATTGGGTTTGTGGAACGGTATCTGAGCTAATTTGAAACCCTTGTTTTATGCATCACCCCACCTCACCTTTCCCGTTCAGCAGCCATAGTGTGTTTTCTAAACGTGTGACTCTGTTCTGTTTTGCAATTCAGTTCAAGTGTAGCGGTTTTTACATTCCCTCTATAAGTGATATCTTATGATAAGTGTCTTTTTCTGTGTGACTTATTTCACTTAGAATCGTCGTACCTAAATCCACTCATCGTGCTGCTACTAGCCTTATGACGTGGATTTCATGGCTGAGTGATATTCCATTGTACATGAGGACCCGAACTTCTTTATCCATTTTTCGCTTTCCTATGATATTTAAGGTGTAATGAAGTGGGGGTTCTTGTCAACAGAGCAGCCCTAAACTTTGGGGTGCCTGTGTCTTGCTGATTTTAATTTTCCCAATTTATACGCCCATGAGTGGAAGTGCCCTATGCGCTCCAAGGTATGTTTTTTAGATGTTTCAGGACACACCGTACACTTCTCCAGAGTGGCTGTTGGCAATTTACATCCCACCCATCAGCATAGCAAGGCTCCCATTTTTCCATGGCCGGTCCTGCATTTCTGGTTTGGACACTTTTTTCCGCATGGCCCTTTTGCCCGCTTTGAAGCGAGACTTCTTTGGAGCGCTAATTTGCCTTTCCAGGTTGCTTGGTTGGCCAAAAAGGGCGTATGCGTTTTTTCCTGAATATATTCAGGAAAAAACGCATACGCCCTTTTTGGCCAAGGGCATCATTGTCCACGTTTGGCCGCTTTTCATGTGCTTTCAAGGCGATTCGAATCTACCTCCTGAAATCTGTTTCCTGCAATTCTGCCTTGCTTTCAAAGCCTCTTCGTTGCCTTCCCTTAATATATTTGTGGACGAGAGGTATCATTTAAAACTCTGCAGGTTTGTGAATTGCAGTGCCCCTGAGCTCCATTTTTCCACTCGCTTTTTTGGGAGCTGGCCGCAAAAGCGCAGGATTGCTTCAGGCCCCCTTCTGGTTCTGGGGGGCAGGCTGAGCTTGTGCTTAATTCTTCTTCCTGATGGGAAAATAGAGTGACCTGTGCCTGTCCCAACACCTAGAGCTAGTCTCACATTGGTTCCCCCTCTTCTCGTTCATCCTCAGGACAAATTGCAACCTGTACGGAACAGGAGGTTAAAGGTGCTGATTCTCCAAGGAGGGAGAAGGCTAGTAAATCGGCTGGAATGGCGAACCCGAGCCAAGGAGATGAGAAATGAGGTGCGTTTTAGAAACCTTTCCCGATCACACGGTGTACCATCTTCTGGGTTTCTCATGCCTGTTTTCGATGTAGGAAGATGGCCTTGAACCTGGAGATTTGGGACCCATGGGACGGGTACCATGCAGTATTACTTGAAAGGGTCTGCGTTGGCTCACCCAACCTCACCAAACCTCTCAGCCCCAAGAGTGTCCACCCTTATGTCTCAATCAGCTGTGGGTCTAGATATGGTCAATCCAGGTTGCATCACAGCCCTTGAACGAATTTTGTAAGAATTTCTCTCTCTTTCACTGTCTTTGTTTCACGGGTTTTGAAAAGAAATTTATTTTTATAATGGGGTTTAGCTGCTTTTCACGGCTGTGTTTATGCCGTGTTACAGCCCCTTGACTCACTTACAGAGAGATATCAATACATAGGTTTGAAGATTCTTACTAGTAAGATATATTCTTGTGCGGTGAATAGGGGGTGTTGAGTCCAGTTCACTGAGCAAGGAGTAGGTCTTGTCTATTACATATTGGGTTTATGGAACGGTATCGGAGCTAATTTGAAACCCTTGTTTTATGCATCACCCCACCTCACCTTTCCCGTTCAGCAGCCATAGTGTGTTTTCTAAACGTGTGACTATGTTCTGTTTTGTAATTCACTTCAACTGTAGCGGTTTTTACATTCCCTCTATAAGTGCTATCTTATGATAAGTGTCTTTTTCTGTGTGACTTATTTCACTTAGAATCGTCGTACCTAAATCCACTCATCGTGCTGCTACTAGCCTTATGACGTTGATTTCATGGCTGAGTGATATTCCATTGTACATGAGGACCACAGCTTCTTTATCCATTTTTCTCTTTCCTAGGATATTTAAGATGTAATGAAGTGGTGGTTCTTGTCAACAGAGCAGCCCTAAACTTTGGAGTGCCTGTGTCTTGCTGATTTTTAGTTTTCCCAATTTATACGCCCATGAGTGGAAGTGCCCTATGCTCTCCAAGCTGTGTTTTTTAGGTGTTTCAGGACACACCGTACACTTCTCCAGAGTGGCTGTTGGCAATTTACATCCCTCCCATCAGCGTAGCAAGGCTCCCATTTCTCCATGGCCTCTCCTGCATTTCTGGTTTTGACCCTTTTTTCCGCATGGCCCTTTTTCCCCCTGAGAAGCGAGACTTCTTTGTAGCACTGATTTGCCTTTCCAGGTTGCTTGGTTGGCCAAAAAGGGCGTATGCGTTTTTTCCTGAATATATTCAGGAAAAAACGCATACGCCCTTTTTGGCCAAGGGCATCATTGTCCACGTTTTGCCGCTTTTCATGTGCTATCAAGGCGATTCGAATCTACCTCCTGAAATCTGTTTCCTGCAATTCTGCCTTGCTTTCAAAGCCTCTTCGTTGCCTTCCCTCAATATATTTGTGGACAAGAGTTATCATTTATAACTCTGCAGGTTTGTGAATTGCAGTGCCCCTGAGCTCCATTTTTCCAGTCGCTTTTTTGGGAGCTGGCCGCAAAAGTGCAGGATTGCTTCAGGCCCTCTTCTGGTTCTGGGGGGCAGGCTGAAGCTGTGGTTAATTCTTCTTCCTGATGGGAAAATAGAGTGACCTGTGCCTGTCCCAACCCCTAGAGCTAGTCTCTCATTGGTTCCCCTCTTCCCGTTCATCCTCAGGACAAATTGCAACCTGTATGGAACAAGAGATTAAAGGTTCTGATTCTCCAAGGAGGGAGATGGCTAGTAAAGCGGCTGGAATGGCGAACCCGAGCACAAGGAGATGAGAAATGCGGTGCGTTTTAGAAACCTTTCCCGATCACACGGTGTACCATCTTCTGGGTTTCTCATGCATGTTTTCGAGGTAGGAAGTTGCCCTTGAACCTGGAGATTTGGGACCCATGGGATGGGTACCATGCAGTATTACTTGAAAGGGTCTGCGTTGGCTCCCCCAACCTCACCGAACCTCTCAGCCGCAAGAGTGTCCACCCTTATGTCTCAATCAGCTGTGGGTCTAGATATGGTCAATCCAGGTTGCATCACAGCCCCTGAACGAATTTTGGAAGAATTTCTCTCTCTTTCACTGTCTTTGTTTCACGGGTTTTGAAAAGTAATTTATTTTTATAATGGGGTTTAGCTGCTTTTCACGGCTGTGTTTATGCCGCTTTACACCCCCTTGACTCACTTACAGAGAGATATCAATACATAGGTTTGAAGATTCTTACTAGTCAGATATATTCTTGTGCGGTGAATAGGGGGTGTTGAGTCCAGTTCACTGAAAAAGGAATAGGTCTTGTCTGTTACATATTGGGTTTGTGGAACGGTATCTGAGCTAATTTGAAACCCTTGTTTTATGCATCACCCCACCTCACCTTTCCCGTTCAGCAGCCATAGTGTGTTTTCTAAACGTGTGACTCTGTTCTGTTTTGCAATTCAGTTCAAGTGTAGCGGTTTTTACATTCCCTCTATAAGTGATATCTTATGATAAGTGTCTTTTTCTGTGTGACTTATTTCACTTAGAATCGTCGTACCTAAATCCACTCATCGTGCTGCTACTAGCCTTATGACGTGGATTTCATGGCTGAGTGATATTCCATTGTACATGAGGACCCGAATTTCTTTATCCATTTTTCGCTTTCCTAGGATATTTAAGGTGTAATGAAGTGGGGGTTCTTGTCAACAGAGCAGCCCTAAACTTTGGGGTGCCTGTGTCTTGCTGATTTTAATTTTCCCAATTTATACGCCCATGAGTGGAAGTGCCCTATGCGCTCCAAGGTATGTTTTTTAGATGTTTCAGGACACACCGTACACTTCTCCAGAGTGGCTGTTGGCAATTTACATCCCACCCATCAGCATAGCAAGGCTCCCATTTTTCCATGGCCGGTCCTGCATTTCTGGTTTGGACACTTTTTTCCGCATGGCCCTTTTGCCCGCTTTGAAGCGAGACTTCTTTGGAGCGCTAATTTGCCTTTCCAGGTTGCTTGGTTGGCCAAAAAGGGCGTATGCGTTTTTTCCTGAATATATTCAGGAAAAAACGCATACGCCCTTTTTGGCCAAGGGCATCATTGTCCACGTTTGGCCGCTTTTCATGTGCTTTCAAGGCGATTCGAATCTACCTCCTGAAATCTGTTTCCTGCAATTCTGCCTTGCTTTCAAAGCCTCTTCGTTGCCTTCCCTTAATATATTTGTGGACGAGAGGTATCATTTAAAACTCTGCAGGTTTGTGAATTGCAGTGCCCCTGAGCTCCATTTTTCCACTCGCTTTTTTGGGAGCTGGCCGCAAAAGCGCAGGATTGCTTCAGGCCCCCTTCTGGTTCTGGGGGGCAGGCTGAGCTTGTGCTTAATTCTTCTTCCTGATGGGAAAATAGAGTGACCTGTGCCTGTCCCAACACCTAGAGCTAGTCTCACATTGGTTCCCCCTCTTCTCGTTCATCCTCAGGACAAATTGCAACCTGTACGGAACAGGAGGTTAAAGGTGCTGATTCTCCAAGGAGGGAGAAGGCTAGTAAATCGGCTGGAATGGCGAACCCGAGCCAAGGAGATGAGAAATGAGGTGCGTTTTAGAAACCTTTCCCGATCACACGGTGTACCATCTTCTGGGTTTCTCATGCCTGTTTTCGATGTAGGAAGATGGCCTTGAACCTGGAGATTTGGGACCCATGGGACGGGTACCATGCAGTATTACTTGAAAGGGTCTGCGTTGGCTCACCCAACCTCACCAAACCTCTCAGCCCCAAGAGTGTCCACCCTTATGTCTCAATCAGCTGTGGGTCTAGATATGGTCAATCCAGGTTGCATCACAGCCCTTGAACGAATTTTGTAAGAATTTCTCTCTCTTTCACTGTCTTTGTTTCACGTGTTTTGAAAAGAAATTTATTTTTATAATGGGGTTTAGCTGCTTTTCACGGCTGTGTTTATGCCGTGTTACAGCCCCTTGACTCACTTACAGAGAGATATCAATACATAGGTTTGAAGATTCTTACTAGTAAGATATATTCTTGTGCGGTGAATAGGGGGTGTTGAGTCCAGTTCACTGAGCAAGGAGTAGGTCTTGTCTATTACATATTGGGTTTATGGAACGGTATCGGAGCTAATTTGAAACCCTTGTTTTATGCATCACCCCACCTCACCTTTCCCGTTCAGCAGCCATAGTGTGTTTTCTAAACGTGTGACTATGTTCTGTTTTGTAATTCACTTCAACTGTAGCGGTTTTTACATTCCCTCTATAAGTGCTATCTTATGATAAGTGTCTTTTTCTGTGTGACTTATTTCACTTAGAATCGTCGTACCTAAATCCACTCATCGTGCTGCTACTAGCCTTATGACGTTGATTTCATGGCTGAGTGATATTCCATTGTACATGAGGACCACAACTTCTTTATCCATTTTTCTCTTTCCTAGGATATTTAAGATGTAATGAAGTGGTGGTTCTTGTCAACAGAGCAGCCCTAAACTTTGGAGTGCCTGTGTCTTGCTGATTTTTAGTTTTCCCAATTTATACGCCCATGAGTGGAAGTGCCCTATGCTCTCCAAGCTGTGTTTTTTAGGTGTTTTAGGACACACCGTACACTTCTCCAGAGTGGCTGTTGGCAATTTACATCCCTCCCATCAGCGTAGCAAGGCTCCCATTTCTCCATGGCCTCTCCTGCATTTCTGGTTTTGACCCTTTTTTCCGCATGGCCCTTTTTCCCCCTGAGAAGCGAGACTTCTTTGTAGCACTGATTTGCCTTTCCAGGTTGCTTGGTTGGCCAAAAAGGGCGTATGCGTTTTTTCCTGAATATATTCAGGAAAAAACGCATACGCCCTTTTTGGCCAAGGGCATCATTGTCCACGTTTTGCCGCTTTTCATGTGCTATCAAGGCGATTCGAATCTACCTCCTGAAATCTGTTTCCTGCAATTCTGCCTTGCTTTCAAAGCCTCTTCGTTGCCTTCCCTCAATATATTTGTGGACGAGAGTTATCATTTATAACTCTGCAGGTTTGTGAATTGCAGTGCCCCTGAGCTCCATTTTTCCAGTCGCTTTTTTGGGAGCTGGCCGCAAAAGTGCAGGATTGCTTCAGGCCCTCTTCTGGTTCTGGGGGGCAGGCTGAAGCTGTGGTTAATTCTTCTTCCTGATGGGAAAATATAGTGACCTGTGCCTGTCCCAACACCTAGAGCTAGTCTCTCTTTGGTTCCCCCTCTTCCAGTTCATCCTCAGGACAATTTGCAAACTCTACGGAACAGGAGTTTAAAGGTGCTGATTCTCCAAGGAGGGAGAAGGCTAGTAAAGGGGCTGCAATGGCGAACCCGAGCACAAGGAGATGCGAAATGAGGTGCGTTTTAGAAACCTTTCCCGATCACACGGTGTACCATCTTCTGGGTTTCTCATGCATGTTTTCGATGTAGGAAGATGCCCTTGAACCTGGAGATTTGGGACCCATGGGACGGGTACCATGCAGTATTACTTGAAAGGGTCTGCGTTGGCTCACCCAACCTCACCAAACCTCTCAGCCCCAAGAGTGTCCACCCTTATGTCTCAATCAGCTGTGGGTCTAGATATGGTCAATCCAGGTTGCATCACAGCCCCTGAACGAATTTTGTAAGAATTTCTCTCTCTTTCACTGTCTTTGTTTCACGGGTTTTGAAAAGAAATTTATTTTTATAATGGGGTTTAGCTGCTTTTCACGGCTGTGTTTATGCCGTGTTACAGCCCCTTGACTCACTTACAGAGAGATATCAATACATAGGTTTGAAGATTCTTACTACTCAGATATATTCTTGTGCGGTGAATAGGGGGTGTTGAGTCCAGTTCACTGAGCAAGGAGTAGGTCTTGTCTATTACATATTGGGTTTATGGAACGGTATCGGAGCTAATTTGAAACCCTTGTTTTATGCATCACCCCCCCTCACCTTTCCCGTTCAGCAGCCATAGTATGTTTTCTAAACGTGTGACTATGTTCTGTTTTGTAATTCACTTCAACTGTAGCGGTTTTTACATTCCCTCTATAAGTGCTATCTTATGATAAGTGTCTTTTTCTGTGTGACTTATTTCACTTAGAATCGTCGTACCTAAATCCACTCATCGTACTGCTACTAGCCTTATGACGTTGATTTCATGGCTGAGTGATATTCCATTGTACATGAGGACCCCAACTTCTTTATCCATTTTTCTCTTTCCTAGGATATTTAAGATGTAATGAAGTGGTGGTTCTTGTCAACAGAGCAGCCCTAAACTTTGGAGTGCCTGTGTCTTGCTGATTATTAGTTTTCCCAATTTATACGCCCATGAGTGGAAGTGCCCTATGCTCTCCAAGCTGTGTTTTTTAGATGTTTCAGGACACACCGTACACTTCTCCAGAGTGGCTGTTGGCAATTTACATCCCTCCCATCAGCGTAGCAAGGCTCCCATTTCTCCATGGCCGCTCCTGCATTTCTGGTTTGGACACTTTTTTCCGCATGGCCCTTTTTCCCCTGAGAAGCGAGACTTCTTTGTAGCACTGATTTGCGTTTCCAGGTTGCTTGGTTGGCCAGAAAGGGCATATGCGTTTTTTTCTGAATATATTCAGGAAAAAACGCATACGCCCTTTTTGGCCAAGGGCATCATTGTCCACGTTTTGCCACTTGTCATGTGCTTTCAAAGCGATTCGAATCTACCTCCAGAAATCTGTTTCCTGCAATTCTGCCTTGCTTTCAAAGCCTCTTCGTTGCCTTCCCTCAATATATTTGTAGACGAGAGTTATCATTTATAACTCTGCAGGTTTGTGAATTGCAGTGCCCATGAGCTCCATTTTTCAAGTCGCTTTTTGGGAGCTGGCCGCAAAAGCGCAGGATTGCTTCAGGCCCTCTTCTGGTTCTGGGGGGCAGGCTGAGGCTGTAGTTAATTCTTCTTCCTGATGGGAAAATAGAGGGACCTGTGCCTGTCCCAACCACTAGAGCTAGTCTCTCATTGGTTCCCCCACTTCCCGTTCATGATCAGGACAATTTGCAACCTGTATTGAACAGGAGGTTAAAGGTGCTGATTCTCCAAGGAGGGAGATGGCTAGTAAATCGGGTGGAATGGCGAACCCGAGCAAAGGAGATGAGAAATGAGGTGCGTTTTAGAAACCTTTCCCGATCACACGGTGTACCATCTTCTGGGTTTCTCATGCATGTTTTCGATGTAGGAAGATGCCCTTGAACGTGGAGATTTGGGACCCATGGGACGGGTACCATGCAGTATTACTTGAAAGGGTCTGCGTTGGCTCCCCCAACCTCACCGAACCTCTCAGCCCCAAGAGTGTCCACCCTTATGTCTCAATCAGCTGTGGGTCTAGATATGGTCAATCCAGGTTGCATCACAGCCCCTGAACGAATTTTGTAAGAATTTCTCTCTCTTTCACTGTCTTTGTTTCATGGGTTTTGAAAAGTAATTTATTTTTATAATGGGGTTTAGCTGCTTTTCACGGCTGTGTTTATGCCGCTTTACACCCCCTTGACTCACTTCCAGAGAGATATCAATACATAGGTTTGAAGATTCTTACTAGTCAGATATATTCTTCTGCGGTGAATAGGGGGTGTTGAGTCCAGTTCACTGAGCAAGGAGTAGGTCTTGTCTATTACATTTTGGGTTTATGGAACGGTATCGGAGCTAATTTGAAACCCTTGTTTTATGCATCACCCCACCTCACCTTTCCCGTTCAGCAGCCATAGTTTGTTTTCTAAACGTGTGACTATGTTCTGTTTTGTAATTCACTTCAACTGTAGCGGTTTTTACATTCCCTCTATAAGTGCTATCTTATGATAAGTGTCTTTTTCTGTGTGACTTATTTCATTTAGATTCGTTGTACCTAAATCCACTCATCGTGCTGCTACTAGCCTTATGACGTTGATTTCATGGCTGAGTGATATTCCATTGTACAAGAGGACCCCAACTTCTTTATCCATTTTTCTCTTTCCTAGGATATTTAAGGTGTAATGAAGTGGGGGTTCTTGTCAATAGAGCAGCCCTAAACTTTGGGGTGGCTGTGTCTTGCTGATGTTTAGTTTTCCCAATTTATACGCCCATGAGTGGAAGTGCCCTATGCTCTCCAAGCTGTGTTTTTTAGATGTTTCAGGACACACCGTACACTTCTCCAGAGTGGCTGTTGGCAATTTACATCCCGCCCATCAGCGTAGCAAGGCTCCCATTTCTCCATGGCCGGTCCTGCATTTCTGGTTTTGACACTTTTTTCCGCATGGCCCTTTTTCCCCCTGAGAAGCGAGACTTCTTTGTAGCACTGATTTGCCTTTCCAGGTTGCTTGGTTGGCCAAAAAGGGCGTATGCGTTTTTTCCTGAATATATTCAGGAAAAAACGCATACGCCCTTTTTGTCCAAGGGCATCATTGTCCACGTTTTGCCACTTTTCATCTGCTTTCAAAGCGATTCGAATCTACCTCCTGAAATCTGTTTCCTGCAATTCTGCCTTGCTTTCAAAGCCTCTTCGTTGCCTTCCCTGAATATATTTGTGGACGAGAGGTATCATTTAAAACTCTGCAGGTTTGTGAATTGCAGTGCCCCTGAGCTCCATTTTTCAACTCGCTTTTTTGGGAGCTGGCCGCAAAAGCGCAGGATTGCTTCAGGCCCTCTTCTGGTTCTGGGGGGCAGGCTGAGCTTGTGGTTAATTCTTCTTCCTGATGGGAAAATAGAGTGACCTGTGCCTGTCCCAACACCTAGAGCTAGTCTCTCATTGGTTACCCCTCTTCCCGTTCATCCTCAGGACAAATTGCAACCTGTACGGAACAGGAGGTTAAAGGTGCTGATTCTCCAAGGAGGGAGATGGCTAGTAAATCGGCTGGAATGGCGAACCCGAGCAAAGGAGATGAGAAATGAGGTGCGTTTTAGAAACCTTTCCCGATCACACGGTGTACCATCTTCTGGGTTTCTCATGCCTGTTTTCGACGTAGGAAGATGCCCTTGAACCTGGAGATTTGGGACCCATGGGATGGGTACCATGCAGTATTACTTGAAAGGGTCTGCGTTGGCTCACCCAACCTCACCGAACCTCTCAGCCGCAAGAGTGTCCACCCTTATGTCTCAATCAGCTGTGGGTCTAGATATGGTCAATCCAGGTTGCATCACAGCCCCTGAACGAATTTTGGAAGAATTTCTCTCTCTTTCACTGTCTTTGTTTCACGGGTTTTGAAAAGTAATTTATTTTTATAATGGGGTTTAGCTGCTTTTCACGGCTGTGTTTATGCCGCTTTACACCCCCTTGACTCACTTACAGAGAGATATCAATACATAGGTTTGAAGATTCTTACTAGTCAGATATATTCTTGTGCGGTGAATAGGGGGTGTTGAATCCAGTTAACTGAGCAAGGAGTAGGACTTGTCTATTACATATTGGGTTTAGGGAAGGGTATAGGAGCTAATATGAAACCCTTGTTTTATGCATCACCCCACCTCACCTTTCCCGTTCAGCAGACATAGTGTTTTTTCTAAACGTGTGACTCTGTTCTGTTTTCTAATTCAGTTCAAGTGTAGCGGTTTTTACATTCCCTCTATAAGTGATATCTTAGGATAAGTGTCTTCTTCTGTGTGACTTATTTCACTAAGAATCGTCGTACCTAAATCCACTCATCGTGCTGCTACTAGCCTTATGACGTTGATTTCATGGCTGAGTGATATTCCATTGTACATGAGGACCCCAACTTCTTTATCCATTTTTCTCTTTCCTAGGATATTTAAGGTGTAATGAAGTGGGGTTTCTTGTCCACAGAGCAGCCCTAAACTTTGGGGTGCCTGTGTCTTGCTGATTTTTAGTTTTCCCAATTTATACGCCCATGAGTGGAAGTGCCCTATGCGCTCCAAGGTATGTTTTTTAGATGTTTCAGGACACACCGTACACTTCTCCAGAGTGGCTGTTGGCAATTTACATCCCACCCATCAGCATAGCAAGGCTCCCATTTTTCCATGGCCGGTCCTGCATTTCTGGTTTGGACACTTTTTTCCGCATGGCCCTTTTGCCCGCTTTGAAGCGAGACTTCTTTGGAGCGCTAATTTGCCTTTCCAGGTTGCTTGGTTGGCCAAAAAGGGCGTATGCGTTTTTTCCTGAATATATTCAGGAAAAAACGCATACGCCCTTTTTGGCCAAGGGCATCATTGTCCACGTTTGGCCGCTTTTCATGTGCTTTCAAGGCGATTCGAATCTACCTCCTGAAATCTGTTTCCTGCAATTCTGCCTTGCTTTCAAAGCCTCTTCGTTGCCTTCCCTTAATATATTTGTGGACGAGAGGTATCATTTAAAACTCTGCAGGTTTGTGAATTGCAGTGCCCCTGAGCTCCATTTTTCCACTCGCTTTTTTGGGAGCTGGCCGCAAAAGCGCAGGATTGCTTCAGGCCCCCTTCTGGTTCTGGGGGGCAGGCTGAGCTTGTGCTTAATTCTTCTTCCTGATGGGAAAATAGAGTGACCTGTGCCTGTCCCAACACCTAGAGCTAGTCTCTCATTGGTTCCCCCTCTTCTCGTTCATCCTCAGGACAAATTGCAACCTGTACGGAACAGGAGGTTAAAGGTGCTGATTCTCCAAGGAGGGAGAAGGCTAGTAAATCGGCTGGAATGGCGAACCCGAGCCAAGGAGATGAGAAATGAGGTGCGTTTTAGAAACCTTTCCCGATCACACGGTGTACCATCTTCTGGGTTTCTCATGCCTGTTTTCGATGTAGGAAGATGGCCTTGAACCTGGAGATTTGGGACCCATGGGATGGGTACCATGCAGTATTACTTGAAAGGGTCTGCGTTGGCTCCCCCAACCTCACCGAACCTCTCAGCCCCAAGAGTGTTCACCCTTATGTCTCAATCAGCTGTGGGTCTAGATATGGTCAATCCACGTTGCATCACAGCCCCTGAACGAATTTTGTAAGAATTTCTCTCTCTTTCACTGTCTTTGTTTCACAGGTTTTGAAAAGAAATTTATTTTTATAATGGGGTTTAGCTGCTTTTCACGGCTGTGTTTATGCCGTGTTACAGCCCCTTGACTCACTTACAGAGAGATATCAATACATAGGTTTGAAGATTCTTACTAGTCAGATATATTCTTGTGCGGTGAATAGGGGGTGTTGAATCCAGTTAACTGAGCAAGGAGTAGGACTTGTCTATTACATATTGGGTTTAGGGAAGTGTATAGGAGCTAATATGAAACCCTTGTTTATGCATCACCCCACCTCACCTTTCCCGTTCAGCAGACATAGTGTTTTTTCTAAACGTGTGACTCTGTTCTGTTTTGCAATTCAGTTCAAGTGTAGCGGTTTTTACATTCCCTCTATAAGTGATATCTTAGGATAAGTGTCTTCTTCTGTGTGACTTATTTCACTAAGAATCGTCGTACCTAAATCCACTCATCGTGCTGCTACTAGCCTTATGACGTTGATTTCATGGCTGAGTGATATTCCATTGTACATGAGGACCCCAACTTCTTTATCCATTTTTCTCTTTCCTAGGATATTTAAGGTGTAATGAAGTGGGGTTTCTTGTCAACAGAGCAGCCCTAAACTTTGGGGTGCCTGTGTCTTGCTGATTTTTAGTTTTCCCAATTTATACGCCCATGAGTGGAAGTGCCCTATGCGCTCCAAGGTATGTTTTTTAGATGTTTCAGGACACACCGTACACTTCTCCAGAGTGGCTGTTGGCAATTTACATCCCACCCATCAGCATAGCAAGGCTCCCATTTTTCCATGGCCGGTCCTGCATTTCTGGTTTGGACACTTTTTTCCGCATGGCCCTTTTGCCCGCTTTGAAGCGAGACTTCTTTGGAGCGCTAATTTGCCTTTCCAGGTTGCTTGGTTGGCCAAAAAGGGCGTATGCGTTTTTTCCTGAATATATTCAGGAAAAAACGCATACGCCCTTTTTGGCCAAGGGCATCATTGTCCACGTTTGGCCGCTTTTCATGTGCTTTCAAGGCGATTCGAATCTACCTCCTGAAATCTGTTTCCTGCAATTCTGCCTTGCTTTCAAAGCCTCTTCGTTGCCTTCCCTTAATATATTTGTGGACGAGAGTTATCATTTAAAACTCTGCAGGTTTGTGAATTGCAGTGCCCCTGAGCTCCATTTTTCAACTCGCTTTTTTGGGAGCTCGCCGCAAAAGCGCAGGATTGCTTCAGGCCCCCTTCTGGTTCTGGGGGGCAGGCTGAGCTTGTGCTTAATTCTTCTTCCTGATGGGAAAATAGAGTGACCTGTGCCTGTCCCAACACCTAGAGCTAGTCTCTCATTGGTTCCCCCTCTTCCCGTTCATCCTCAGGACAAATTGCAACCTGTACGGAACAGGAGGTTAAAGGTGCTGATTCTCCAAGGAGGGAGAAGGCTAGTAAATCGGCTGGAATGGCGAACCCGAGCCAAGGAGATGAGAAATGAGGTGCGTTTTAGAAACCTTTCCCGATCACACGGTGTACCATCTTCTGGGTTTCTCATGCCTGTTTTCGATGTAGGAAGATGGCCTTGAACCTGGAGATTTGGGACCCATGGGATGGGTACCATGCAGTATTACTTGAAAGGGTCTGCGTTGGCTCCCCCAACCTCACCGAACCTCTCAGCCCCAAGAGTGTCCACCCTTATGTCTCAATCAGCTGTGGGTCTAGATATGGTCAATCCAGGTTGCATCACAGCCCCTGAACGAATTTTGTAAGAATTTCTCTCTCTTTCACTGTCTTTGTTTCACGGGTTTTGAAAAGTAATTTATTTTTATAATGGGGTTTAGCTGCTTTTCACGGCTGTGTTTATGCCGCTTTACACCCCCTTGACTCACTTACAGAGAGATATCAATACATAGGTTTGAAGATTCTTACTAGTCAGATATATTCTTGTGCGGTGAATAGGGGGTGTTGAGTCCAGTTCACTGAGCAAGGAGTAGGTCTTGTCTATTACATATTGGGTTTATGGAAGGGTATCGGAGCTAATTTGAAACCCTTGTTTTATGCATCACCCCACCTCACCTTTCCCGTTCAGCAGCCATAGTGTGTTTTCTAAACGTGTGACTCTGTTCTGTTTTGTAATTCAGTTCAAGTGTAGCGGTTTTTACATTCCCTCTATAAGTGATATCTTATGATAAGTGTCTTTTTCTGTGTGACTTATTTCACTTAGAATCGTCGTACATAAATCCACTCATCGTGCTGCTACTAGCCTTATGACGTTGATTTCTTGGCTGAGTGATATTCCATTGTACATGAGGACCCCAATTTCTTTATCCATTTTTCTCTTTCCTAGGATATTTAAGGTATAATGAATTGGGGGTTCTTGTCAACAGAGCAGCCCTAAACTTTGGGGTGCCTGTGTCTTGCTGATTTTTAGTTTTCCCAATTTATAGGCCCATGAGTGGAAGTGCCCTATGCTCTCCAATCTGTGTTATTTAGATGTTTCAGGACACACCGTACACTTCTCCAGAGTGGCTGTTGGCAATTTACATCCTGCCCATCAGCGTAGCAAGGCTCCCATTTCTCCATGGCCGGTCCTGCATTTCTGGTTTTGACACTTTTTTCCGCATGGCCCTTTTGCCCTCTGGGAAGCGAGACTTCTTTGGAGCGCTGATTTGCCTTTCCAGGTTACTTGGTTGGCCAAAAAGGGCGTATGCGTTTTTTCCTGAATATATTCAGGAAAAAACGCATACGCCCTTTTTGGCCAAGGGCATCATTGTCCACGTTTTGCCACTTTTCATGTGCTTTCAAAGCGATTCGAATCTACCTCCTGAAATCTGTTTCCTGCAATTCTGCCTTGCTTTCAAAGCCTCTTCGTTTCCTTCCCTCAATATATTTGTGGACGAGAGTTATCATTTATAACTCTGCAGGTTTGTGAATTGCAGTGCCCATGAGCTCCATTTTTCAAGTCGCTTTTTGGGAGCTGGCCGCAAAAGCGCAGGATTGCTTCAGGCACTCTTCTGGTTCTGGGGGGCAGGCTAAAGCTGTGGTTAATTCTTCCTCCTGATGGGAAAATAGAGGGACCTGTGCCTGTCCCAACCACTAGAGCTAGTCTCTCATTGGTTCCCCCACTTCCCGTTCATGATCCGGACAATTTGCAACCTGTACTGAACAGGAGGTTAAAGGTGCTGATTCTCCAAGGAGGGAGATGGCTAGTAAATCGGGTGGAATGGCGAACTCGAGCAAAGGAGATGAGCAATGAGATGCGTTTTAGAAACCTTTCCCGATCACACGGTGTACCATCTTCTGGGTTTCTCATGCATGTTTTCGATGTAGGAAGATGCCCTTGAACCTGGAGATTTGGGACCCATGGGACGGGTACCATGCAGTATTACTTGAAAGGGTCTGCGTTGGCTCACCCAACCTCACCAAACCTCTCAGCCCCAAGAGTGTCCACCCTTATGTCTCAATCGGCTGTGGGTCTAGATATGGTCAATCCAGGTTGCATCACAGCCCTTGAACGAATTTTGTAAGAATTTCTCTCTCTTTCACTGTCTTTGTTTCACGGGTTTTGAAAAGTAATTTATTTTTATAATGGGGTTTAGCTGCTTTTCACGGCTGTGTTTATGCTGCTTTACACCCCCTTGACTCACTTACAGAGAGATATCAATAGATAGGTTTGAAGATTCTTACTAGTCAGATATATTCTTGTGCGGTGAATAGGGGGTGTTGAGTCCAGTTCACTGAGCAAGGAGTAGGTCTTGTCTATTACATATTGGGTTTATGGAACGGTATCGGATCTAATTTGAAACCCTTGTTTTATGCATCACCCCACCTCACCTTTCCCGTTCAGCAGCCATAGTTTGTTTTCTAAACGTGTGACTATGTTCTGTTTTGTAATTCACTTCAACTGTAGCGGTTTTTACATTCCCTCTATAAGTGCTATCTTATGATAAGTGTCTTTTTCTGTGTGACTTATTTCACTTAGATTCGTCGTACCTAAATCCACTCATCGTGCTTCTACTAGCCTTATGACGTTGATTTCATGGCTGAGTGATATTCCATTGTACATGAGGACCCCAACTTCTTTATCCATTTTTCTCTTTCCTAGGATATTTAAGGTGTAATGAAGTGGGGGTTCTTGTCAACAGAGCAGCCCTAAACTTTGGGGTGCCTGTGTCTTGCTGATTTTTAGTTTTCCCAATTTATATGCCCATGAGTGGAAGTGCCCTATGCGCTCCAAGCTGTGTTTTTTAGATGTTTCAGGACACACCGTACACTTCTCCAGAGTGACTGTTTCCAATTTACATCCCGCCCATCAGCGTAGCAAGTCTCCCATTTCTCCATGGCCGCTCCTGCATTTCTGGTTTTGAAACTTTTTTCTGCATGGCCCTTTTGACCGCTGGGATGCAAGACTTCTTTGTAGCGCTGATTTGCCTTTCCAGGTTGCTTGGTTGGCCAAAAAGGGCGTATGCGTTTTTTCCTGAATATATTCAGGAAAAAACGCATACGCCCTTTTTGGCCAAGTGCATCATTGTCCACGTTTTGCCGCTTTTCATGTGCTTTCAAGGCGATTCGAATCTACCTCCTGAAATCTGTTTCCTGCAATTCTGCCTTGCTTTCAAAGCCACTTCATTGCCTTCCCTTAATATATTTGTGGACGAGAGTTATCATTTAAAACACTGCAGGTTTGTTAATTGCAGTGCCCCTGAGCTCCATTTTTCAACTCGCTTTTTTGGGAGCTGGCCGCAAAAGCACAGGATTGCTTCAGGCCCTCTTCTGGTTCTGGGGGGCAGGCTGAGCTTGTGCTTAATTCTTCTTCCTGATGGGAAAATAGAGTGACCTGTGCCTGTCCCAACACCTAGAGCTAGTCTCTCTTTGGTTCCCCCTCTTCCCGTTCATCCTCAGGACAAATTGCAAACTCTACGGAACAGGAGTTTAAAGGTGCTGATTCTCCAAGGAGGGAGAAGGCTAGTAAAGGGGCAGCAATGGTGAACCCTAGCACAAGGAGATGAGAAATGAGGTGCGTTTTAGAAACCTTTCCCGATCACACGGTGTGCCATCTTCTGTGTTGCTCATGCCTGTTTTCGATGTAGGAAGATGCCCTTGAACCTGGAGATTTGGGACCCATGGGACGGGTACCATGCAGTATTACTTGAAAGGGTCTGCGTTGGCTCACCCAACCTCACCAAACCTCTCCGCCCCAAGAGTGTCCACCATTATGTCTCAATCAGCTGTGGGTCTAGATATGGTCAATCCAGGTTGCATCACAGCCCTTGAACGAATTTTGTAAGAATTTCTCTCTCTTTCACTGTCTTTGTTTCACGGGTTTTGAAAAGAAATTTATTTTTATAATGGGGTTTAGCTGCTTTTCACGGCTGTGTTTATGCCGTGTTACAGCCCCTTGACTCACTTACAGAGAGATATCAATACATAGGTTTGAAGATTCTTACTAGTAAGATATATTCTTGTGCGGTGAATAGGGGGTGTTGAGTCCAGTTCACTGAGCAAGGAGTAGGTCTTGTCTATTACATATTGGGTTTATGGAACGGTATCGGAGCTAATTTGAAACCCTTGTTTTATGCATCACCCAACCTCACCTTTCCCGTTCAGCAGCCATAGTGTGTTTTCTAAACGTGTGACTATGTTCTGTTTTGTAATTCACTTCAACTGTAGCGGTTTTTACATTCCCTCTATAAGTGCTATCTTATGATAAGTGTCTTTTTCTGTGTGACTTATTTCACTTAGAATCGTCGTACCTAAATCCACTCATCGTGCTGCTACTAGCCTTATGACGTTGATTTCATGGCTGAGTGATATTCCATTGTACATGAGGACCACAACTTCTTTATCCATTTTTCTCTTTCCTAGGATATTTAAGATGTAATGAAGTGGTGGTTCTTGTCAACAGAGCAGCCCTAAACTTTGGAGTGCCTGTGTCTTGCTGATTTTTAGTTTTCCCAATTTATACGCCCATGAGTGGAAGTGCCCTATGCTCTCCAAGCTGTGTTTTTTAGGTGTTTCAGGACACACCGTACACTTCTCCAGAGTGGCTGTTGGCAATTTACATCCCTCCCATCAGCGTAGCAAGGCTCCCATTTCTCCATGGCCTCTCCTGCATTTCTGGTTTTGACCCTTTTTTCCGCATGGCCCTTTTTCCCCCTGAGAAGCGAGACTTCTTTGTAGCACTGATTTGCCTTTCCAGGTTGCTTGGTTGGCCAAAAAGGGCGTATGCGTTTTTTCCTGAATATATTCAGGAAAAAACGCATACGCCCTTTTTGGCCAAGGGCATCATTGTCCACGTTTTGCCGCTTTTCATGTGCTATCAAGGCGATTCGAATCTACCTCCTGAAATCTGTTTCCTGCAATTCTGCCTTGCTTTCAAAGCCTCTTCGTAGCCTTCCCTCAATATATTTGTGGACGAGAGTTATCATTTATAACTCTGCAGGTTTGTGAATTGCAGTGCCCCTGAGCTCCATTTTTCCAGTCGCTTTTTTGGGAACTGGCCGCAAAAGTGCAGGATTGCTTCAGGCCCTCTTCTGTTTCTGGGGGGCAGGCTGAGCTTGTGCTTAATTCTTCTTCCTGATGGGAAAATAGAGTGACCTGTGCCTGTCCCAACCCCTAGAGCTAGTCTCTCATTGGTTCCCCTCTTCCCGTTCATCCTCAGGACAAATTGCAACCTGTACGGAACAGGAGATTAAAGGTGCTGATTCTCCAAGGAGGGAGATGGCTAGTAAAGCGGCTGGAATGGCGAACCCGAGCACAAGGAGATGAGAAATGAGGGGCGTTTTAGAAACCTTTCCCGATCACACGGTGTACCATCTTCTGGGTTTCTCATGCATGTTTTCGACGTAGGAAGATGCCCTTGAACCTGGAGATTTGGGACCCATGGGATGGGTACCATGCAGTATTACTTTAAAGGGTCTGCGTTGGCTCACGCAACCTCACCAAAACTCTCAGCCCCAAGAGTGTCCACCCTTATGTCTCAATCAGCTGTGGGTCTAGATATGGTCAATCCAGGTTGCATCACAGCCCCTGAACGAATTTTGTAAGAATTTCTCTCTCTTTCACTGTCTTTGTTTCACGGGTTTTGAAAAGTAATTTATTTTTATAATGGGGTTTAGCTGCTTTTCACGGCTGTGTTTAGGCCGCTTTACACCCAATTGACTCACTTACAGAGAGATATCAATACATAGGTTTGAAGATTCTTACTAGTCAGATATATTCTTGTGCGGTGAATAGGGGGTGTTGAGGCCAGTTCACTGAGCAAGGAGTAGGTCTTGTCTACTACATATTGGGTTTATGGAACGGTATCTGAGCTAATTTGAAACCCTTGATTTATGCATCACCCCACCTCACCTTTCCCGTTCAGCAGCCATAGTGTGTTTTCTAAACGTGTGACTCTGTTCTGTTTTGTAATTCAGTTCAAGTGTAGCGGTTTTTACATTCCCTCGATAAGTGATATCTTATGATAAGTGTCTTTTTCTGTGTGACTTATTTCATTTAGAATCGTCGTATCTAAATCCACTCATCATGCTGCTACTAGCCTTATGACGTGGATTTCATGGCTGAGTGATATTCCATTGTACATGAGGATCACAACTTCTTTATCCACTTTTCTCTTTCCTAGGATATTTAAGGTGTAATGAAGTGGGGGTTCTTGTCAACAGAGCAGCCCTAAACTTTGGGGTGCCTGTGTCTTGCTGATTTTTAGTTTTCCCAATTTATACGCCCATGAGTGGAAGTGCCCTATGTGCTCCAAGCTGTGTTTTTTAGATGTTTCAGGACACACCGTACACTTCTCCAGAGTGGCTGTTGGCAATTTACATCCCGCCCATCAGCGTAGCAAGGCTCCCATTTCTCCATGGCCGGTCCTGCATTTCTGGTTTGGACACTTTTTTCCGCATGGCCCTTTTGCCCGCTGGGAAGCGAGACTTCTTTGGAGCGCTGCTTTGCCTTTCCAGGTTGCTTGCTTGGCCAAAAAGGGCGTATGCGTTTTTTCCTGAATATATTCAGGAAAAAACGCATACGCCCTTTTTGGCCAAGGGCATCATTGTCCACGTTTTGCCGCTTTTCATGTGCTTTCAAGGCGATTCGAATCTACCTCCTGAAATCTGTTTCCAGCAATTCTGCCTTGCTTTCAAAGCCTCTTCGTTGCCTTCCCTCAATATATTTGTGGACGAGAGTTATCGTTTATAACTCTGCAGGTTTGTTTATTGCAGTGCCCCTGAGCTCCATTTTTCCAGTCGCTTTTTTGGGAGCTGGCCGCAAAAGTGCAGGATTGCTTCAGGCCCTCTTCTGGTTCTGGGGGGCAGGCTGAGCTTGTGGTTAATTCTTCTTCCTGATGGGAAAATAAAGTGACCTGTGCCTGTCCCAACCCCTAGAGCTAGTCTCTCATTGGTTCCCCTCTTGCCGTTCATCCTCAGGACAAATTGCAACCTGTACGGAACAGGAGATTAAAGGTGCTGATTCTCCAAGGAGGGAGATGGCTAGTAAAGCGGCTGGAATGGCGAACCCGAGCACAAGGAGATGAGAAATGAGGGGCGTTTTAGAAACCTTTCCCGATCACACGGTGTACCATCTTCTGGGTTTCTCATGCATGTTTTCGACGTAGGAAGATGCCCTTGAACCTGGAGATTTGGGACTCATGGGATGGGTACCATGCAGTATTACTTTAAAGGGTCTGCGTTGGCTCACGCAACCTCACCAAACCTCTCAGCCCCAAGAGTGTCCACCCTTATGTCTCAATCAGCTGTGGGTCTAGATATGGTAAATCCAGGTTGCATCACAGCCCCTGAACGAATTTTGTAAGAATTTCTCTCTCTTTCACTGTCTTTGTTTCACGGGTTTTGAAAAGTAATTTATTTTTATAATGGGGTTTAGCTGCTTTTCACGGCTGTGTTTAGGCCGCTTTACACCCAATTGACTCACTTCCAGAGAGATATCAATACATAGGTTTGAAGATTCTTACTAGTCAGATATATTCTTGTGCGGTGAATAGGGGGTGTTGAGGCCAGTTCACTGAGCAAGGAGTAGGTCTTGTCTACTACATATTGGGTTTATGGAACGGTATCTGAGCTAATTTGAAACCCTTGATTTATGCATCACCCCACCTCAACTTTCCCGTTCAGCAGCCATAGTGTGTTTTCAAAACGTGTGACTCTGTTCTGTTTTGTAATTCAGTTCAAGTGTCGCGGTTTTTACATTCCCTCTATAAGTGATATCTTATGATAAGTGTCTTTTTCTGTGTGACTTATTTCATTTAGAATCGTCGTATCTACATTCACTCATCGTGCTGCTACTAGCCTTATGACGTGGATTTCATGGCTGAGTGATATTCCATTGTACATGAGGATCACAACTTCTTTATCCACTTTTCTCTTTCCTAGGATATTTAAGGTGTAATGAAGTGGGGGTTCTTGTCAACAGAGCAGCCCTAAACTTTGGGGTGCCTGTGTCTTGCTGATTTTTAGTTTTCCCAATTTATACGCCCATGAGTGGAAGTGCCCTATGCTCTCCAAGCTGTGTTTTTTAGATGTTTCAGGACACACCGTACACTTCTCCAGAGTGGCTGTTGGCAATTTACATCCTGCCCATCAGTATAGCAAGGCTCCCATTTCTCCATGGCCGGTCCTGCATTTCTGGTTTGGACACTTTTTTCCGCATGGCCCTTTTGCCCGCTGGGAAGCGAGACTTCTTTGGAGCGCTGATTTGCCTTTCCAGGTGGCTTGGTTGGCCAAAAAGGGCGTATGCGTTTTTTCCTGAATATATTCAGGAAAAAACGCATACGCCCTTTTTGGCCAAGGGCATCATTGTCCACGTTTTGCCGCTTTTCATGTGCTTTCAAGGCGATTCGAGTCTACCTCCTGAAATCTGTTTCATGCAATTCTGCCTTGCTTTCAAAGCCTCTTCGTTGCCTTCCCTCAATATGTTTGTGGACGAGAGTTATCGTTTATAACTCTGCAGGTTTGTTTATTGCAGTGCCCCTGAGCTCCATTTTTCCAGTCACTTTTTTGGGAGCTGGCCGCAAAAGTGCAGGATTGCTTCAGGCCCTCTTCTGGTTCTGGGGGGCAGGCTGAGCTTGTGCTTAATTCTTCTTCCTGATGGGAAAATAGAGTGTCCTGTGCCTGTCCCAACCCCTAGAGCTAGTCTCTCATTGGTTCCCCTCTTGCCGTTCATCCTCAGGACAAATTGCAACCTGTACGGAACAGGAGATTAAAGGTGCTGATTCTCCAAGGAGGGAGATGGCTAGTAAAGCGGCTGGAATGGCGAACCCGAGCACAAGGAGATGAGAAATGAGGGGCGTTTTAGAAACCTTTCCCGATCACACGGTGTACCATCTTCTGGGTTTCTCATGCATGTTTTCGACGTAGGAAGATGCCCTTGAACCTGGAGATTTGGGACCCATGGGATGGGTACCATGCAGTATTACTTTAAAGGGTCTGCGTTGGCTCACGCAACCTCACCAAAACTCTCAGCCCCAAGAGTGTCCACCCTTATGTCTCAATCAGCTGTGGGTCTAGATATGGTCAATCCAGGTTGCATCACAGCCCCTGAACGAATTTTGTAAGAATTTCTCTCTCTTTCACTGTCTTTGTTTCACGGGTTTTGAAAAGTAATTTATTTTTATAATGGGGTTTAGCTGCTTTTCACGGCTGTGTTTAGGCCGCTTTACACCCAATTGACTCACTTACAGAGAGATATCAATACATAGGTTTGAAGATTCTTACTAGTCAGATATATTCTTGTGCGGTGAATAGGGGGTGTTGAGGCCAGTTCACTGAGCAAGGAGTAGGTCTTGTCTACTACATATTGGGTTTATGGAACGGTATCTGAGCTAATTTGAAACCCTTGATTTATGCATCACCCCACCTCACCTTTCCCGTTCAGCAGCCATAGTGTGTTTTCTAAACGTGTGACTCTGTTCTGTTTTGTAATTCAGTTCAAGTGTAGCGGTTTTTACATTCCCTCTATAAGTGATATCTTATGATAAGTGTCTTTTTCTGTGTGACTTATTTCATTTAGAATCGTCGTATCTAAATCCACTCATCATGCTGCTACTAGCCTTATGACGTGGATTTCATGGCTGAGTGATATTCCATTGTACATGAGGATCACAACTTCTTTATCCACTTTTCTCTTTCCTAGGATATTTAAGGTGTAATGAAGTGGGGGTTCTTGTCAACAGAGCAGCTCTAAACTTTGGGGTGCCTGTGTCTTGCTGATTTTTAGTTTTCCCAATTTATACGCCCATGAGTGGAAGTGCCCTATGTGCTCCAAGCTGTGTTTTTTAGATGTTTCAGGACACACCGTACACTTCTCCAGAGTGGCTGTTGGCAATTTACATCCCGCCCATCAGCGTAGCAAGGCTCCCATTTCTCCATGGCCGGTCCTGCATTTCTGGTTTGGACACTTTTTTCCGCATGGCCCTTTTGCCCGCTGGGAAGCGAGACTTCTTTGGAGCGCTGCTTTGCCTTTCCAGGTTGCTTGCTTGGCCAAAAAGGGCGTATGCGTTTTTTCCTGAATATATTCAGGAAAAAACGCATACGCCCTTTTTGGCCAAGGGCATCATTGTCCACGTTTTGCCGCTTTTCATGTGCTTTCAAGGCGATTCGAATCTACCTCCTGAAATCTGTTTCCAGCAATTCTGCCTTGCTTTCAAAGCCTCTTCGTTGCCTTCCCTCAATATATTTGTGGACGAGAGTTATCGTTTATAACTCTGCAGGTTTGTTTATTGCAGTGCCCCTGAGCTCCATTTTTCCAGTCGCTTTTTTGGGAGCTGGCCGCAAAAGTGCAGGATTGCTTCAGGCCCTCTTCTGGTTCTGGGGGGCAGGCTGAGCTTGTGGTTAATTCTTCTTCCTGATGGGAAAATAGAGTGACCTGTGCCTGTCCCAACCCCTAGAGCTAGTCTCTCATTGGTTCCCCTCTTGCCGTTCATCCTCAGGACAAATTGCAACCTGTACGGAACAGGAGATTAAAGGTGCTGATTCTCCAAGGAGGGAGATGGCTAGTAAAGCGGCTGGAATGGCGAACCCGAGCACAAGGAGATGAGAAATGAGGGGCGTTTTAGAAACCTTTCCCGATCACACGGTGTACCATCTTCTGGGTTTCTCATGCATGTTTTCGACGTAGGAAGATGCCCTTGAACCTGGAGATTTGGGACTCATGGGATGGGTACCATGCAGTATTACTTTAAAGGGTCTGCGTTGGCTCACGCAACCTCACCAAACCTCTCAGCCCCAAGAGTGTCCACCCTTATGTCTCAATCAGCTGTGGGTCTAGATATGGTCAATCCAGGTTGCATCACAGCCCCTGAACGAATTTTGTAAGAATTTCTCTCTCTTTCACTGTCTTTGTTTCACGGGTTTTGAAAAGTAATTTATTTTTATAATGGGGTTTAGCTGCTTTTCACGGCTGTGTTTAGGCCGCTTTACACCCAATTGACTCACTTCCAGAGAGATATCAATACATAGGTTTGAAGATTCTTACTAGTCAGATATATTCTTGTGCGGTGAATAGGGGGTGTTGAGGCCAGTTCACTGAGCAAGGAGTAGGTCTTGTCTACTACATATTGGGTTTATGGAACGGTATCTGAGCTAATTTGAAACCCTTGATTAATGCATCACCCCACCTCAACTTTCCCGTTCAGCAGCCATAGTGTGTTTTCTAAACGTGTGACTCTGTTCTGTTTTGTAATTCAGTTCAAGTGTAGCGGTTTTTACATTCCCTCTATAAGTGATATCTTATGATAAGTGTCTTTTCTGTGTGACTTATTTCACTTAGAATCGTCGTACCTAAATCCACTCATCGTGCTGCTACTAGCCTTATGACGTGGATTTCATGGCTGAGTGATATTCCATTGTACATGAGGACCACCATTTCTTTATCCATTTTTCTCTTTCCTAGGATATTTAAGGTGTAATGAAGTGGGGGTTCTTGTCCACAGAGCAGCCCTAAACTTTGGGGTGCCTGTGTCTTGCTGATTTTTAGTTTTCCCAATTTATACGCCCATGAGTGGAAGTGCCCTATGCTCTCCAAGCTGTGTTTTTTAGATGTTTCAGAACACACCGTACACTTCTCCAGAGTGGCTGTTGGCAATTTACATCCCACCCATCAGCGTAGCAAGGCTCCCATTTCTCCATGGCCGGTCCTGCATTTCTGGTTTGGACACTTTTTTCCGCATGGCCCTTTTGCCCGCTGGGAAGCGAGACTTCTTTGGAGCGCTGATTGGCCTTTCCAGGTTGCTTGGTTGGCCAAAAAGGGCGTATGCGTTTTTTCCTGAATATATTCAGGAAAAAACGCATACGCCCTTTTTGGCCAAGGGCATCATTGTCCACGTTTTGCCGCTTTTCATGTGCTTTCAAGGCGATTCGAATCTACCTCCTGAAATCTGTTTCCTGCAATTCTGCCTTGCTTTCAAAGCCTCTTCGTTGCCTTCCCTTAATATATTTGTGGACGAGAGGTATCATTTAAAACTGTGCTGGTTTGTGAATTGCAGTGCCCCTGAGCTCCATTTTTCAACTCGCTTTTTTGGGAGCTGGCCGCAAAAGCGCAGGATTGCTTCAGGCCCTCTTCTGGTTCTGGGGGGCAGGCTGAGCTTGTGCTTAATTCTTCTTCCTGATGGGAAAATAGAGTGACCTGTGCCTGTCCCAACACCTAGAGCTAGTCTCTCATTGGTTCCCCCTCTTCCTCTTCATCCTCAGGACAAATTGCAACCTGTACGGAACAGGAGGTTAAAGGTGCTGATTCTCCAAGGAGGGAGATGGCTAGTAAATCGGCTGGAATGGCGAACCCGAGCAAAGGAGATGAGAAATGAGGTGCGTTTTAGAAACCTTTCCGGATCACACGGTGTACCATCTTCTGGGTTTCTTATGCCTGTTTTCGACGTAGGAAGATGCCCTTGAACCTGGAGATTTGGGACCCATGGGATGGGTACCATGCAGTATTACTTGAAAGGGTCTGCGTTGGCTCACCCAACCTCACCGAACCTCTCAGCCCCAAGAGTGTCCACCCTTATGTCTCAATCAGCTGTGGGTCTAGATATGGTCAATCCAGGTTGCATCACAGCCCCTGAACGAATTTTGTAAGAATTTCTCTCTCTTTCACTGTCTTTGTTTCACGGGTTTTGAAAAGTAATTTATTTTTATATTGGGGTTTAGCTGCTTTTCACGGCTGTGTTTATGCCGCTTTACACCCCCTTGACTCATTAACGGAGAGATATCAATACATAGGTTTGAAGATTCTTACTAGTCAGATATATTCTTGTGCGGTGAATAGGGGGTGTTGAGTCCAGTTCACTGAAAAAGGAATAGGTCTTGTCTCTTACATATTGGGTTTATGGAACGGTATCGGAGCTAATTTGAAACCCTTGTTTTATGCATCACCCCACCTCACCTTTCCCGTTCAGCAGCCATAGTGTGTTTCCTAAACGTGTGACTCTGTTCTGTTTTGCAATTCAGTTCAAGTGTAGCGGTTTTTACATTCCGCCTCTAAGTGATATCTTATGATAAGTGTCTTTTCTGTGTGACTTATTTCACTTAGAATCGTCGTACCTAAATCCACTCATCGTGCTGCTACTAGCCTTATGACGTGGATTTCATGGCTGAGTGATATTCCATTGTACATGAGGACCACCATTTCTTTATCCATTTTTCTCTTTCCTAGGATATTTAAGGTGTAATGAAGTGGGGGTTCTTGTCAACAGAGCAGCCCTAAACTTTGGGGTGCCTGTGTCTTGCTGATTTTTAGTTTTCCCAATTTATATGCCCATGAGTGGAAGTGCCCTATGCGCTCCAAGCTGTGTTTTTTAGATGTTTCAGGACACACCGTACACTTCTCCAGAGTGACTGTTTCCAATTTACATCCCGCCCATCAGCGTAGCAAGTCTCCCATTTCTCCATGGCCGCTCCTGCATTTCTGGTTTTGAAACTTTTTTCTGCATGGCCCTTTTGACCGCTGGGATGCGAGACTTCTTTGTAGCGCTGATTTGCCTTTCCAGGTTGCTTGGTTGGCCAAAAAGGGCGTATGCGTTTTTTCCTGAATATATTCAGGAAAAAACGCATACGCCCTTTTTGGCCAAGTGCATCATTGTCCACGTTTTGCCGCTTTTCATGTGCTTTCAAGGCGATTCGAATCTACCTCCTGAAATCTGTTTCCTGCAATTCTGCCTTGCTTTCAAAGCCACTTCATTGCCTTCCCTTAATATATTTGTGGACGAGAGTTATCATTTAAAACACTGCAGGTTTGTTAATTGCAGTGCCCCTGAGCTCCATTTTTCAACTCGCTTTTTTGGGAGCTGGCCGCAAAAGCACAGAATTGCTTCAGGCCCTCTTCTGGTTCTGGGGGGCAGGCTGAGCTTGTGCTTAATTCTTCTTCCTGATGGGAAAATAGAGTGACCTGTGCCTGTCCCAACACCTAGAGCTAGTCTCTCTTTGGTTCCCCCTCTTCCCGTTCATCCTCAGGACAAATTGCAAACTCTACGGAACAGGAGTTTAAAGGTGCTGATTCTCCAAGGAGGGAGAAGGCTAGTAAAGGGGCTGCAATGGCGAACCCTAGCACAAGGAGATGAGAAATGAGGTGCGTTTTAGAAACCTTTCCCGATCACACGGTGTGCCATCTTCTGTGTTGCTCATGCATGTTTTCGATGTAGGAAGATGCCCTTGAACCTGGAGATTTGGGACCCATGGGACGGGTACCATGCAGTATTACTTGAAAGGGTCTGCGTTGGCTCACCCAACCTCACCAAACCTCTCCGCCCCAAGAGTGTCCACCATTATGTCTCAATCAGCTGTGGGTCTAGATATGGTCAATCCAGGTTGCATCACAGCCCTTGAACGAATTTTGTAAGAATTTCTCTCTCTTTCACTGTCTTTGTTTCACGGGTTTTGAAAAGAAATTTATTTTTATAATGGGGTTTAGCTGCTTTTCACGGCTGTGTTTATGCCGTGTTACAGCCCCTTGACTCACTTACAGAGAGATATCAATACATAGGTTTGAAGATTCTTACTAGTAAGATATATTCTTGTGCGGTGAATAGGGGGTGTTGAGTCCAGTTCACTGAGCAAGGAGTAGGTCTTGTCTATTACATATTGGGTTTATGGAACGGTATCGGAGCTAATTTGAAACCCTTGTTTTATGCATCACCCAACCTCACCTTTCCCGTTCAGCAGCCATAGTGTGTTTTCTAAACGTGTGACTATGTTCTGTTTTGTAATTCACTTCAACTGTAGCGGTTTTTACATTCCCTCTATAAGTGCTATCTTATGATAAGTGTCTTTTTCTGTGTGACTTATTTCACTTAGAATCGTCGTACCTAAATCCACTCATCGTGCTGCTACTAGCCTTATGACGTTGATTTCATGGCTGAGTGATATTCCATTGTACATGAGGACCCCAACTTCTTTATCCATTTTTCTCTTTCCTAGGATATTTAAGGTGTAATGAAGTGGGGGTTCTTGTCAACAGAGCAGCCCTAAACTTTGGGGTGCCTGTGTCTTGCTGATTTTTAGTTTTCCCAATTTATATGCCCATGAGTGGAAGTGCCCTATGCGCTCCAAGCTGTGTTTTTTAGATGTTTCAGGACACACCGTACACTTCTCCAGAGTGACTGTTTCCAATTTACATCCCGCCCATCAGCGTAGCAAGTCTCCCATTTCTCCATGGCCGCTCCTGCATTTCTGGTTTTGAAACTTTTTTCTGCATGGCCCTTTTGACCGCTGGGATGCAAGACTTCTTTGTAGCGCTGATTTGCCTTTCCAGGTTGCTTGGTTGGCCAAAAAGGGCGTATGCGTTTTTTCCTGAATATATTCAGGAAAAAACGCATACGCCCTTTTTGGCCAAGTGCATCATTGTCCACGTTTTGCCGCTTTTCATGTGCTTTCAAGGCGATTCGAATCTACCTCCTGAAATCTGTTTCCTGCAATTCTGCCTTGCTTTCAAAGCCACTTCATTGCCTTCCCTTAATATATTTGTGGACGAGAGTTATCATTTAAAACACTGCAGGTTTGTTAATTGCAGTGCCCCTGAGCTCCATTTTTCAACTCGCTTTTTTGGGAGCTGGCCGCAAAAGCACAGGATTGCTTCAGGCCCTCTTCTGGTTCTGGGGGGCAGGCTGAGCTTGTGCTTAATTCTTCTTCCTGATGGGAAAATAGAGTGACCTGTGCCTGTCCCAACACCTAGAGCTAGTCTCTCTTTGGTTCCCCCTCTTCCCGTTCATCCTCAGGACAAATTGCAAACTCTACGGAACAGGAGTTTAAAGGTGCTGATTCTCCAAGGAGGGAGAAGGCTAGTAAAGGGGCAGCAATGGTGAACCCTAGCACAAGGAGATGAGAAATGAGGTGCGTTTTAGAAACCTTTCCCGATCACACGGTGTGCCATCTTCTGTGTTGCTCATGCCTGTTTTCGATGTAGGAAGATGCCCTTGAACCTGGAGATTTGGGACCCATGGGACAGGTACCATGCAGTATTACTTGAAAGGGTCTGCGTTGGCTCACCCAACCTCACCAAACCTCTCCGCCCCAAGAGTGTCCACCATTATGTCTCAATCAGCTGTGGGTCTAGATATGGTCAATCCAGGTTGCATCACAGCCCTTGAACGAATTTTGTAAGAATTTCTCTCTCTTTCACTGTCTTTGTTTCACGGGTTTTGAAAAGAAATTTATTTTTATAATGGGGTTTAGCTGCTTTTCACGGCTGTGTTTATGCCGTGTTACAGCCCCTTGACTCACTTACAGAGAGATATCAATACATAGGTTTGAAGATTCTTACTAGTAAGATATATTCTTGTGCGGTGAATAGGGGGTGTTGAGTCCAGTTCACTGAGCAAGGAGTAGGTCTTGTCTATTACATATTGGGTTTATGGAACGGTATCGGAGCTAATTTGAAACCCTTGTTTTATGCATCACCCAACCTCACCTTTCCCGTTCAGCAGCCATAGTGTGTTTTCTAAACGTGTGACTATGTTCTGTTTTGTAATTCACTTCAACTGTAGCGGTTTTTACATTCCCTCTATAAGTGCTATCTTATGATAAGTGTCTTTTTCTGTGTGACTTATTTCACTTAGAATCGTCGTACCTAAATCCACTCATCGTGCTGCTACTAGCCTTATGACGTTGATTTCATGGCTGAGTGATATTCCATTGTACATGAGGACCACAACTTCTTTATCCATTTTTCTCTTTCCTAGGATATTTAAGATGTAATGAAGTGGTGGTTCTTGTCAACAGAGCAGCCCTAAACTTTGGAGTGCCTGTGTCTTGCTGATTTTTAGTTTTCCCAATTTATACGCCCATGAGTGGAAGTGCCCTATGCTCTCCAAGCTGTGTTTTTTAGGTGTTTCAGGACACACCGTACACTTCTCCAGAGTGGCTGTTGGCAATTTACATCCCTCCCATCAGCGTAGCAAGGCTCCCATTTCTCCATGGCCTCTCCTGCATTTCTGGTTTTGACCCTTTTTTCCGCATGGCCCTTTTTCCCCCTGAGAAGCGAGACTTCTTTGTAGCACTGATTTGCCTTTCCAGGTTGCTTGGTTGGCCAAAAAGGGCGTATGCGTTTTTTCCTGAATATATTCAGGAAAAAACGCATACGCCCTTTTTGGCCAAGGGCATCATTGTCCACGTTTTGCCGCTTTTCATGTGCTATCAAGGCGATTCGAATCTACCTCCTGAAATCTGTTTCCTGCAATTCTGCCTTGCTTTCAAAGCCTCTTCGTAGCCTTCCCTCAATATATTTGTGGACGAGAGTTATCATTTATAACTCTGCAGGTTTGTGAATTGCAGTGCCCCTGAGCTCCATTTTTCCAGTCGCTTTTTTGGGAGCTGGCCGCAAAAGTGCAGGATTGCTTCAGGCCCTCTTCTGTTTCTGGGGGGCAGGCTGAGCTTGTGCTTAATTCTTCTTCCTGATGGGAAAATAGAGTGACCTGTGCCTGTCCCAACCCCTAGAGCTAGTCTCTCATTGGTTCCCCTCTTCCCGTTCATCCTCAGGACAAATTGCAACCTGTACGGAACAGGAGATTAAAGGTGCTGATTCTCCAAGGAGGGAGATGGCTAGTAAAGCGGCTGGAATGGCGAACCCGAGCACAAGGAGATGAGAAATGAGGGGCGTTTTAGAAACCTTTCCCGATCACACGGTGTACCATCTTCTGGGTTTCTCATGCATGTTTTCGACGTAGGAAGATGCCCTTGAACCTGGAGATTTGGGACCCATGGGATGGGTACCATGCAGTATTACTTTAAAGGGTCTGCGTTGGCTCACGCAACCTCACCAAAACTCTCAGCCCCAAGAGTGTCCACCCTTATGTCTCAATCAGCTGTGGGTCTAGATATGGTCAATCCAGGTTGCATCACAGCCCCTGAACGAATTTTGTAAGAATTTCTCTCTCTTTCACTGTCTTTGTTTCACGGGTTTTGAAAAGTAATTTATTTTTATAATGGGGTTTAGCTGCTTTTCACGGCTGTGTTTAGGCCGCTTTACACCCAATTGACTCACTTACAGAGAGATATCAATACATAGGTTTGAAGATTCTTACTAGTCAGATATATTCTTGTGCGGTGAATAGGGGGTGTTGAGGCCAGTTCACTGAGCAAGGAGTAGGTCTTGTCTACTACATATTGGGTTTATGGAACGGTATCTGAGCTAATTTGAAACCCTTGATTTATGCATCACCCCACCTCACCTTTCCCGTTCAGCAGCCATAGTGTGTTTTCTAAACGTGTGACTCTGTTCTGTTTTGTAATTCAGTTCAAGTGTAGCGGTTTTTACATTCCCTCGATAAGTGATATCTTATGATAAGTGTCTTTTTCTGTGTGACTTATTTCATTTAGAATCGTCGTATCTAAATCCACTCATCATGCTGCTACTAGCCTTATGACGTGGATTTCATGGCTGAGTGATATTCCATTGTACATGAGGATCACAACTTCTTTATCCACTTTTCTCTTTCCTAGGATATTTAAGGTGTAATGAAGTGGGGGTTCTTGTCAACAGAGCAGCCCTAAACTTTGGGGTGCCTGTGTCTTGCTGATTTTTAGTTTTCCCAATTTATACGCCCATGAGTGGAAGTGCCCTATGTGCTCCAAGCTGTGTTTTTTAGATGTTTCAGGACACACCGTACACTTCTCCAGAGTGGCTGTTGGCAATTTACATCCCGCCCATCAGCGTAGCAAGGCTCCCATTTCTCCATGGCCGGTCCTGCATTTCTGGTTTGGACACTTTTTTCCGCATGGCCCTTTTGCCCGCTGGGAAGCGAGACTTCTTTGGAGCGCTGCTTTGCCTTTCCAGGTTGCTTGCTTGGCCAAAAAGGGCGTATGCGTTTTTTCCTGAATATATTCAGGAAAAAACGCATACGCCCTTTTTGGCCAAGGGCATCATTGTCCACGTTTTGCCGCTTTTCATGTGCTTTCAAGGCGATTCGAATCTACCTCCTGAAATCTGTTTCCAGCAATTCTGCCTTGCTTTCAAAGCCTCTTCGTTGCCTTCCCTCAATATATTTGTGGACGAGAGTTATCGTTTATAACTCTGCAGGTTTGTTTATTGCAGTGCCCCTGAGCTCCATTTTTCCAGTCGCTTTTTTGGGAGCTGGCCGCAAAAGTGCAGGATTGCTTCAGGCCCTCTTCTGGTTCTGGGGGGCAGGCTGAGCTTGTGGTTAATTCTTCTTCCTGATGGGAAAATAAAGTGACCTGTGCCTGTCCCAACCCCTAGAGCTAGTCTCTCATTGGTTCCCCTCTTGCCGTTCATCCTCAGGACAAATTGCAACCTGTACGGAACAGGAGATTAAAGGTGCTGATTCTCCAAGGAGGGAGATGGCTAGTAAAGCGGCTGGAATGGCGAACCCGAGCACAAGGAGATGAGAAATGAGGGGCGTTTTAGAAACCTTTCCCGATCACACGGTGTACCATCTTCTGGGTTTCTCATGCATGTTTTCGACGTAGGAAGATGCCCTTGAACCTGGAGATTTGGGACTCATGGGATGGGTACCATGCAGTATTACTTTAAAGGGTCTGCGTTGGCTCACGCAACCTCACCAAACCTCTCAGCCCCAAGAGTGTCCACCCTTATGTCTCAATCAGCTGTGGGTCTAGATATGGTAAATCCAGGTTGCATCACAGCCCCTGAACGAATTTTGTAAGAATTTCTCTCTCTTTCACTGTCTTTGTTTCACGGGTTTTGAAAAGTAATTTATTTTTATAATGGGGTTTAGCTGCTTTTCACGGCTGTGTTTAGGCCGCTTTACACCCAATTGACTCACTTCCAGAGAGATATCAATACATAGGTTTGAAGATTCTTACTAGTCAGATATATTCTTGTGCGGTGAATAGGGGGTGTTGAGGCCAGTTCACTGAGCAAGGAGTAGGTCTTGTCTACTACATATTGGGTTTATGGAACGGTATCTGAGCTAATTTGAAACCCTTGATTTATGCATCACCCCACCTCAACTTTCCCGTTCAGCAGCCATAGTGTGTTTTCAAAACGTGTGACTCTGTTCTGTTTTGTAATTCAGTTCAAGTGTCGCGGTTTTTACATTCCCTCTATAAGTGATATCTTATGATAAGTGTCTTTTTCTGTGTGACTTATTTCATTTAGAATCGTCGTATCTACATTCACTCATCGTGCTGCTACTAGCCTTATGACGTGGATTTCATGGCTGAGTGATATTCCATTGTACATGAGGATCACAACTTCTTTATCCACTTTTCTCTTTCCTAGGATATTTAAGGTGTAATGAAGTGGGGGTTCTTGTCAACAGAGCAGCCCTAAACTTTGGGGTGCCTGTGTCTTGCTGATTTTTAGTTTTCCCAATTTATACGCCCATGAGTGGAAGTGCCCTATGCTCTCCAAGCTGTGTTTTTTAGATGTTTCAGGACACACCGTACACTTCTCCAGAGTGGCTGTTGGCAATTTACATCCTGCCCATCAGTATAGCAAGGCTCCCATTTCTCCATGGCCGGTCCTGCATTTCTGGTTTGGACACTTTTTTCCGCATGGCCCTTTTGCCCGCTGGGAAGCGAGACTTCTTTGGAGCGCTGATTTGCCTTTCCAGGTGGCTTGGTTGGCCAAAAAGGGCGTATGCGTTTTTTCCTGAATATATTCAGGAAAAAACGCATACGCCCTTTTTGGCCAAGGGCATCATTGTCCACGTTTTGCCGCTTTTCATGTGCTTTCAAGGCGATTCGAGTCTACCTCCTGAAATCTGTTTCATGCAATTCTGCCTTGCTTTCAAAGCCTCTTCGTTGCCTTCCCTCAATATGTTTGTGGACGAGAGTTATCGTTTATAACTCTGCAGGTTTGTTTATTGCAGTGCCCCTGAGCTCCATTTTTCCAGTCACTTTTTTGGGAGCTGGCCGCAAAAGTGCAGGATTGCTTCAGGCCCTCTTCTGGTTCTGGGGGGCAGGCTGAGCTTGTGCTTAATTCTTCTTCCTGATGGGAAAATAGAGTGTCCTGTGCCTGTCCCAACCCCTAGAGCTAGTCTCTCATTGGTTCCCCTCTTGCCGTTCATCCTCAGGACAAATTGCAACCTGTACGGAACAGGAGATTAAAGGTGCTGATTCTCCAAGGAGGGAGATGGCTAGTAAAGCGGCTGGAATGGCGAACCCGAGCACAAGGAGATGAGAAATGAGGGGCGTTTTAGAAACCTTTCCCGATCACACGGTGTACCATCTTCTGGGTTTCTCATGCATGTTTTCGACGTAGGAAGATGCCCTTGAACCTGGAGATTTGGGACCCATGGGATGGGTACCATGCAGTATTACTTTAAAGGGTCTGCGTTGGCTCACGCAACCTCACCAAAACTCTCAGCCCCAAGAGTGTCCACCCTTATGTCTCAATCAGCTGTGGGTCTAGATATGGTCAATCCAGGTTGCATCACAGCCCCTGAACGAATTTTGTAAGAATTTCTCTCTCTTTCACTGTCTTTGTTTCACGGGTTTTGAAAAGTAATTTATTTTTATAATGGGGTTTAGCTGCTTTTCACGGCTGTGTTTAGGCCGCTTTACACCCAATTGACTCACTTACAGAGAGATATCAATACATAGGTTTGAAGATTCTTACTAGTCAGATATATTCTTGTGCGGTGAAGAGGGGGTGTTGAGGCCAGTTCACTGAGCAAGGAGTAGGTCTTGTCTACTACATATTGGGTTTATGGAACGGTATCTGAGCTAATTTGAAACCCTTGATTTATGCATCACCCCACCTCACCTTTCCCGTTCAGCAGCCATAGTGTGTTTTCTAAACGTGTGACTCTGTTCTGTTTTGTAATTCAGTTCAAGTGTAGCGGTTTTTACATTCCCTCTATAAGTGATATCTTATGATAAGTGTCTTTTTCTGTGTGACTTATTTCATTTAGAATCGTCGTATCTAAATCCACTCATCATGCTGCTACTAGCCTTATGACGTGGATTTCATGGCTGAGTGATATTCCATTGTACATGAGGATCACAACTTCTTTATCCACTTTTCTCTTTCCTAGGATATTTAAGGTGTAATGAAGTGGGGGTTCTTGTCAACAGAGCACCTCTAAACTTTGGGGTGCCTGTGTCTTGCTGATTTTTAGTTTTCCCAATTTATACGCCCATGAGTGGAAGTGCCCTATGTGCTCCAAGCTGTGTTTTTTAGATGTTTCAGGACACACCGTACACTTCTCCAGAGTGGCTGTTGGCAATTTACATCCCGCCCATCAGCGTAGCAAGGCTCCCATTTCTCCATGGCCGGTCCTGCATTTCTGGTTTGGACACTTTTTTCCGCATGGCCCTTTTGCCCGCTGGGAAGCGAGACTTCTTTGGAGCGCTGCTTTGCCTTTCCAGGTTGCTTGCTTGGCCAAAAAGGGCGTATGCGTTTTTTCCTGAATATATTCAGGAAAAAACGCATACGCCCTTTTTGGCCAAGGGCATCATTGTCCACGTTTTGCCGCTTTTCATGTGCTTTCAAGGCGATTCGAATCTACCTCCTGAAATCTGTTTCCAGCAATTCTGCCTTGCTTTCAAAGCCTCTTCGTTGCCTTCCCTCAATATATTTGTGGACGAGAGTTATCGTTTATAACTCTGCAGGTTTGTTTATTGCAGTGCCCCTGAGCTCCATTTTTCCAGTCGCTTTTTTGGGAGCTGGCCGCAAAAGTGCAGGATTGCTTCAGGCCCTCTTCTGGTTCTGGGGGGCAGGCTGAGCTTGTGGTTAATTCTTCTTCCTGATGGGAAAATAGAGTGACCTGTGCCTGTCCCAACCCCTAGAGCTAGTCTCTCATTGGTTCCCCTCTTGCCGTTCATCCTCAGGACAAATTGCAACCTGTACGGAACAGGAGATTAAAGGTGCTGATTCTCCAAGGAGGGAGATGGCTAGTAAAGCGGCTGGAATGGCGAACCCGAGCACAAGGAGATGAGAAATGAGGGGCGTTTTAGAAACCTTTCCCGATCACACGGTGTACCATCTTCTGGGATTCTCATGCATGTTTTCGACGTAGGAAGATGCCCTTGAACCTGGAGATTTGGGACTCATGGGATGGGTACCATGCAGTATTACTTTAAAGGGTCTGCGTTGGCTCACGCAACCTCACCAAACCTCTCAGCCCCAAGAGTGTCCACCCTTATGTCTCAATCAGCTGTGGGTCTAGATATGGTCAATCCAGGTTGCATCACAGCCCCTGAACGAATTTTGTAAGAATTTCTCTCTCTTTCACTGTCTTTGTTTCACGGGTTTTGAAAAGTAATTTATTTTTATAATGGGGTTTAGCTGCTTTTCACGGCTGTGTTTAGGCCGCTTTACACCCAATTGACTCACTTCCAGAGAGATATCAATACATAGGTTTGAAGATTCTTACTAGTCAGATATATTCTTGTGCGGTGAATAGGGGGTGTTGAGGCCAGTTCACTGAGCAAGGAGTAGGTCTTGTATACTACATATTGGGTTTATGGAACGGTATCTGAGCTAATTTGAAACCCTTGATTTATGCATCACCCCACCTCAACTTTCCCGTTCAGCAGCCATAGTGTGTTTTCTAAACGTGTGACTCTGTTCTGTTTTGTAATTCAGTTCAAGTGTAGCGGTTTTTACATTCCCTCTATAAGTGATATCTTATGATATGTGTCTTTTCTGTGTGACTTATTTCACTTAGAATCGTCGTACCTAAATCCACTCATCGTGCTGCTACTAGCCTTATGACGTGGATTTCATGGCTGAGTGATATTCCATTGTACATGAGGACCACCATTTCTTTATCCATTTTTCTCTTTCCTAGGATATTTAAGGTGTAATGAAGTGGGGGTTCTTGTCCACAGAGCAGCCCTAAACTTTGGGGTGCCTGTGTCTTGCTGATTTTTAGTTTTCCCAATTTATACGCCCATGAGTGGAAGTGCCCTATGCTCTCCAAGCTGTGTTTTTTAGATGTTTCAGAACACACCGTACACTTCTCCAGAGTGGCTGTTGGCAATTTACATCCCACCCATCAGCGTAGCAAGGCTCCCATTTCTCCATGGCCGGTCCTGCATTTCTGGTTTGGACACTTTTTTCCGCATGGCCCTTTTGCCCGCTGGGAAGCGAGACTTCTTTGGAGCGCTGATTGGCCTTTCCAGGTTGCTTGGTTGGCCAAAAAGGGCGTATGCGTTTTTTCCTGAATATATTCAGGAAAAAACGCATACGCCCTTTTTGGCCAAGGGCATCATTGTCCACGTTTTGCCGCTTTTCATGTGCTTTCAAGGCGATTCGAATCTACCTCCTGAAATCTGTTTCCTGCAATTCTGCCTTGCTTTCAAAGCCTCTTCGTTGCCTTCCCTTAATATATTTGTGGACGAGAGGTATCATTTAAAACTGTGCAGGTTTGTGAATTGCAGTGCCCCTGAGCTCCATTTTTCAACTCGCTTTTTTGGGAGCTGGCCGCAAAAGCGCAGGATTGCTTCAGGCCCTCTTCTGGTTCTGGGGGGCAGGCTGAGCTTGTGCTTAATTCTTCTTCCTGATGGGAAAATAGAGTGACCTGTGCCTGTCCCAACACCTAGAGCTAGTCTCTCATTGGTTCCCCCTCTTCCCCTTCATCCTCAGGACAAATTGCAACCTGTACGGAACAGGAGGTTAAAGGTGCTGATTCTCCAAGGAGGGAGATGGCTAGTAAATCGGCTGGAATGGCGAACCCGAGCAAAGGAGATGAGAAATGAGGTGCGTTTTAGAAACCTTTCCGGATCACACGGTGTACCATCTTCTGGGTTTCTTATGCCTGTTTTCGACGTAGGAAGATGCCCTTGAACCTGGAGATTTGGGACCCATGGGATGGGTACCATGCAGTATTACTTGAAAGGGTCTGCGTTGGCTCACCCAACCTCACCGAACCTCTCAGCCCCAAGAGTGTCCACCCTTATGTCTCAATCAGCTGTGGGTCTAGATATGGTCAATCCAGGTTGCATCACAGCCCCTGAACGAATTTTGTAAGAATTTCTCTCTCTTTCACTGTCTTTGTTTCACGGGTTTTGAAAAGTAATTTATTTTTATATTGGGGTTTAGCTGCTTTTCACGGCTGTGTTTATGCCGCTTTACACCCCCTTGACTCACTTACGGAGAGATATCAATACATAGGTTTGAAGATTCTTACTAGTCAGATATATTCTTGTGCGGTGAATAGGGGGTGTTGAGTCCAGTTCACTGAAAAAGGAATAGGTCTTGTCTCTTACATATTGGGTTTATGGAACGGTATCGGAGCTAATTTGAAACCCTTGTTTTATGCATCACCCCACCTCACCTTTCCCGTTCAGCAGCCATAGTGTGTTTCCTAAACGTGTGACTCTGTTCTGTTTTGCAATTCAGTTCAAGTGTAGCGGTTTTTACATTCCGCCTCTAAGTGATATCTTATGATAAGTGTCTTTTCTGTGTGACTTATTTCACTTAGAATCGTCGTACCTAAATCCACTCATCGTGCTGCTACTAGCCTTATGACGTGGATTTCATGGCTGAGTGATATTCCATTGTACATGAGGACCACCATTTCTTTATCCATTTTTCTCTTTCCTAGGATATTTAAGGTGTAATGAAGTGGGGGTTCTTGTCAACAGAGCAGCCCTAAACTTTGGGGTGCCTGTGTCTTGCTGATTTTTAGTTTTCCCAATTTATATGCCCATGAGTGGAAGTGCCCTATGCGCTCCAAGCTGTGTTTTTTAGATGTTTCAGGACACACCGTACACTTCTCCAGAGTGACTGTTTCCAATTTACATCCCGCCCATCAGCGTAGCAAGTCTCCCATTTCTCCATGGCCGCTCCTGCATTTCTGGTTTTGAAACTTTTTTCTGCATGGCCCTTTTGACCGCTGGGATGCGAGACTTCTTTGTAGCGCTGATTTGCCTTTCCAGGTTGCTTGGTTGGCCAAAAAGGGCGTATGCGTTTTTTCCTGAATATATTCAGGAAAAAACGCATACGCCCTTTTTGGCCAAGTGCATCATTGTCCACGTTTTGCCGCTTTTCATGTGCTTTCAAGGCGATTCGAATCTACCTCCTGAAATCTGTTTCCTGCAATTCTGCCTTGCTTTCAAAGCCACTTCATTGCCTTCCCTTAATATATTTGTGGACGAGAGTTATCATTTAAAACACTGCAGGTGTGTTAATTGCAGTGCCCCTGAGCTCCATTTTTCAACTCGCTTTTTTGGGAGCTGGCCGCAAAAGCACAGAATTGCTTCAGGCCCTCTTCTGGTTCTGGGGGGCAGGCTGAGCTTGTGCTTAATTCTTCTTCCTGATGGGAAAATAGAGTGACCTGTGCCTGTCCCAACACCTAGAGCTAGTCTCTCTTTGGTTCCCCCTCTTCCCGTTCATCCTCAGGACAAATTGCAAACTCTACGGAACAGGAGTTTAAAGGTGCTGATTCTCCAAGGAGGGAGAAGGCTAGTAAAGGGGCTGCAATGGCGAACCCTAGCACAAGGAGATGAGAAATGAGGTGCGTTTTAGAAACCTTTCCCGATCACACGGTGTGCCATCTTCTGTGTTGCTCATGCATGTTTTCGATGTAGGAAGATGCCCTTGAACCTGGAGATTTGGGACCCATGGGACGGGTACCATGCAGTATTACTTGAAAGGGTCTGCGTTGGCTCACCCAACCTCACCAAACCTCTCCGCCCCAAGAGTGTCCACCATTATGTCTCAATCAGCTGTGGGTCTAGATATGGTCAATCCAGGTTGCATCACAGCCCTTGAACGAATTTTGTAAGAATTTCTCTCTCTTTCACTGTCTTTGTTTCACGGGTTTTGAAAAGAAATTTATTTTTATAATGGGGTTTAGCTGCTTTTCACGGCTGTGTTTATGCCGTGTTACAGCCCCTTGACTCACTTACAGAGAGATATCAATACATAGGTTTGAAGATTCTTACTAGTAAGATATATTCTTGTGCGGTGAATAGGGGGTGTTGAGTCCAGTTCACTGAGCAAGGAGTAGGTCTTGTCTATTACATATTGGGTTTATGGAACGGTATCGGAGCTAATTTGAAACCCTTGTTTTATGCATCACCCAACCTCACCTTTCCCGTTCAGCAGCCATAGTGTGTTTTCTAAACGTGTGACTCTGTTCTGTTTTGTAATTCACTTCAACTGTAGCGGTTTTTACATTCCCTCTATAAGTGCTATCTTATGATAAGTGTCTTTTTCTGTGTGACTTATTTCACTTAGAATCGTCGTACCTAAATCCACTCATCGTGCTGCTACTAGCCTTATGACGTTGATTTCATGGCTGAGTGATATTCCATTGTACATGAGGACCACAACTTCTTTATCCATTTTTCTCTTTCCTAGGATATTTAAGATGTAATGAAGTGGTGGTTCTTGTCAACAGAGCAGCCCTAAACTTTGGAGTGCCTGTGTCTTGCTGATTTTTAGTTTTCCCAATTTATACGCCCATGAGTGGAAGTGCCCTATGCTCTCCAAGCTGTGTTTTTTAGGTGTTTCAGGACACACCGTACACTTCTCCAGAGTGGCTGTTGGCAATTTACATCCCTCCCATCAGCGTAGCAAGGCTCCCATTTCTCCATGGCCTCTCCTGCATTTCTGGTTTTGACCCTTTTTTCCGCATGCCCCTTTTTCCCCCTGAGAAGCGAGACTTCTTTGTAGCACTGATTTGCCTTTCCAGGTTGCTTGGTTGGCCAAAAAGGGCGTATGCGTTTTTTCCTGAATATATTCAGGAAAAAACGCATACGCCCTTTTTGGCCAAGGGCATCATTGTCCACGTTTTGCCGCTTTTCATGTGCTATCAAGGCGATTCGAATCTACCTCCTGAAATCTGTTTCCTGCAATTCTGCCTTGCTTTCAAAGCCTCTTCGTAGCCTTCCCTCAATATATTTGTGGACGAGAGTTGTCATTTATAACTCTGCAGGTTTGTGAATTGCAGTGCCCCTGAGCTCCATTTTTCCAGTCGCTTTTTTGGGAGCTGGCCGCAAAAGTGCAGGATTGCTTCAGGCCCTCTTCTGTTTCTGGGGGGCAGGCTGAGCTTGTGCTTAATTCTTCTTCCTGATGGGAAAATAGAGTGACCTGTGCCTGTCCCAACCCCTAGAGCTAGTCTCTCATTGGTTCCCCTCTTCCCGTTCATCCTCAGGACAAATTGCAACCTGTACGGAACAGGAGATTAAAGGTGCTGATTCTCCAAGGAGGGAGATGGCTAGTAAAGCGGCTGGAATGGCGAACCCGAGCACAAGGAGATGAGAAATGAGGGGCGTTTTAGAAACCTTTCCCGATCACACGGTGTACCATCTTCTGGGTTTCTCATGCATGTTTTCGACGTAGGAAGATGCCCTTGAACCTGGAGATTTGGGACCCATGGGATGGGTACCATGCAGTATTACTTTAAAGGGTCTGCGTTGGCTCACGCAACCTCACCAAAACTCTCAGCCCCAAGAGTGTCCACCCTTATGTCTCAATCAGCTGTGGGTCTAGATATGGTCAATCCAGGTTGCATCACAGCCCCTGAACGAATTTTGTAAGAATTTCTCTCTCTTTCACTGTCTTTGTTTCACGGGTTTTGAAAAGTAATTTATTTTTATAATGGGGTTTAGCTGCTTTTCACGGCTGTGTTTAGGCCGCTTTACACCCAATTGACTCACTTACAGAGAGATATCAATACATAGGTTTGAAGATTCTTACTAGTCAGATATATTCTTGTGCGGTGAATAGGGGGTGTTGAGGCCAGTTCACTGAGCAAGGAGTAGGTCTTGTCTACTACATATTGGGTTTATGGAACGGTATCTGAGCTAATTTGAAACCCTTGATTTATGCATCACCCCACCTCACCTTTCCCGTTCAGCAGCCATAGTGTGTTTTCTAAACGTGTGACTCTGTTCTGTTTTGTAATTCAGTTCAAGTGTAGCGGTTTTTACATTCCCTCGATAAGTGATATCTTATGATAAGTGTCTTTTTCTGTGTGACTTATTTCATTTAGAATCGTCGTATCTAAATCCACTCATCATGCTGCTACTAGCCTTATGACGTGGATTTCATGGCTGAGTGATATTCCATTGTACATGAGGATCACAACTTCTTTATCCACTTTTCTCTTTCCTAGGATATTTAAGGTGTAATGAAGTGGGGGTTCTTGTCAACAGAGCAGCCCTAAACTTTGGGGTGCCTGTGTCTTGCTGATTTTTAGTTTTCCCAATTTATACGCCCATGAGTGGAAGTGCCCTATGTGCTCCAAGCTGTGTTTTTTAGATGTTTCAGGACACACCGTACACTTCTCCAGAGTGGCTGTTGGCAATTTACATCCCGCCCATCAGCGTAGCAAGGCTCCCATTTCTCCATGGCCGGTCCTGCATTTCTGGTTTGGACACTTTTTTCCGCATGGCCCTTTTGCCCGCTGGGAAGCGAGACTTCTTTGGAGCGCTGCTTTGCCTTTCCAGGTTGCTTGCTTGGCCAAAAAGGGCGTATGCGTTTTTTCCTGAATATATTCAGGAAAAAACGCATACGCCCTTTTTGGCCAAGGGCATCATTGTCCACGTTTTGCCGCTTTTCATGTGCTTTCAAGGCGATTCGAATCTACCTCCTGAAATCTGTTTCCAGCAATTCTGCCTTGCTTTCAAAGCCTCTTCGTTGCCTTCCCTCAATATATTATTTGACGAGAGTTATCGTTTATAACTCTGCAGGTTTGTTTATTGCAGTGCCCCTGAGCTCCATTTTTCCAGTCGCTTTTTTGGGAGCTGGCCGCAAAAGTGCAGGATTGCTTCAGGCCCTCTTCTGGTTCTGGGGGGCAGGCTGAGCTTGTGGTTAATTCTTCTTCCTGATGGGAAAATAAAGTGACCTGTGCCTGTCCCAACCCCTAGAGCTAGTCTCTCATTGGTTCCCCTCTTGCCGTTCATCCTCAGGACAAATTGCAACCTGTACGGAACAGGAGATTAAAGGTGCTGATTCTCCAAGGAGGGAGATGGCTAGTAAAGCGGCTGGAATGGCGAACCCGAGCACAAGGAGATGAGAAATGAGGGGCGTTTTAGAAACCTTTCCCGATCACACGGTGTACCATCTTCTGGGTTTCTCATGCATGTTTTCGACGTAGGAAGATGCCCTTGAACCTGGAGATTTGGGACTCATGGGATGGGTACCATGCAGTATTACTTTAAAGGGTCTGCGTTGGCTCACGCAACCTCACCAAACCTCTCAGCCCCAAGAGTGTCCACCCTTATGTCTCAATCAGCTGTGGGTCTAGATATGGTAAATCCAGGTTGCATCACAGCCCCTGAACGAATTTTGTAAGAATTTCTCTCTCTTTCACTGTCTTTGTTTCACGGGTTTTGAAAAGTAATTTATTTTTATAATGGGGTTTAGCTGCTTTTCACGGCTGTGTTTAGGCCGCTTTACACCCAATTGACTCACTTCCAGAGAGATATCAATACATAGGTTTGAAGATTCTTACTAGTCAGATATATTCTTGTGCGGTGAATAGGGGGTGTTGAGGCCAGTTCACTGAGCAAGGAGTAGGTCTTGTCTACTACATATTGGGTTTATGGAACGGTATCTGAGCTAATTTGAAACCCTTGATTTATGCATCACCCCACCTCAACTTTCCCGTTCAGCAGCCATAGTGTGTTTTCAAAACGTGTGACTCTGTTCTGTTTTGTAATTCAGTTCAAGTGTCGCGGTTTTTACATTCCCTCTATAAGTGATATCTTATGATAAGTGTCTTTTTCTGTGTGACTTATTTCATTTAGAATCGTCGTATCTACATTCACTCATCGTGCTGCTACTAGCCTTATGACGTGGATTTCATGGCTGAGTGATATTCCATTGTACATGAGGATCACAACTTCTTTATCCACTTTTCTCTTTCCTAGGATATTTAAGGTGTAATGAAGTGGGGGTTCTTGTCAACAGAGCAGCCCTAAACTTTGGGGTGCCTGTGTCTTGCTGATTTTTAGTTTTCCCAATTTATACGCCCATGAGTGGAAGTGCCCTATGCTCTCCAAGCTGTGTTTTTTAGATGTTTCAGGACACACCGTACACTTCTCCAGAGTGGCTGTTGGCAATTTACATCCTGCCCATCAGTATAGCAAGGCTCCCATTTCTCCATGGCCGGTCCTGCATTTCTGGTTTGGACACTTTTTTCCGCATGGCCCTTTTGCCCGCTGGGAAGCGAGACTTCTTTGGAGCGCTGATTTGCCTTTCCAGGTGGCTTGGTTGGCCAAAAAGGGCGTATGCGTTTTTTCCTGAATATATTCAGGAAAAAACGCATACGCCCTTTTTGGCCAAGGGCATCATTGTCCACGTTTTGCCGCTTTTCATGTGCTTTCAAGGCGATTCGAGTCTACCTCCTGAAATCTGTTTCATGCAATTCTGCCTTGCTTTCAAAGCCTCTTCGTTGCCTTCCCTCAATATGTTTGTGGACGAGAGTTATCGTTTATAACTCTGCAGGTTTGTTTATTGCAGTGCCCCTGAGCTCCATTTTTCCAGTCACTTTTTTGGGAGCTGGCCGCAAAAGTGCAGGATTGCTTCAGGCCCCCTTCTGGTTCTGGGGGGCAGGCTGAGCTTGTGCTTAATTCTTCTTCCTGATGGGAAAATAGAGTGTCCTGTGCCTGTCCCAACCCCTAGAGCTAGTCTCTCATTGGTTCCCCTCTTGCCGTTCATCCTCAGGACAAATTGCAACCTGTACGGAACAGGAGATTAAAGGTGCTGATTCTCCAAGGAGGGAGATGGCTAGTAAAGCGGCTGGAATGGCGAACCCGAGCACAAGGAGATGAGAAATGAGGGGCGTTTTAGAAACCTTTCCCGATCACACGGTGTACCATCTTCTGGGTTTCTCATGCATGTTTTCGACGTAGGAAGATGCCCTTGAACCTGGAGATTTGGGACCCATGGGATGGGTACCATGCAGTATTACTTTAAAGGGTCTGCGTTGGCTCACGCAACCTCACCAAAACTCTCAGCCCCAAGAGTGTCCACCCTTATGTCTCAATCAGCTGTGGGTCTAGATATGGTCAATCCAGGTTGCATCACAGCCCCTGAACGAATTTTGTAAGAATTTCTCTCTCTTTCACTGTCTTTGTTTCACGGGTTTTGAAAAGTAATTTATTTTTATAATGGGGTTTAGCTGCTTTTCACGGCTGTGTTTAGGCCGCTTTACACCCAATTGACTCACTTCCAGAGAGATATCAATACATAGGTTTGAAGATTCTTACTAGTCAGATATATTCTTGTGCGGTGAATAGGGGGTGTTGAGGCCAGTTCACTGAGCAAGGAGTAGGTCTTGTCTACTACATATTGGGTTTATGGAACGGTATCTGAGCTAATTTGAAACCCTTGATTTATGCATCACCCCACCTCACCTTTCCCGTTCAGCAGCCATAGTGTGTTTTCTAAACGTGTGACTCTGTTCTGTTTTGTAATTCAGTTCAAGTGTAGCGGTTTTTACATTCCCTCTATAAGTGATATCTTATGATAAGTGTCTTTTTCTGTGTGACTTATTTCATTTAGAATCGTCGTATCTAAATCCACTCATCATGCTGCTACTAGCCTTATGACGTGGATTTCATGGCTGAGTGATATTCCATTGTACATGAGGACCACAACTTCTTTATCCATTTTTCTCTTTCCTAGGATATTTAAGGTGTAATGAAGTGGGGGTTCTTGTCAACAGAGCAGCTCTAAACTTTGGGGTGCCTGTGTCTTGCTGATTTTTAGTTTTCCCAATTTATACGCCCATGAGTGGAAGTGCCCTATGTGCTCCAAGCTGTGTTTTTTAGATGTTTCAGGACACACCGTACACTTCTCCAGAGTGGCTGTTGGCAATTTACATCCCGCCCATCAGCGTAGCAAGGCTCCCATTTCTCCATGGCCGGTCCTGCATTTCTGGTTTGGACACTTTTTTCCGCATGGCCCTTTTGCCCGCTGGGAAGCGAGACTTCTTTGGAGCGCTGCTTTGCCTTTCCAGGTTGCTTGCTTGGCCAAAAAGGGCGTATGCGTTTTTTCCTGAATATATTCAGGAAAAAACGCATACGCCCTTTTTGGCCAAGGGCATCATTGTCCACGTTTTGCCGCTTTTCATGTGCTTTCAAGGCGATTCGAATCTACCTCCTGAAATCTGTTTCCAGCAATTCTGCCTTGCTTTCAAAGCCTCTTCGTTGCCTTCCCTCAATATATTTGTGGACGAGAGTTATCGTTTATAACTCTGCAGGTTTGTTTATTGCAGTGCCCCTGAGCTCCATTTTTCCAGTCGCTTTTTTGGGAGCTGGCCGCAAAAGTGCAGGATTGCTTCAGGCCCTCTTCTGGTTCTGGGGGGCAGGCTGAGCTTGTGGTTAATTCTTCTTCCTGATGGGAAAATAGAGTGACCTGTGCCTGTCCCAACCCCTAGAGCTAGTCTCTCATTGGTTCCCCTCTTGCCGTTCATCCTCAGGACAAATTGCAACCTGTACGGAACAGGAGATTAAAGGTGCTGATTCTCCAAGGAGGGAGATGGCTAGTAAAGCGGCTGGAATGGCGAACCCGAGCACAAGGAGATGAGAAATGAGGGGCGTTTTAGAAACCTTTCCCGATCACACGGTGTACCATCTTCTGGGTTTCTCATGCATGTTTTCGACGTAGGAAGATGCCCTTGAACCTGGAGATTTGGGACTCATGGGATGGGTACCATGCAGTATTACTTTAAAGGGTCTGCGTTGGCTCACGCAACCTCACCAAACCTCTCAGCCCCAAGAGTGTCCACCCTTATGTCTCAATCAGCTGTGGGTCTAGATATGGTCAATCCAGGTTGCATCACAGCCCCTGAACGAATTTTGTAAGAATTTCTCTCTCTTTCACTGTCTTTGTTTCACGGGTTTTGAAAAGTAATTTATTTTTATAATGGGGTTTAGCTGCTTTTCACGGCTGTGTTTAGGCCGCTTTACACCCAATTGACTCACTTCCAGAGAGATATCAATACATAGGTTTGAAGATTCTTACTAGTCAGATATATTCTTGTGCGGTGAATAGGGGGTGTTGAGGCCAGTTCACTGAGCAAGGAGTAGGTCTTGTCTACTACATATTGGGTTTATGGAACGGTATCTGAGCTAATTTGAAACCCTTGATTTATGCATCACCCCACCTCAACTTTCCCGTTCAGCAGCCATAGTGTGTTTTCTAAACGTGTGACTCTGTTCTGTTTTGTAATTCAGTTCAAGTGTAGCGGTTTTTACATTCCCTCTATAAGTGATATCTTATGATAAGTGTCTTTTCTGTGTGACTTATTTCACTTAGAATCGTCGTACCTAAATCCACTCATCGTGCTGCTACTAGCCTTATGACGTGGATTTCATGGCTGAGTGATATTCCATTGTACATGAGGACCACCATTTCTTTATCCATTTTTCTCTTTCCTAGGATATTTAAGGTGTAATGAAGTGGGGGTTCTTGTCCACAGAGCAGCCCTAAACTTTGGGGTGCCTGTGTCTTGCTGATTTTTAGTTTTCCCAATTTATACGCCCATGAGTGGAAGTGCCCTATGCTCTCCAAGCTGTGTTTTTTAGATGTTTCAGAACACACCGTACACTTCTCCAGAGTGGCTGTTGGCAATTTACATCCCACCCATCAGCGTAGCAAGGCTCCCATTTCTCCATGGCCGGTCCTGCATTTCTGGTTTGGACACTTTTTTCCGCATGGCCCTTTTGCCCGCTGGGAAGCGAGACTTCTTTGGAGCGCTGATTGGCCTTTCCAGGTTGCTTGGTTGGCCAAAAAGGGCGTATGCGTTTTTTCCTGAATATATTCAGGAAAAAACGCATACGCCCTTTTTGGCCAAGGGCATCATTGTCCACGTTTTGCCGCTTTTCATGTGCTTTCAAGGCGATTCGAATCTACCTCCTGAAATCTGTTTCCTGCAATTCTGCCTTGCTTTCAAAGCCTCTTCGTTGCCTTCCCTTAATATATTTGTGGACGAGAGGTATCATTTAAAACTGTGCAGGTTTGTGAATTGCAGTGCCCCTGAGCTCCATTTTTCAACTCGCTTTTTTGGGAGCTGGCCGCAAAAGCGCAGGATTGCTTCAGGCCCTCTTCTGGTTCTGGGGGGCAGGCTGAGCTTGTGCTTAATTCTTCTTCCTGATGGGAAAATAGAGTGACCTGTGCCTGTCCCAACACCTAGAGCTAGTCTCTCATTGGTTCCCCCTCTTCCCCTTCATCCTCAGGACAAATTGCAACCTGTACGGAACAGGAGGTTAAAGGTGCTGATTCTCCAAGGAGGGAGATGGCTAGTAAATCGGCTGGAATGGCGAACCCGAGCAAAGGAGATGAGAAATGAGGTGCGTTTTAGAAACCTTTCCGGATCACACGGTGTACCATCTTCTGGGTTTCTTATGCCTGTTTTCGACGTAGGAAGATGCCCTTGAACCTGGAGATTTGGGACCCATGGGATGGGTACCATGCAGTATTACTTGAAAGGGTCTGCGTTGGCTCACCCAACCTCACCGAACCTCTCAGCCCCAAGAGTGTCCACCCTTATGTCTCAATCAGCTGTGGGTCTAGATATGGTCAATCCAGGTTGCATCACAGCCCCTGAACGAATTTTGTAAGAATTTCTCTCTCTTTCACTGTCTTTGTTTCACGGGTTTTGAAAAGTAATTTATTTTTATATTGGGGTTTAGCTGCTTTTCACGGCTGTGTTTATGCCGCTTTACACCCCCTTGACTCATTAACGGAGAGATATCAATACATAGGTTTGAAGATTCTTACTAGTCAGATATATTCTTGTGCGGTGAATAGGGGGTGTTGAGTCCAGTTCACTGAAAAAGGAATAGGTCTTGTCTCTTACATATTGGGTTTATGGAACGGTATCGGAGCTAATTTGAAACCCTTGTTTTATGCATCACCCCACCTCACCTTTCCCGTTCAGCAGCCATAGTGTGTTTCCTAAACGTGTGACTCTGTTCTGTTTTGCAATTCAGTTCAAGTGTAGCGGTTTTTACATTCCGCCTCTAAGTGATATCTTATGATAAGTGTCTTTTCTGTGTGACTTATTTCACTTAGAATCGTCGTACCTAAATCCACTCATCGTGCTGCTACTAGCCTTATGACGTGGATTTCATGGCTGAGTGATATTCCATTGTACATGAGGACCACCATTTCTTTATCCATTTTTCTCTTTCCTAGGATATTTAAGGTGTAATGAAGTGGGGGTTCTTGTCCACAGAGCAGCCCTAAACTTTGGGGTGCCTGTGTCTTGCTGATTTTTAGTTTTCCCAATTTATACGCCCATGAGTGGAAGTGCCCTATGCTCTCCAAGCTGTGTTTTTTAGATGTTTCAGAACACACCGTACACTTCTCCAGAGTGGCTGTTGGCAATTTACATCCCACCCATCAGCGTAGCAAGGCTCCCATTTCTCCATGGCCGGTCCTGCATTTCTGGTTTGGACACTTTTTTCCGCATGGCCCTTTTGCCCGCTGGGAAGCGAGACTTCTTTGGAGCGCTGATTGGCCTTTCCAGGTTGCTTGGTTGGCCAAAAAGGGCGTATGCGTTTTTTCCTGAATATATTCAGGAAAAAACGCATACGCCCTTTTTGGCCAAGGGCATCATTGTCCACGTTTTGCCGCTTTTCATGTGCTTTCAAGGCGATTCGAATCTACCTCCTGAAATCTGTTTCCTGCAATTCTGCCTTGCTTTCAAAGCCTCTTCGTTGCCTTCCCTTAATATATTTGTGGACGAGAGGTATCATTTAAAACTCTGCAGGTTTGTGAATTGCAGTGCCCCTGAGCTCCATTTTTCAACTCGCTTTTTTGGGAGCTGGCCGCAAAAGCGCAGGATTGCTTCAGGCCCTCTTCTGGTTCTGGGGGGCAGGCTGAGCTTGTGCTTAATTCTTCTTCCTGATGGGAAAATAGAGTGACCTGTGCCTGTCCCAACACCTAGAGCTAGTCTCTCATTGGTTCCCCCTCTTCCCCTTCATCCTCAGGACAAATTGCAACCTGTACGGAACAGGAGGTTAAAGGTGCTGATTCTCCAAGGAGGGAGATGGCTAGTAAATCGGCTGGAATGGCGAACCCGAGCAAAGGAGATGAGAAATGAGGTGCGTTTTAGAAACCTTTCCCGATCACACGGTGTACCATCTTCTGGGTTTCTCATGCCTGTTTTCGACGTAGGAAGATGCCCTTGAACCTGGAGATTTGGGACCCATGGGATGGGTACCATGCAGTATTACTTGAAAGGGTCTGCGTTGGCTCACCCAACCTCACCGAACCTCTCAGCCCCAAGAGTGTCCACCCTTATGTCTCAATCAGCTGTGGGTCTAGATATGGTCAATCCAGGTTGCATCACAGCCCCTGAACGAATTTTGTAAGAATTTCTCTCTCTTTCACTGTCTTTGTTTCACGGGTTTTGAAAAGTAATTTATTTTTATATTGGGGTTTAGCTGCTTTTCACGGCTGTGTTTATGCCGCTTTACACCCCCTTGACTCACTTACGGAGAGATATCAATACATAGGTTTGAAGATTCTTACTAGTCAGATATATTCTTGTGCGGTGAATAGGGGGTGTTGAGTCCAGTTCACTGAAAAAGGAATAGGTCTTGTCTCTTACATATTGGGTTTATGGAACGGTATCGGAGCTAATTTGAAACCCTTGTTTTATGCATCACCCCACCTCACCTTTCCCGTTCAGCAGCCATAGTGTGTTTCCTAAACGTGTGACTCTGTTCTGTTTTGCAATTCAGTTCAAGTGTAGCGGTTTTTACATTCCGCCTCTAAGTGATATCTTATGATAAGTGTCTTTTTCTGTGTGACTTATTTCACTTAGAATCTTCGTACCTAAATCCACTCATCGTGCTGCTACTAGCCTTATGACGTGGATTTCATGGCTGAGTGATATTCCATTGTACATGAGGACCACCACTTCTTTATCCATTTTTCTCTTTCCTAGGATATTTAAGGTGTAATGAAGTGGGGGTTCTTGTCCACAGAGCAGCCCTAAACTTTGGGGTGCCTGTGTCTTGCTGATTTTTAGTTTTCCCAATTTATACGCCCATGAGTGGAAGTGCCCTATGCTCTCCAAGCTGTGTTTTTTAGATGTTTCAGAACACACCGTACACTTCTCCAGAGTGGCTGTTGGCAATTTACATCCCACCCATCAGCGTAGCAAGGCTCCCATTTCTCCATGGCCGGTCCTGCATTTCTGGTTTGGACACTTTTTTCCGCATGGCCCTTTTGCCCGCTGGGAAGCGAGACTTCTTTGGAGCGCTGATTGGCCTTTCCAGGTTGCTTGGTTGGCCAAAAAGGGCGTATGCGTTTTTTCCTGAATATATTCAGGAAAAAACGCATACGCCCTTTTTGGCCAAGGGCATCATTGTCCACGTTTTGCCGCTTTTCATGTGCTTTCAAGGCGATTCGAATCTACCTCCTGAAATCTGTTTCCTGCAATTCTGCCTTGCTTTCAAAGCCTCTTCGTTGCCTTCCCTTAATATATTTGTGGACGAGAGGTATCATTTAAAACTCTGCAGGTTTGTGAATTGCAGTGCCCCTGAGCTCCATTTTTCAACTCGCTTTTTTGGGAGCTGGCCGCAAAAGCGCAGGATTGCTTCAGGCCCTCTTCTGGTTCTGGGGGGCAGGCTGAGCTTGTGCTTAATTCTTCTTCCTGATGGGAAAATAGAGTGACCTGTGCCTGTCCCAACACCTAGAGCTAGTCTCTCATTGGTTCCCCCTCTTCCCGTTCATCCTCAGGACAAATTGCAACCTGTACGGAACAGGAGGTTAAAGGTGCTGATTCTCCAAGGAGGGAGATGGCTAGTAAATCGGCTGGAATGGCGAACCCGAGCAAAGGAGATGAGAAATGAGGTGCGTTTTAGAAACCTTTCCCGATCACACGGTGTACCATCTTCTGGGTTTCTCATGCCTGTTTTCGACGTAGGAAGATGCCCTTGAACCTGGAGATTTGGGACCCATGGGATGGGTACCATGCAGTATTACTTGAAAGGGTCTGCGTTGGCTCACCCAACCTCACCGAACCTCTCAGACCCAAGAGTGTCCACCCTTATGTCTCAATCAGCTGTGGGTCTAGATATGGTCAATCCAGGTTGCATCACAGCCCCTGAACGAATTTTGTAAGAATTTCTCTCTCTTTCACTGTCTTTGTTTCACGGGTTTTGAAAAGTAATTTATTTTTATAATGGGGTTTAGCTGCTTTTCACGGCTGTGTTTATGCCGCTTTACACCCCCTTGACTCACTTACGGAGAGATATCAATACATAGGTTTGAAGATTCTTACTAGTCAGATATATTCTTGTGCGGTGAATAGGGGGTGTTGAGTCCAGTTCACTGAAAAAGGAATAGGTCTTGTCTCTTACATATTGGGTTTATGGAACGGTATCGGAGCTAATTTGAAACCCTTGTTTTATGCATCACCCCACCTCACCTTTCCCGTTCAGCAGCCATAGTGTGTTTCCTAAACGTGTGACTCTGTTCTGTTTTGCAATTCAGTTCAAGTGTAGCGGTTTTTACATTCCGCCTCTAAGTGATATCTTATGATAAGTGTCTTTTCTGTGTGACTTATTTCACTTAGAATCGTCGTACCTAAATCCACTCATCGTGCTGCTACTAGCCTTATGACGTGGATTTCATGGCTGAGTGATATTCCATTGTACATGAGGACCACCACTTCTTTATCCATTTTTCTCTTTCCTAGGATATTTAAGGTGTAATGAAGTGGGGGTTCTTGTCAACAGAGCAGCCCTAAACTTTGGGGTGCCTGTGTCTTGCTGATTTTTAGTTTTCCCAATTTATACGCCCATGAGTGGAAGTGCCCTATGCTCTCCAAGCTGTGTTTTTTAGATGTTTCAGAACACACCGTACACTTCTCCAGAGTGGCTGTTGGCAATTTACATCCCACCCATCAGCGTAGCAAGGCTCCCATTTCTCCATGGCCGGTCCTGCATTTCTGGTTTGGACACTTTTTTCCGCATGGCCCTTTTGCCCGCTGGGAAGCGAGACTTCTTTGGAGCGCTGATTGGCCTTTCCAGGTTGCTTGGTTGGCCAAAAAGGGCGTATGCGTTTTTTCCTGAATATATTCAGGAAAAAACGCATACGCCCTTTTTGGCCAAGGGCATCATTGTCCACGTTTTGCCGCTTTTCATGTGCTTTCAAGGCGATTCGAATCTACCTCCTGAAATCTGTTTCCTGCAATTCTGCCTTGCTTTCAAAGCCTCTTCGTTGCCTTCCCTTAATATATTTGTGGACGAGAGGTATCATTTAAAACTCTGCAGGTTTGTGAATTGCAGTGCCCCTGAGCTCCATTTTTCAACTCGCTTTTTTGGGAGCTGGCCGCAAAAGCGCAGGATTGCTTCAGGCCCTCTTCTGGTTCTGGGGGGCAGGCTGAGCTTGTGCTTAATTCTTCTTCCTGATGGGAAAATAGAGTGACCTGTGCCTGTCCCAACACCTAGAGCTAGTCTCTCATTGGTTCCCCCTCTTCCCGTTCATCCTCAGGACAAATTGCAACCTGTACGGAACAGGAGGTTAAAGGTGCTGATTCTCCAAGGAGGGAGACGGCTAGTAAATCGGCTGGAATGGCGAACCCGAGCAAAGGAGATGAGAAATGAGGTGCGTTTTAGAAACCTTTCCCGATCACACGGTGTACCATCTTCTGGGTTTCTCATGCCTGTTTTCGACGTAGGAAGATGCCCTTGAACCTGGAGATTTGGGACCCATGGGATGGGTACCATGCAGTATTACTTGAAAGGGTCTGCGTTGGCTCACCCAACCTCACCGAACCTCTCAGCCCCAAGAGTGTCCACCCTTATGTCTCAATCAGCTGTGGGTCTAGATATGGTCAATCCAGGTTGCATCACAGCCGCTGAACGAATTTTGTAAGAATTTCTCTCTCTTTCACTGTCTTTGTTTCACGGGTTTTGAAAAGTAATTTATTTTTATAATGGGGTTTAGCTGCTTTTCACGGCTGTGTTTATGCCGCTTTACACCCCCTTGACTCACTTACGGAGAGATATCAATACATAGGTTTGAAGATTCTTACTAGTCAGATATATTCTTGTGCGGTGAATAGGGGGTGTTGAGTCCAGTTCACTGAAAAAGGAATAGGTCTTGTCTCTTACATATTGGGTTTATGGAACGGTATCGGAGCTAATTTGAAACCCTTGTTTTATGCATCACCCCACCTCACCTTTCCCGTTCAGCAGCCATAGTGTGTTTCCTAAACGTGTGACTCTGTTCTGTTTTGCAATTCAGTTCAAGTGTAGCGGTTTTTACATTCCCTCTCTAAGTGATATCTTATGATAAGTGTCTTTTCTGTGTGACTTATTTCACTTAGAATCGTCGTACCTAAATCCACTCATCGTGCTGCTACTAGCCTTATGACGTGGATTTCATGGCTGAGTGATATTCCATTGTACATGAGGACCACCACTTCTTTATCCATTTTTCTCTTTCCTAGGATATTTAAGGTGTAATGAAGTGGGGGTTCTTGTCCACAGAGCAGCCCTAAACTTTGGGGTGCCTGTGTCTTGCTGATTTTTAGTTTTCCCAATTTATACGCCCATGAGGGGAAGTGCCCTATGCTCTCCAAGCTGTGTTTTTTAGATGTTTCAGAACACACCGTACACTTCTCCAGAGTGGCTGTTGGCAATTTACATCCCACCCATCAGCGTAGCAAGGCACCCATTTCTCCATGGCCGGTCCTGCATTTCTGGTTTGGACACTTTTTTCCGCATGGCCCTTTTGCCCGCTGGGAAGCGAGACTTCTTTGGAGCACTGATTGGCCTTTCCAGGTTGCTTGGTTGGCCAAAAAGGGCGTATGCGTTTTTTCCTGAATATATTCAGGAAAAAACGCATACGCCCTTTTTGGCCAAGGGCATCATTGTCCACGTTTTGCCGCTTTTCATGTGCTTTCAAGGCGATTCGAATCTACCTCCTGAAATCTGTTTCCTGCAATTCTGCCTTGCTTTCAAAGCCTCTTCGTTGCCTTCCCTTAATATATTTGTGGACGAGAGGTATCATTTAAAACTCTGCAGGTTTGTGAATTGCAGTGCCCCTGAGCTCCATTTTTCAACTTGCTTTTTTGGGAGCTGGCCGCAAAAGCGCAGGATTGCTTCAGGCCCTCTTCTGGTTCTGGGAGGCAGGCTGAGCTTGTGCTTAATTCTTCTTCCTGATGGGAAAATAGAGTGACCTGTGCCTGTCCCAACACCTAGAGCTAGTCTCTCATTGGTTCCCCCTCTTCCCCTTCATCCTCAGGACAAATTGCAACCTGTACGGAACAGGAGGTTAAAGGTGCTGATTCTCCAAGGAGGGAGACGGCTAGTAAATCGGCTGGAATGGCGAACCTGAGCAAAGGAGATGAGAAATGAGGTGCGTTTTAGAAACCTTTCCCGATCACACGGTGTACCATCTTCTGGGTTTCTCATGCCTGTTTTCGACGTAGGAAGATGCCCTTGAACCTGGAGATTTGGGACCCATGGGATGGGTACCATGCAGTATTACTTGAAAGGGTCTGCGTTGGCTCACCCAACCTCACCGAACCTCTCAGCCCCAAGAGTGTCCACCCTTATGTCTCAATCAGCTGTGGGTCTAGATATGGTCAATCCAGGTTGCATCACAGCCCCTGAACGAATTTTGTAAGAATTTCTCTCTCTTTCACTGTCTTTGTTTCACGGGTTTTGAAAAGTAATTTATTTTTATAATGGGGTTTAGCTGCTTTTCACGGCTGTGTTTATGCCGCTTTACACCCCCTTGACTCACTTACGGAGAGATATCAATACATAGGTTTGAAGATTCTTACTAGTCAGATATATTCTTGTGCGGTGAATAGGGGGTGTTGAGTCCAGTTCACTGAAAAAGGAATAGGTCTTGTCTCTTACATATTGGGTTTATGGAACGGTATCGGAGCTAATTTGAAACCCTTGTTTTATGCATCACCCCACCTCACCTTTCCCGTTCAGCAGCCATAGTGTGTTTCCTAAACGTGTGACTCTGTTCTGTTTTGCAATTCAGTTCAAGTGTAGCGGTTTTTACATTCCCTCTCTAAGTGATATCTTATGATAAGTGTCTTTCTGTGTGACTTATTTCACTTAGAATCGTCGTACCTAAATCCACTCATCGTGCTGCTACTAGCCTTATGACGTGGATTTCATGGCTGAGTGATATTCCATTGTACATGAGGACCCCAACTTCTTTATCCATTTTTCTCTTTCCTAGGATATTTAAGGTGTAATGAAGTGGGGGTTCTTGTCAACAGAGCAGCCCTAAACTTTGGGGTGCCTGTGTCTTGCTGATTTTTAGTTTTCCCAATTTATGCGCCCATGAGTGGAAGTGCCCTATGCTCTCCAAGCTGTGTTTTTTAGATGTTTCAGAACACACCGTACACTTCTCCAGAGTGGCTGTTGGCAATTTACATCCCACCCATCAGCGTAGCAAGGCTCCCATTTCTCCATGGCCGGTCCTGCATTTCTGGTTTGGACACTTTTTTCCGCATGGCCCTTTTGCCCGCTGGGAAGCGAGACTTCTTTGGAGCGCTGATTGGCCTTTCCAGGTTGCTTGGTTGGCCAAAAAGGGCGTATGCGTTTTTTCCTGAATATATTCAGGAAAAAACGCATACGCCCTTTTTGGCCAAGGGCATCATTGTCCACGTTTTGCCGCTTTTCATGTGCTTTCAAGGCGATTCGAATCTACCTCCTGAAATCTGTTTCCTGCAATTCTGCCTTGCTTTCAAAGCCTCTTCGTTGCCTTCCCTTAGTATATTTGTGGACGAGAGGTATCATTTAAAACTGTGCAGGTTTGTGAATTGCAGTGCCCCTGAGCTCCATTTTTCAACTCGCTTTTTTGGGAGCTGGCCGCAAAAGCGCAGGATTGCTTCAGGCCCTCTTCTGGTTCTGGGGGGCAGGCTGAGCTTGTGCTTAATTCTTCTTCCTGATGGGAAAATAGAGTGACCTGTGCCTGTCCCAACACCTAGAGCTAGTCTCTCATTGGTTCCCCCTCTTCCCGTTCATCCTCAGGACAAATTGCAACCTGTACGGAACAGGAGGTTAAAGGTGCTGATTCTCCAAGGAGGGAGATGGCTAGTAAATCGGCTGGAATGGCGAACCCGAGCAAAGGAGATGAGAAATGAGGTGCGTTTTAGAAACCTTTCCCGATCACACGGTGTACCATCTTCTGGGTTTCTCATGCCTGTTTTCGACGTAGGAAGATGCCCTTGAACCTGGAGATTTGGGACCCATGGGATGGGTACCATGCAGTATTACTTGAAAGGGTCTGCGTTGGCTCACCCAACCTCACCGAACCTCTCAGCCCCAAGAGTGTCCACCCTTATGTCTCAATCAGCTGTGGGTCTAGATATGGTCAATCCAGGTTGCATCACAGCCCCTGAACGAATTTTGTAAGAATTTCTCTCTCTTTCACTGTCTTTGTTTCACGGGTTTTGAAAAGTAATTTATTTTTATATTGGGGTTTAGCTGCTTTTCACGGCTGTGTTTATGCCGCTTTACACCCCCTTGACTCACTTACGGAGAGATATCAATACATAGGTTTGAAGATTCTTACTAGTCAGATATATTCTTGTGCGGTGAATAGGGGGTGTTGAGTCCAGTTCACTGAAAAAGGAATAGGTCTTGTCTCTTACATATTGGGTTTATGGAACGGTATCGGAGCTAATTTGAAACCCTTGTTTTATGCATCACCCCACCTCACCTTTCCCGTTCAGCAGCCATAGTGTGTTTCCTAAACGTGTGACTCTGTTCTGTTTTGCAATTCAGTTCAAGTGTAGCGGTTTTTACATTCCCTCTCTAAGTGATATCTTATGATAAGTGTCTTTTCTGTGTGACTTATTTCACTTAGAATCGTCGTACCTAAATCCACTCATCGTGCTGCTACTAGCCTTATGACGTGGATTTCATGGCTGAGTGATATTCCATTGTACATGAGGACCACAACTTCTTTATCCATTTTTCTCTTTCCTAGGATATTTAAGGTGTAATGAAGTGGGGGTTCTTGTCAACAGAGCAGCCCTAAACTTTGGGGTGCCTGTGTCTTGCTGATTTTTAGTTTTCCCAATTTATACGCCCATGAGTGGAAGTGCCCTATGCTCTCCAAGCTGTGTTTTTTAGATGTTTCAGAACACACCGTACACTTCTCCGGAGTGGCTGTTGGCAATTTACATCCCACCCATCAGCGTAGCAAGGCTCCCATTTCTCCATGGCCGGTCCTGCATTTCTGGTTTGGACACTTTTTTCCGCATGGCCCTTTTGCCCGCTGGGAAGCGAGACTTCTTTGGAGCGCTGATTGGCCTTTCCAGGTTGCTTGGTTGGCCAAAAAGGGCGTATGCGTTTTTTCCTGAATATATTCAGGAAAAAACGCATACGCCCTTTTTGGCCAAGGGCATCATTGTCCACGTTTTGCCGCTTTTCATGTGCTTTCAAGGCGATTCGAATCTACCTCCTGAAATCTGTTTCCTGCAATTCTGCCTTGCTTTCAAAGCCTCTTCGTTGCCTTCCCTTAGTATATTTGTGGACGAGAGGTATCATTTAAAACTGTGCAGGTTTGTGAATTGCAGTGCCCCTGAGCTCCATTTTTCAACTCGCTTTTTTGGGAGCTGGCCGCAAAAGCGCAGGATTGCTTCAGGCCCTCTTCTGGTTCTGGGGGGCAGGCTGAGCTTGTGCTTAATTCTTCTTCCTGATGGGAAAATAGAGTGACCTGTGCCTGTCCCAACACCTAGAGCTAGTCTCTCATTGGTTCCCCCTCTTCCCGTTCATCCTCAGGACAAATTGCAACCTGTACGGAACAGGAGGTTAAAGGTGCTGATTCTCCAAGGAGGGAGATGGCTAGTAAATCGGCTGGAATGGCGAACCCGAGCAAAGGAGATGAGAAATGAGGTGCGTTTTAGAAACCTTTCCCGATCACACGGTGTACCATCTTCTGGGTTTCTCATGCCTGTTTTCGACGTAGGAAGATGCCCTTGAACCTGGAGATTTGGGACCCATGGGATGGGTACCATGCAGTATTACTTGAAAGGGTCTGCGTTGGCTCACCCAACCTCACCGAACCTCTCAGCCCCAAGAGTGTCCACCCTTATGTCTCAATCAGCTGTGGGTCTAGATATGGTCAATCCAGGTTGCATCACAGCCCCTGAACGAATTTTGTAAGAATTTCTCTCTCTTTCACTGTCTTTGTTTCACGGGTTTTGAAAAGTAATTTATTTTTATATTGGGGTTTAGCTGCTTTTCACGGCTGTGTTTATGCCGCTTTACACCCCCTTGACTCACTTACGGAGAGATATCAATACATAGGTTTGAAGATTCTTACTAGTCAGATATATTCTTGTGCGGTGAATAGGGGGTGTTGAGTCCAGTTCACTGAAAAAGGAATAGGTCTTGTCTCTTACATATTGGGTTTATGGAACGGTATCGGAGCTAATTTGAAACCCTTGTTTTATGCATCACCCCACCTCACCTTTCCCGTTCAGCAGCCATAGTGTGTTTCCTAAACGTGTGACTCTGTTCTGTTTTGCAATTCAGTTCAAGTGTAGCGGTTTTTACATTCCCTCTCTAAGTGATATCTTATGATAAGTGTCTTTTTCTGTGTGACTTATTTCACTTAGAATCTTCGTACCTAAATCCACTCATCGTGCTGCTACTAGCCTTATGACGTGGATTTCATGGCTGAGTGATATTCCATTGTACATGAGGACCCCAACTTCTTTATCCATTTTTCTCTTTCCTAGGATATTTAAGGTGTAATGAAGTGGGGGTTCTTGTCAACAGAGCAGCCCTAAACTTTGGGGTGCCTGTGTCTTGCTGATTTTTAGTTTTCCCAATTTATACGCCCATGAGTGGAAGTGCCCTATGCTCTCCAAGCTGTGTTTTTTAGATGTTTCAGAACACACCGTACACTTCTCCAGAGTGGCTGTTGGCAATTTACATCCCACCCATCAGCGTAGCAAGGCTCCCATTTCTCCATGGCCGGTCCTGCATTTCTGGTTTGGACACTTTTTTCCGCATGGCCCTTTTGCCCGCTGGGAAGCGAGACTTCTTTGGAGCGCTGATTGGCCTTTCCAGGTTGCTTGGTTGGCCAAAAAGGGCGTATGCGTTTTTTCCTGAATATATTCAGGAAAAAACGCATACGCCCTTTTTGGCCAAGGGCATCATTGTCCACGTTTTGCCGCTTTTCATGTGCTTTCAAGGCGATTCGAATCTACCTCCTGAAATCTGTTTCCTGCAATTCTGCCTTGCTTTCAAAGCCTCTTCGTTGCCTTCCCTTAATATATTTGTGGACGAGAGGTATCATTTAAAACTCTGCAGGTTTGTGAATTGCAGTGCCCCTGAGCTCCATTTTTCAACTCGCTTTTTTGGGAGCTGGCCGCAAAAGCGCAGGATTGCTTCAGGCCCTCTTCTGGTTCTGGGGGGCAGGCTGAGCTTGTGCTTAATTCTTCTTCCTGATGGGAAAATAGAGTGACCTGTGCCTGTCCCAACACCTAGAGCTAGTCTCTCATTGGTTCCCCCTCTTCCCGTTCATCCTCAGGACAAATTGCAACCTGTACGGAACAGGAGGTTAAAGGTGCTGATTCTCCAAGGAGGGAGACGGCTAGTAAATCGGCTGGAATGGCGAACCCGAGCAAAGGAGATGAGAAATGAGGTGCGTTTTAGAAACCTTTCCCGATCACACGGTGTACCATCTTCTGGGTTTCTCATGCCTGTTTTCGACGTAGGAAGATGCCCTTGAACCTGGAGATTTGGGACCCATGGGATGGGTACCATGCAGTATTACTTGAAAGGGTCTGCGTTGGCTCACCCAACCTCACCGAACCTCTCAGCCCCAAGAGTGTCCACCCTTATGTCTCAATCAGCTGTGGGTCTAGATATGGTCAATCCAGGTTGCATCACAGCCGCTGAACGAATTTTGTAAGAATTTCTCTCTCTTTCACTGTCTTTGTTTCACGGGTTTTGAAAAGTAATTTATTTTTATAATGGGGTTTAGCTGCTTTTCACGGCTGTGTTTATGCCGCTTTACACCCCCTTGACTCACTTACGGAGAGATATCAATACATAGGTTTGAAGATTCTTACTAGTCAGATATATTCTTGTGCGGTGAATAGGGGGTGTTGAGTCCAGTTCACTGAAAAAGGAATAGGTCTTGTCTCTTACATATTGGGTTTATGGAACGGTATCGGAGCTAATTTGAAACCCTTGTTTTATGCATCACCCCACCTCACCTTTCCCGTTCAGCAGCCATAGTGTGTTTCCTAAACGTGTGACTCTGTTCTGTTTTGCAATTCAGTTCAAGTGTAGCGGTTTTTACATTCCCTCTCTAAGTGATATCTTATGATAAGTGTCTTTTCTGTGTGACTTATTTCACTTAGAATCGTCGTACCTAAATCCACTCATCGTGCTGCTACTAGCCTTATGACGTGGATTTCATGGCTGAGTGATATTCCATTGTACATGAGGACCACCACTTCTTTATCCATTTTTCTCTTTCCTAGGATATTTAAGGTGTAATGAAGTGGGGGTTCTTGTCCACAGAGCAGCCCTAAACTTTGGGGTGCCTGTGTCTTGCTGATTTTTAGTTTTCCCAATTTATACGCCCATGAGTGGAAGTGCCCTATGCTCTCCAAGCTGTGTTTTTTAGATGTTTCAGAACACACCGTACACTTCTCCAGAGTGGCTGTTGGCAATTTACATCCCACCCATCAGCGTAGCAAGGCACCCATTTCTCCATGGCCGGTCCTGCATTTCTGGTTTGGACACTTTTTTCCGCATGGCCCTTTTGCCCGCTGGGAAGCGAGACTTCTTTGGAGCACTGATTGGCCTTTCCAGGTTGCTTGGTTGGCCAAAAAGGGCGTATGCGTTTTTTCCTGAATATATTCAGGAAAAAACGCATACGCCCTTTTTGGCCAAGGGCATCATTGTCCACGTTTTGCCGCTTTTCATGTGCTTTCAAGGCGATTCGAATCTACCTCCTGAAATCTGTTTCCTGCAATTCTGCCTTGCTTTCAAAGCCTCTTCGTTGCCTTCCCTTAATATATTTGTGGACGAGAGGTATCATTTAAAACTCTGCAGGTTTGTGAATTGCAGTGCCCCTGAGCTCCATTTTTCAACTTGCTTTTTTGGGAGCTGGCCGCAAAAGCGCAGGATTGCTTCAGGCCCTCTTCTGGTTCTGGGAGGCAGGCTGAGCTTGTGCTTAATTCTTCTTCCTGATGGGAAAATAGAGTGACCTGTGCCTGTCCCAACACCTAGAGCTAGTCTCTCATTGGTTCCCCCTCTTCCCCTTCATCCTCAGGACAAATTGCAACCTGTACGGAACAGGAGGTTAAAGGTGCTGATTCTCCAAGGAGGGAGACGGCTAGTAAATCGGCTGGAATGGCGAACCTGAGCAAAGGAGATGAGAAATGAGGTGCGTTTTAGAAACCTTTCCCGATCACACGGTGTACCATCTTCTGGGTTTCTCATGCCTGTTTTCGACGTAGGAAGATGCCCTTGAACCTGGAGATTTGGGACCCATGGGATGGGTACCATGCAGTATTACTTGAAAGGGTCTGCGTTGGCTCACCCAACCTCACCGAACCTCTCAGCCCCAAGAGTGTCCACCCTTATGTCTCAATCAGCTGTGGGTCTAGATATGGTCAATCCAGGTTGCATCACAGCCCCTGAACGAATTTTGTAAGAATTTCTCTCTCTTTCACTGTCTTTGTTTCACGGGTTTTGAAAAGTAATTTATTTTTATAATGGGGTTTAGCTGCTTTTCACGGCTGTGTTTATGCCGCTTTACACCCCCTTGACTCACTTACGGAGAGATATCAATACATAGGTTTGAAGATTCTTACTAGTCAGATATATTCTTGTGCGGTGAATAGGGGGTGTTGAGTCCAGTTCACTGAAAAAGGAATAGGTCTTGTCTCTTACATATTGGGTTTATGGAACGGTATCGGAGCTAATTTGAAACCCTTGTTTTATGCATCACCCCACCTCACCTTTCCCGTTCAGCAGCCATAGTGTGTTTCCTAAACGTGTGACTCTGTTCTGTTTTGCAATTCAGTTCAAGTGTAGCGGTTTTTACATTCCCTCTCTAAGTGATATCTTATGATAAGTGTCTTTTCTGTGTGACTTATTTCACTTAGAATCGTCGTACCTAAATCCACTCATCGTGCTGCTACTAGCCTTATGACGTGGATTTCATGGCTGAGTGATATTCCATTGTACATGAGGACCCCAAGTTCTTTATCCATTTTTCTCTTTCCTAGGATATTTAAGGTGTAATGAAGTGGGGGTTCTTGTCAACAGAGCAGCCCTAAACTTTGGGGTGCCTGTGTCTTGCTGATTTTTAGTTTTCCCAATTTATGCGCCCATGAGTGGAAGTGCCCTATGCTCTCCAAGCTGTGTTTTTTAGATGTTTCAGAACACACCGTACACTTCTCCAGAGTGGCTGTTGGCAATTTACATCCCACCCATCAGCGTAGCAAGGCTCCCATTTCTCCATGGCCGGTCCTGCATTTCTGGTTTGGACACTTTTTTCCGCATGGCCCTTTTGCCCGCTGGGAAGCGAGACTTCTTTGGAGCGCTGATTGGCCTTTCCAGGTTGCTTGGTTGGCCAAAAAGGGCGTATGCGTTTTTTCCTGAATATATTCAGGAAAAAACGCATACGCCCTTTTTGGCCAAGGGCATCATTGTCCACGTTTTGCCGCTTTTCATGTGCTTTCAAGGCGATTCGAATCTACCTCCTGAAATCTGTTTCCTGCAATTCTGCCTTGCTTTCAAAGCCTCTTCGTTGCCTTCCCTTAGTATATTTGTGGACGAGAGGTATCATTTAAAACTGTGCAGGTTTGTGAATTGCAGTGCCCCTGAGCTCCATTTTTCAACTCGCTTTTTTGGGAGCTGGCCGCAAAAGCGCAGGATTGCTTCAGGCCCTCTTCTGGTTCTGGGGGGCAGGCTGAGCTTGTGCTTAATTCTTCTTCCTGATGGGAAAATAGAGTGACCTGTGCCTGTCCCAACACCTAGAGCTAGTCTCTCATTGGTTCCCCCTCTTCCCGTTCATCCTCAGGACAAATTGCAACCTGTACGGAACAGGAGGTTAAAGGTGCTGATTCTCCAAGGAGGGAGATGGCTAGTAAATCGGCTGGAATGGCGAACCCGAGCAAAGGAGATGAGAAATGAGGTGCGTTTTAGAAACCTTTCCCGATCACACGGTGTACCATCTTCTGGGTTTCTCATGCCTGTTTTCGACGTAGGAAGATGCCCTTGAACCTGGAGATTTGGGACCCATGGGATGGGTACCATGCAGTATTACTTGAAAGGGTCTGCGTTGGCTCACCCAACCTCACCGAACCTCTCAGCCCCAAGAGTGTCCACCCTTATGTCTCAATCAGCTGTGGGTCTAGATATGGTCAATCCAGGTTGCATCACAGCCCCTGAACGAATTTTGTAAGAATTTCTCTCTCTTTCACTGTCTTTGTTTCACGGGTTTTGAAAAGTAATTTATTTTTATATTGGGGTTTAGCTGCTTTTCACGGCTGTGTTTATGCCGCTTTACACCCCCTTGACTCACTTACGGAGAGATATCAATACATAGGTTTGAAGATTCTTACTAGTCAGATATATTCTTGTGCGGTGAATAGGGGGTGTTGAGTCCAGTTCACTGAAAAAGGAATAGGTCTTGTCTCTTACATATTGGGTTTATGGAACGGTATCGGAGCTAATTTGAAACCCTTGTTTTATGCATCACCCCACCTCACCTTTCCCGTTCAGCAGCCATAGTGTGTTTCCTAAACGTGTGACTCTGTTCTGTTTTGCAATTCAGTTCAAGTGTAGCGGTTTTTACATTCCCTCTCTAAGTGATATCTTATGATAAGTGTCTTTTTCTGTGTGACTTATTTCACTTAGAATCTTCGTACCTAAATCCACTCATCGTGCTGCTACTAGCCTTATGACGTGGATTTCATGGCTGAGTGATATTCCATTGTACATGAGGACCCCAACTTCTTTATCCATTTTTCTCTTTCCTAGGATATTTAAGGTGTAATGAAGTGGGGGTTCTTGTCAACAGAGCAGCCCTAAACTTTGGGGTGCCTGTGTCTTGCTGATTTTTAGTTTTCCCAATTTATACGCCCATGAGTGGAAGTGCCCTATGCTCTCCAAGCTGTGTTTTTTAGATGTTTCAGAACACACCGTACACTTCTCCAGAGTGGCTGTTGGCAATTTACATCCCACCCATCAGCGTAGCAAGGCTCCCATTTCTCCATGGCCGGTCCTGCATTTCTGGTTTGGACACTTTTTTCCGCATGGCCCTTTTGCCCGCTGGGAAGCGAGACTTCTTTGGAGCGCTGATTGGCCTTTCCAGGTTGCTTGGTTGGCCAAAAAGGGCGTATGCGTTTTTTCCTGAATATATTCAGGAAAAAACGCATACGCCCTTTTTGGCCAAGGGCATCATTGTCCACGTTTTGCCGCTTTTCATGTGCTTTCAAGGCGATTCGAATCTACCTCCTGAAATCTGTTTCCTGCAATTCTGCCTTGCTTTCAAAGCCTCTTCGTTGCCTTCCCTTAGTATATTTGTGGACGAGAGGTATCATTTAAAACTGTGCAGGTTTGTGAATTGCAGTGCCCCTGAGCTCCATTTTTCAACTCGCTTTTTTGGGAGCTGGCCGCAAAAGCGCAGGATTGCTTCAGGCCCTCTTCTGGTTCTGGGGGGCAGGCTGAGCTTGTGCTTAATTCTTCTTCCTGATGGGAAAATAGAGTGACCTGTGCCTGTCCCAACACCTAGAGCTAGTCTCTCATTGGTTCCCCCTCTTCCCGTTCATCCTCAGGACAAATTGCAACCTGTACGGAACAGGAGGTTAAAGGTGCTGATTCTCCAAGGAGGGAGATGGCTAGTAAATCGGCTGGAATGGCGAACCCGAGCAAAGGAGATGAGAAATGAGGTGCGTTTTAGAAACCTTTCCCGATCACACGGTGTACCATCTTCTGGGTTTCTCATGCCTGTTTTCGACGTAGGAAGATGCCCTTGAACCTGGAGATTTGGGACCCATGGGATGGGTACCATGCAGTATTACTTGAAAGGGTCTGCGTTGGCTCACCCAACCTCACCGAACCTCTCAGCCCCAAGAGTGTCCACCCTTATGTCTCAATCAGCTGTGGGTCTAGATATGGTCAATCCAGGTTGCATCACAGCCCCTGAACGAATTTTGTAAGAATTTCTCTCTCTTTCACTGTCTTTGTTTCACGGGTTTTGAAAAGTAATTTATTTTTATATTGGGGTTTAGCTGCTTTTCACGGCTGTGTTTATGCCGCTTTACACCCCCTTGACTCACTTACGGAGAGATATCAATACATAGGTTTGAAGATTCTTACTAGTCAGATATATTCTTGTGCGGTGAATAGGGGGTGTTGAGTCCAGTTCACTGAAAAAGGAATAGGTCTTGTCTCTTACATATTGGGTTTATGGAACGGTATCGGAGCTAATTTGAAACCCTTGTTTTATGCATCACCCCACCTCACCTTTCCCGTTCAGCAGCCATAGTGTGTTTCCTAAACGTGTGACTCTGTTCTGTTTTGCAATTCAGTTCAAGTGTAGCGGTTTTTACATTCCCTCTCTAAGTGATATCTTATGATAAGTGTCTTTTTCTGTGTGACTTATTTCACTTAGAATCTTCGTACCTAAATCCACTCATCGTGCTGCTACTAGCCTTATGACGTGGATTTCATGGCTGAGTGATATTCCATTGTACATGAGGACCACCACTTCTTTATCCATTTTTCGCTTTCCTAGGATATTTAAGGTGTAATGAAGTGGGGGTTCTTGTCAACAGAGCAGCCCTAAACTTTGGGGTGCCTGTGTCTTGCTGATTTTTAGTTTTCCCAATTTATACGCCCATGAGTGGAAGTGCCCTATGCTCTCCAAGCTGTGTTTTTTAGATGTTTCAGAACACACCGTACACTTCTCCAGAGTGGCTGTTGGCAATTTACATCCCACCCATCAGCGTAGCAAGGCTCCCATTTCTCCATGGCCGGTCCTGCATTTCTGGTTTGGACACTTTTTTCCGCATGGCCCTTTTGCCCGCTGGGAAGCGAGACTTCTTTGGAGCGCTGATTGGCCTTTCCAGGTTGCTTGGTTGGCCAAAAAGGGCGTATGCGTTTTTTCCTGAATATATTCAGGAAAAAACGCATACGCCCTTTTTGGCCAAGGGCATCATTGTCCACGTTTTGCCGCTTTTCATGTGCTTTCAAGGCGATTCGAATCTACCTCCTGAAATCTGTTTCCTGCAATTCTGCCTTGCTTTCAAAGCCTCTTCGTTGCCTTCCCTTAGTATATTTGTGGACGAGAGGTATCATTTAAAACTGTGCAGGTTTGTGAATTGCAGTGCCCCTGAGCTCCATTTTTCAACTCGCTTTTTTGGGAGCTGGCCGCAAAAGCGCAGGATTGCTTCAGGCCCTCTTCTGGTTCTGGGGGGCAGGCTGAGCTTGTGCTTAATTCTTCTTCCTGATGGGAAAATAGAGTGACCTGTGCCTGTCCCAACACCTAGAGCTAGTCTCTCATTGGTTCCCCCTCTTCCCGTTCATCCTCAGGACAAATTGCAACCTGTACGGAACAGGAGGTTAAAGGTGCTGATTCTCCAAGGAGGGAGATGGCTAGTAAATCGGCTGGAATGGCGAACCCGAGCCAAGGAGATGAGAAATGAGGTGCGTTTTAGAAACCTTTCCCGATCACACGGTGTACCATCTTCTGGGTTTCTCATGCCTGTTTTCGATGTAGGAAGATGCCCTTGAACCTGGAGATTTGGGACCCATGGGATGGGTACCATGCAGTATTACTTGAAAGGGTCTGCGTTGGCTCACCCAACCTCACCGAACCTCTCAGCCCCAAGAGTGTCCACCCTTATGTCTCAATCAGCTGTGGGTCTAGATATGGTCAATCCAGGTTGCATCACAGCCCCTGAACGAATTTTGTAAGAATTTCTCTCTCTTTCACTGTCTTTGTTTCACGGGTTTTGAAAAGTAATTTATTTTTATAATGGGGTTTAGCTGCTTTTCACGGCTGTGTTTATGCCGCTTTACACCCCCTTGACTCACTTACAGAGAGATATCAATACATAGGTTTGAAGATTCTTACTAGTCAGATATATTCTTGTGCGGTGAATAGGGGGTGTTGAGTCCAGTTCACTGAAAAAGGAATAGGTCTTGTCTCTTACATATTGGGTTTATGGAACGGTATCGGAGCTAATTTGAAACCCTTGTTTTATGCATCACCCCACCTCACCTTTCCCGTTCAGCAGCCATAGTGTGTTTCCTAAACGTGTGACTCTGTTCTGTTTTGCAATTCAGTTCAAGTGTAGCGGTTTTTACATTCCCTCTCTAAGTGATATCTTATGATAAGTGTCTTTTTCTGTGTGACTTATTTCACTTAGAATCTTCGTACCTAAATCCACTCATCGTGCTGCTACTAGCCTTATGACGTGGATTTCATGGCTGAGTGATATTCCATTGTACATGAGGACCCCAACTTCTTTATCCATTTTTCTCTTTCCTAGGATATTTAAGGTGTAATGAAGTGGGGGTTCTTGTCAACAGAGCAGCCCTAAACTTTGGGGTGCCTGTGTCTTGCTGATTTTTAGTTTTCCCAATTTATACGCCCATGAGTGGAAGTGCCCTATGCTCTCCAAGCTGTGTTTTTTAGATGTTTCAGAACACACCGTACACTTCTCCAGAGTGGCTGTTGGCAATTTACATCCCACCCATCAGCGTAGCAAGGCTCCCATTTCTCCATGGCCGGTCCTGCATTTCTGGTTTGGACACTTTTTTCCGCATGGCCCTTTTGCCCGCTGGGAAGCGAGACTTCTTTGGAGCGCTGATTGGCCTTTCCAGGTTGCTTGGTTGGCCAAAAAGGGCGTATGCGTTTTTTCCTGAATATATTCAGGAAAAAACGCATACGCCCTTTTTGGCCAAGGGCATCATTGTCCACGTTTTGCCGCTTTTCATGTGCTTTCAAGGCGATTCGAATCTACCTCCTGAAATCTGTTTCCTGCAATTCTGCCTTGCTTTCAAAGCCTCTTCGTTGCCTTCCCTTAGTATATTTGTGGACGAGAGGTATCATTTAAAACTGTGCAGGTTTGTGAATTGCAGTGCCCCTGAGCTCCATTTTTCAACTCGCTTTTTTGGGAGCTGGCCGCAAAAGCGCAGGATTGCTTCAGGCCCTCTTCTGGTTCTGGGGGGCAGGCTGAGCTTGTGCTTAATTCTTCTTCCTGATGGGAAAATAGAGTGACCTGTGCCTGTCCCAACACCTAGAGCTAGTCTCTCATTGGTTCCCCCTCTTCCCGTTCATCCTCAGGACAAATTGCAACCTGTACGGAACAGGAGGTTAAAGGTGCTGATTCTCCAAGGAGGGAGATGGCTAGTAAATCGGCTGGAATGGCGAACCCGAGCAAAGGAGATGAGAAATGAGGTGCGTTTTAGAAACCTTTCCCGATCACACGGTGTACCATCTTCTGGGTTTCTCATGCCTGTTTTCGACGTAGGAAGATGCCCTTGAACCTGGAGATTTGGGACCCATGGGATGGGTACCATGCAGTATTACTTGAAAGGGTCTGCGTTGGCTCACCCAACCTCACCGAACCTCTCAGCCCCAAGAGTGTCCACCCTTATGTCTCAATCAGCTGTGGGTCTAGATATGGTCAATCCAGGTTGCATCACAGCCCCTGAACGAATTTTGTAAGAATTTCTCTCTCTTTCACTGTCTTTGTTTCACGGGTTTTGAAAAGTAATTTATTTTTATATTGGGGTTTAGCTGCTTTTCACGGCTGTGTTTATGCCGCTTTACACCCCCTTGACTCACTTACGGAGAGATATCAATACATAGGTTTGAAGATTCTTACTAGTCAGATATATTCTTGTGCGGTGAATAGGGGGTGTTGAGTCCAGTTCACTGAAAAAGGAATAGGTCTTGTCTCTTACATATTGGGTTTATGGAACGGTATCGGAGCTAATTTGAAACCCTTGTTTTATGCATCACCCCACCTCACCTTTCCCGTTCAGCAGCCATAGTGTGTTTCCTAAACGTGTGACTCTGTTCTGTTTTGCAATTCAGTTCAAGTGTAGCGGTTTTTACATTCCCTCTCTAAGTGATATCTTATGATAAGTGTCTTTTTCTGTGTGACTTATTTCACTTAGAATCTTCGTACCTAAATCCACTCATCGTGCTGCTACTAGCCTTATGACGTGGATTTCATGGCTGAGTGATATTCCATTGTACATGAGGACCCCAACTTCTTTATCCATTTTTCTCTTTCCTAGGATATTTAAGGTGTAATGAAGTGGGGGTTCTTGTCAACAGAGCAGCCCTAAACTTTGGGGTGCCTGTGTCTTGCTGATTTTTAGTTTTCCCAATTTATACGCCCATGAGTGGAAGTGCCCTATGCTCTCCAAGCTGTGTTTTTTAGATGTTTCAGAACACACCGTACACTTCTCCAGAGTGGCTGTTGGCAATTTACATCCCACCCATCAGCGTAGCAAGGCTCCCATTTCTCCATGGCCGGTCCTGCATTTCTGGTTTGGACACTTTTTTCCGCATGGCCCTTTTGCCCGCTGGGAAGCGAGACTTCTTTGGAGCGCTGATTGGCCTTTCCAGGTTGCTTGGTTGGCCAAAAAGGGCGTATGCGTTTTTTCCTGAATATATTCAGGAAAAAACGCATACGCCCTTTTTGGCCAAGGGCATCATTGTCCACGTTTTGCCGCTTTTCATGTGCTTTCAAGGCGATTCGAATCTACCTCCTGAAATCTGTTTCCTGCAATTCTGCCTTGCTTTCAAAGCCTCTTCGTTGCCTTCCCTTAGTATATTTGTGGACGAGAGGTATCATTTAAAACTCTGCAGGTTTGTGAATTGCAGTGCCCCTGAGCTCCATTTTTCAACTCGCTTTTTTGGGAGCTGGCCGCAAAAGCGCAGGATTGCTTCAGGCCCTCTTCTGGTTCTGGGGGGCAGGCTGAGCTTGTGCTTAATTCTTCTTCCTGATGGGAAAATAGAGTGACCTGTGCCTGTCCCAACACCTAGAGCTAGTCTCTCATTGGTTCCCCCTCTTCCCGTTCATCCTCAGGACAAATTGCAACCTGTACGGAACAGGAGGTTAAAGGTGCTGATTCTCCAAGGAGGGAGATGGCTAGTAAATCGGCTGGAATGGCGAACCCGAGCAAAGGAGATGAGAAATGAGGTGCGTTTTAGAAACCTTTCCCGATCACACGGTGTACCATCTTCTGGGTTTCTCATGCCTGTTTTCGACGTAGGAAGATGCCCTTGAACCTGGAGATTTGGGACCCATGGGATGGGTACCATGCAGTATTACTTGAAAGGGTCTGCGTTGGCTCACCCAACCTCACCGAACCTCTCAGCCCCAAGAGTGTCCACCCTTATGTCTCAATCAGCTGTGGGTCTAGATATGGTCAATCCAGGTTGCATCACAGCCCCTGAACGAATTTTGTAAGAATTTCTCTCTCTTTCACTGTCTTTGTTTCACGGGTTTTGAAAAGTAATTTATTTTTATATTGGGGTTTAGCTGCTTTTCACGGCTGTGTTTATGCCGCTTTACACCCCCTTGACTCACTTACGGAGAGATATCAATACATAGGTTTGAAGATTCTTACTAGTCAGATATATTCTTGTGCGGTGAATAGGGGGTGTTGAGTCCAGTTCACTGAAAAAGGAATAGGTCTTGTCTCTTACATATTGGGTTTATGGAACGGTATCGGAGCTAATTTGAAACCCTTGTTTTATGCATCACCCCACCTCACCTTTCCCGTTCAGCAGCCATAGTGTGTTTCCTAAACGTGTGACTCTGTTCTGTTTTGCAATTCAGTTCAAGTGTAGCGGTTTTTACATTCCCTCTCTAAGTGATATCTTATGATAAGTGTCTTTTTCTGTGTGACTTATTTCACTTAGAATCTTCGTACCTAAATCCACTCTTCGTGCTGCTACTAGCCTTATGACGTTGATTTCATGGCTGAGTGATATTCCATTGTACATGAGGACCCCAACTTCTTTATCCATTTTTCTCTTTCCTAGGATATTTAAGGTGTAATGAAGTGGGGGTTCTTGTCAACAGAGCAGCCCTAAACTTTGGGGTGCCTGTGTCTTGCTGATTTTTAGTTTTCCCAATTTATACGCCCATGAGTGGAAGTGCCCTATGCTCTCCAAGCTGTGTTTTTTAGATGTTTCAGAACACACCGTACACTTCTCCAGAGTGGCTGTTGGCAATTTACATCCCACCCATCAGCGTAGCAAGGCTCCCATTTCTCCATGGCCGGTCCTGCATTTCTGGTTTGGACACTTTTTTCCGCATGGCCCTTTTGCCCGCTGGGAAGCGAGACTTCTTTGGAGCGCTGATTGGCCTTTCCAGGTTGCTTGGTTGGCCAAAAAGGGCGTATGCGTTTTTTCCTGAATATATTCAGGAAAAAACGCATACGCCCTTTTTGGCCAAGGGCATCATTGTCCACGTTTTGCCGCTTTTCATGTGCTTTCAAGGCGATTCGAATCTACCTCCTGAAATCTGTTTCCTGCAATTCTGCCTTGCTTTCAAAGCCTCTTCGTTGCCTTCCCTTAGTATATTTGTGGACGAGAGGTATCATTTAAAACTCTGCAGGTTTGTGAATTGCAGTGCCCCTGAGCTCCATTTTTCAACTCGCTTTTTTGGGAGCTGGCCGCAAAAGCGCAGGATTGCTTCAGGCCCTCTTCTGGTTCTGGGGGGCAGGCTGAGCTTGTGCTTAATTCTTCTTCCTGATGGGAAAATAGAGTGACCTGTGCCTGTCCCAACACCTAGAGCTAGTCTCTCATTGGTTCCCCCTCTTCCCGTTCATCCTCAGGACAAATTGCAACCTGTACGGAACAGGAGGTTAAAGGTGCTGATTCTCCAAGGAGGGAGATGGCTAGTAAATCGGCTGGAATGGCGAACCCGAGCAAAGGAGATGAGAAATGAGGTGCGTTTTAGAAACCTTTCCCGATCACACGGTGTACCATCTTCTGGGTTTCTCATGCCTGTTTTCGACGTAGGAAGATGCCCTTGAACCTGGAGATTTGGGACCCATGGGATGGGTACCATGCAGTATTACTTGAAAGGGTCTGCGTTGGCTCACCCAACCTCACCGAACCTCTCAGCCCCAAGAGTGTCCACCCTTATGTCTCAATCAGCTGTGGGTCTAGATATGGTCAATCCAGGTTGCATCACAGCCCCTGAACGAATTTTGTAAGAATTTCTCTCTCTTTCACTGTCTTTGTTTCACGGGTTTTGAAAAGTAATTTATTTTTATATTGGGGTTTAGCTGCTTTTCACGGCTGTGTTTATGCCGCTTTACACCCCCTTGACTCACTTACGGAGAGATATCAATACATAGGTTTGAAGATTCTTACTAGTCAGATATATTCTTGTGCGGTGAATAGGGGGTGTTGAGTCCAGTTCACTGAAAAAGGAATAGGTCTTGTCTCTTACATATTGGGTTTATGGAACGGTATCGGAGCTAATTTGAAACCCTTGTTTTATGCATCACCCCACCTCACCTTTCCCGTTCAGCAGCCATAGTGTGTTTCCTAAACGTGTGATTCTGTTCTGTTTTGCAATTCAGTTCAAGTGTAGCGGTTTTTACATTCCCTCTCTAAGTGATATCTTATGATAAGTGTCTTTTTCTGTGTGACTTATTTCACTTAGAATCTTCGTACCTAAATCCACTCATCGTGCTGCTACTAGCCTTATGACGTTGATTTCATGGCTGAGTGATATTCCATTGTACATGAGGACCCCAACTTCTTTATCCATTTTTCTCTTTCCTAGGATATTTAAGGTGTAATGAAGTGGGGGTTCTTGTCAACAGAGCAGCCCTAAACTTTGGGGTGCCTGTGTCTTGCTGATTTTTAGTTTTCCCAATTTATACGCCCATGAGTGGAAGTGCCCTATGCTCTCCAAGCTGTGTTTTTTAGATGTTTCAGAACACACCGTACACTTCTCCAGAGTGGCTGTTGGCAATTTACATCCCACCCATCAGCGTAGCAAGGCTCCCATTTCTCCATGGCCGGTCCTGCATTTCTGGTTTGGACACTTTTTTCCGCATGGCCCTTTTGCCCGCTGGGAAGCGAGACTTCTTTGGAGCGCTGATTGGCCTTTCCAGGTTGCTTGGTTGGCCAAAAAGGGCGTATGCGTTTTTTCCTGAATATATTCAGGAAAAAACGCATACGCCCTTTTTGGCCAAGGGCATCATTGTCCACGTTTTGCCGCTTTTCATGTGCTTTCAAGGCGATTCGAATCTACCTCCTGAAATCTGTTTCCTGCAATTCTGCCTTGCTTTCAAAGCCTCTTCGTTGCCTTCCCTTAGTATATTTGTGGACGAGAGGTATCATTTAAAACTCTGCAGGTTTGTGAATTGCAGTGCCCCTGAGCTCCATTTTTCAACTCGCTTTTTTGGGAGCTGGCCGCAAAAGCGCAGGATTGCTTCAGGCCCTCTTCTGGTTCTGGGGGGCAGGCTGAGCTTGTGCTTAATTCTTCTTCCTGATGGGAAAATAGAGTGACCTGTGCCTGTCCCAACACCTAGAGCTAGTCTCTCATTGGTTCCCCCTCTTCCCGTTCATCCTCAGGACAAATTGCAACCTGTACGGAACAGGAGGTTAAAGGTGCTGATTCTCCAAGGAGGGAGATGGCTAGTAAATCGGCTGGAATGGCGAACCCGAGCAAAGGAGATGAGAAATGAGGTGCGTTTTAGAAACCTTTCCCGATCACACGGTGTACCATCTTCTGGGTTTCTCATGCCTGTTTTCGACGTAGGAAGATGCCCTTGAACCTGGAGATTTGGGACCCATGGGATGGGTACCATGCAGTATTACTTGAAAGGGTCTGCGTTGGCTCACCCAACCTCACCGAACCTCTCAGCCCCAAGAGTGTCCACCCTTATGTCTCAATCAGCTGTGGGTCTAGATATGGTCAATCCAGGTTGCATCACAGCCCCTGAACGAATTTTGTAAGAATTTCTCTCTCTTTCACTGTCTTTGTTTCACGGGTTTTGAAAAGTAATTTATTTTTATATTGGGGTTTAGCTGCTTTTCACGGCTGTGTTTATGCCGCTTTACACCCCCTTGACTCACTTACGGAGAGATATCAATACATAGGTTTGAAGATTCTTACTAGTCAGATATATTCTTGTGCGGTGAATAGGGGGTGTTGAGTCCAGTTCACTGAAAAAGGAATAGGTCTTGTCTCTTACATATTGGGTTTATGGAACGGTATCGGAGCTAATTTGAAACCCTTGTTTTATGCATCACCCCACCTCACCTTTCCCGTTCAGCAGCCATAGTGTGTTTCCTAAACGTGTGACTCTGTTCTGTTTTGCAATTCAGTTCAAGTGTAGCGGTTTTTACATTCCCTCTCTAAGTGATATCTTATGATAAGTGTCTTTTTCTGTGTGACTTATTTCACTTAGAATCTTCGTACCTAAATCCACTCTTCGTGCTGCTACTAGCCTTATGACGTTGATTTCATGGCTGAGTGATATTCCATTGTACATGAGGACCCCAACTTCTTTATCCATTTTTCTCTTTCCTAGGATATTTAAGGTGTAATGAAGTGGGGGTTCTTGTCAACAGAGCAGCCCTAAACTTTGGGGTGCCTGTGTCTTGCTGATTTTTAGTTTTCCCAATTTATACGCCCATGAGTGGAAGTGCCCTATGCTCTCCAAGCTGTGTTTTTTAGATGTTTCAGAACACACCGTACACTTCTCCAGAGTGGCTGTTGGCAATTTACATCCCACCCATCAGCGTAGCAAGGCTCCCATTTCTCCATGGCCGGTCCTGCATTTCTGGTTTGGACACTTTTTTCCGCATGGCCCTTTTGCCCGCTGGGAAGCGAGACTTCTTTGGAGCGCTGATTGGCCTTTCCAGGTTGCTTGGTTGGCCAAAAAGGGCGTATGCGTTTTTTCCTGAATATATTCAGGAAAAAACGCATACGCCCTTTTTGGCCAAGGGCATCATTGTCCACGTTTTGCCGCTTTTCATGTGCTTTCAAGGCGATTCGAATCTACCTCCTGAAATCTGTTTCCTGCAATTCTGCCTTGCTTTCAAAGCCTCTTCGTTGCCTTCCCTTAGTATATTTGTGGACGAGAGGTATCATTTAAAACTCTGCAGGTTTGTGAATTGCAGTGCCCCTGAGCTCCATTTTTCAACTCGCTTTTTTGGGAGCTGGCCGCAAAAGCGCAGGATTGCTTCAGGCCCTCTTCTGGTTCTGGGGGGCAGGCTGAGCTTGTGCTTAATTCTTCTTCCTGATGGGAAAATAGAGTGACCTGTGCCTGTCCCAACACCTAGAGCTAGTCTCTCATTGGTTCCCCCTCTTCCCGTTCATCCTCAGGACAAATTGCAACCTGTACGGAACAGGAGGTTAAAGGTGCTGATTCTCCAAGGAGGGAGATGGCTAGTAAATCGGCTGGAATGGCGAACCCGAGCAAAGGAGATGAGAAATGAGGTGCGTTTTAGAAACCTTTCCCGATCACACGGTGTACCATCTTCTGGGTTTCTCATGCCTGTTTTCGACGTAGGAAGATGCCCTTGAACCTGGAGATTTGGGACCCATGGGATGGGTACCATGCAGTATTACTTGAAAGGGTCTGCGTTGGCTCACCCAACCTCACCGAACCTCTCAGCCCCAAGAGTGTCCACCCTTATGTCTCAATCAGCTGTGGGTCTAGATATGGTCAATCCAGGTTGCATCACAGCCCCTGAACGAATTTTGTAAGAATTTCTCTCTCTTTCACTGTCTTTGTTTCACGGGTTTTGAAAAGTAATTTATTTTTATATTGGGGTTTAGCTGCTTTTCACGGCTGTGTTTATGCCGCTTTACACCCCCTTGACTCACTTACGGAGAGATATCAATACATAGGTTTGAAGATTCTTACTAGTCAGATATATTCTTGTGCGGTGAATAGGGGGTGTTGAGTCCAGTTCACTGAAAAAGGAATAGGTCTTGTCTCTTACATATTGGGTTTATGGAACGGTATCGGAGCTAATTTGAAACCCTTGTTTTATGCATCACCCCACCTCACCTTTCCCGTTCAGCAGCCATAGTGTGTTTCCTAAACGTGTGATTCTGTTCTGTTTTGCAATTCAGTTCAAGTGTAGCGGTTTTTACATTCCCTCTCTAAGTGATATCTTATGATAAGTGTCTTTTTCTGTGTGACTTATTTCACTTAGAATCTTCGTACCTAAATCCACTCATCGTGCTGCTACTAGCCTTATGACGTGGATTTCATGGCTGAGTGATATTCCATTGTACATGAGGACCCCAACTTCTTTATCCATTTTTCTCTTTCCTAGGATATTTAAGGTGTAATGAAGTGGGGGTTCTTGTCAACAGAGCAGCCCTAAACTTTGGGGTGCCTGTGTCTTGCTGATTTTTAGTTTTCCCAATTTATACGCCCATGAGTGGAAGTGCCCTATGCTCTCCAAGCTGTGTTTTTTAGATGTTTCAGAACACACCGTACACTTCTCCAGAGTGGCTGTTGGCAATTTACATCCCACCCATCAGCGTAGCAAGGCTCCCATTTCTCCATGGCCGGTCCTGCATTTCTGGTTTGGACACTTTTTTCCGCATGGCCCTTTTGCCCGCTGGGAAGCGAGACTTCTTTGGAGCGCTGATTGGCCTTTCCAGGTTGCTTGGTTGGCCAAAAAGGGCGTATGCGTTTTTTCCTGAATATATTCAGGAAAAAACGCATACGCCCTTTTTGGCCAAGGGCATCATTGTCCACGTTTTGCCGCTTTTCATGTGCTTTCAAGGCGATTCGAATCTACCTCCTGAAATCTGTTTCCTGCAATTCTGCCTTGCTTTCAAAGCCTCTTCGTTGCCTTCCCTTAGTATATTTGTGGACGAGAGGTATCATTTAAAACTCTGCAGGTTTGTGAATTGCAGTGCCCCTGAGCTCCATTTTTCAACTCGCTTTTTTGGGAGCTGGCCGCAAAAGCGCAGGATTGCTTCAGGCCCTCTTCTGGTTCTGGGGGGCAGGCTGAGCTTGTGCTTAATTCTTCTTCCTGATGGGAAAATAGAGTGACCTGTGCCTGTCCCAACACCTAGAGCTAGTCTCTCATTGGTTCCCCCTCTTCCCGTTCATCCTCAGGACAAATTGCAACCTGTACGGAACAGGAGGTTAAAGGTGCTGATTCTCCAAGGAGGGAGATGGCTAGTAAATCGGCTGGAATGGCGAACCCGAGCAAAGGAGATGAGAAATGAGGTGCGTTTTAGAAACCTTTCCCGATCACACGGTGTACCATCTTCTGGGTTTCTCATGCCTGTTTTCGACGTAGGAAGATGCCCTTGAACCTGGAGATTTGGGACCCATGGGATGGGTACCATGCAGTATTACTTGAAAGGGTCTGCGTTGGCTCACCCAACCTCACCGAACCTCTCAGCCCCAAGAGTGTCCACCCTTATGTCTCAATCAGCTGTGGGTCTAGATATGGTCAATCCAGGTTGCATCACAGCCCCTGAACGAATTTTGTAAGAATTTCTCTCTCTTTCACTGTCTTTGTTTCACGGGTTTTGAAAAGTAATTTATTTTTATATTGGGGTTTAGCTGCTTTTCACGGCTGTGTTTATGCCGCTTTACACCCCCTTGACTCACTTACGGAGAGATATCAATACATAGGTTTGAAGATTCTTACTAGTCAGATATATTCTTGTGCGGTGAATAGGGGGTGTTGAGTCCAGTTCACTGAAAAAGGAATAGGTCTTGTCTCTTACATATTGGGTTTATGGAACGGTATCGGAGCTAATTTGAAACCCTTGTTTTATGCATCACCCCACCTCACCTTTCCCGTTCAGCAGCCATAGTGTGTTTCCTAAACGTGTGATTCTGTTCTGTTTTGCAATTCAGTTCAAGTGTAGCGGTTTTTACATTCCCTCTCTAAGTGATATCTTATGATAAGTGTCTTTTTCTGTGTGACTTATTTCACTTAGAATCTTCGTACCTAAATCCACTCATCGTGCTGCTACTAGCCTTATGACGTGGATTTCATGGCTGAGTGATATTCCATTGTACATGAGGACCCCAACTTCTTTATCCATTTTTCTCTTTCCTAGGATATTTAAGGTGTAATGAAGTGGGGGTTCTTGTCAACAGAGCAGCCCTAAACTTTGGGGTGCCTGTGTCTTGCTGATTTTTAGTTTTCCCAATTTATACGCCCATGAGTGGAAGTGCCCTATGCTCTCCAAGCTGTGTTTTTTAGATGTTTCAGAACACACCGTACACTTCTCCAGAGTGGCTGTTGGCAATTTACATCCCACCCATCAGCGTAGCAAGGCTCCCATTTCTCCATGGCCGGTCCTGCATTTCTGGTTTGGACACTTTTTTCCGCATGGCCCTTTTGCCCGCTGGGAAGCGAGACTTCTTTGGAGCGCTGATTGGCCTTTCCAGGTTGCTTGGTTGGCCAAAAAGGGCGTATGCGTTTTTTCCTGAATATATTCAGGAAAAAACGCATACGCCCTTTTTGGCCAAGGGCATCATTGTCCACGTTTTGCCGCTTTTCATGTGCTTTCAAGGCGATTCGAATCTACCTCCTGAAATCTGTTTCCTGCAATTCTGCCTTGCTTTCAAAGCCTCTTCGTTGCCTTCCCTTAGTATATTTGTGGACGAGAGGTATCATTTAAAACTCTGCAGGTTTGTGAATTGCAGTGCCCCTGAGCTCCATTTTTCAACTCGCTTTTTTGGGAGCTGGCCGCAAAAGCGCAGGATTGCTTCAGGCCCTCTTCTGGTTCTGGGGGGCAGGCTGAGCTTGTGCTTAATTCTTCTTCCTGATGGGAAAATAGAGTGACCTGTGCCTGTCCCAACACCTAGAGCTAGTCTCTCATTGGTTCCCCCTCTTCCCGTTCATCCTCAGGACAAATTGCAACCTGTACGGAACAGGAGGTTAAAGGTGCTGATTCTCCAAGGAGGGAGATGGCTAGTAAATCGGCTGGAATGGCGAACCCGAGCAAAGGAGATGAGAAATGAGGTGCGTTTTAGAAACCTTTCCCGATCACACGGTGTACCATCTTCTGGGTTTCTCATGCCTGTTTTCGACGTAGGAAGATGCCCTTGAACCTGGAGATTTGGGACCCATGGGATGGGTACCATGCAGTATTACTTGAAAGGGTCTGCGTTGGCTCACCCAACCTCACCGAACCTCTCAGCCCCAAGAGTGTCCACCCTTATGTCTCAATCAGCTGTGGGTCTAGATATGGTCAATCCAGGTTGCATCACAGCCCCTGAACGAATTTTGTAAGAATTTCTCTCTCTTTCACTGTCTTTGTTTCACGGGTTTTGAAAAGTAATTTATTTTTATATTGGGGTTTAGCTGCTTTTCACGGCTGTGTTTATGCCGCTTTACACCCCCTTGACTCACTTACGGAGAGATATCAATACATAGGTTTGAAGATTCTTACTAGTCAGATATATTCTTGTGCGGTGAATAGGGGGTGTTGAGTCCAGTTCACTGAAAAAGGAATAGGTCTTGTCTCTTACATATTGGGTTTATGGAACGGTATCGGAGCTAATTTGAAACCCTTGTTTTATGCATCACCCCACCTCACCTTTCCCGTTCAGCAGCCATAGTGTGTTTCCTAAACGTGTGATTCTGTTCTGTTTTGCAATTCAGTTCAAGTGTAGCGGTTTTTACATTCCCTCTCTAAGTGATATCTTATGATAAGTGTCTTTTTCTGTGTGACTTATTTCACTTAGAATCTTCGTACCTAAATCCACTCATCGTGCTGCTACTAGCCTTATGACGTGGATTTCATGGCTGAGTGATATTCCATTGTACATGAGGACCCCAACTTCTTTATCCATTTTTCTCTTTCCTAGGATATTTAAGGTGTAATGAAGTGGGGGTTCTTGTCAACAGAGCAGCCCTAAACTTTGGGGTGCCTGTGTCTTGCTGATTTTTAGTTTTCCCAATTTATACGCCCATGAGTGGAAGTGCCCTATGCTCTCCAAGCTGTGTTTTTTAGATGTTTCAGAACACACCGTACACTTCTCCAGAGTGGCTGTTGGCAATTTACATCCCACCCATCAGCGTAGCAAGGCTCCCATTTCTCCATGGCCGGTCCTGCATTTCTGGTTTGGACACTTTTTTCCGCATGGCCCTTTTGCCCGCTGGGAAGCGAGACTTCTTTGGAGCGCTGATTGGCCTTTCCAGGTTGCTTGGTTGGCCAAAAAGGGCGTATGCGTTTTTTCCTGAATATATTCAGGAAAAAACGCATACGCCCTTTTTGGCCAAGGGCATCATTGTCCACGTTTTGCCGCTTTTCATGTGCTTTCAAGGCGATTCGAATCTACCTCCTGAAATCTGTTTCCTGCAATTCTGCCTTGCTTTCAAAGCCTCTTCGTTGCCTTCCCTTAGTATATTTGTGGACGAGAGGTATCATTTAAAACTCTGCAGGTTTGTGAATTGCAGTGCCCCTGAGCTCCATTTTTCAACTCGCTTTTTTGGGAGCTGGCCGCAAAAGCGCAGGATTGCTTCAGGCCCTCTTCTGGTTCTGGGGGGCAGGCTGAGCTTGTGCTTAATTCTTCTTCCTGATGGGAAAATAGAGTGACCTGTGCCTGTCCCAACACCTAGAGCTAGTCTCTCATTGGTTCCCCCTCTTCCCGTTCATCCTCAGGACAAATTGCAACCTGTACGGAACAGGAGGTTAAAGGTGCTGATTCTCCAAGGAGGGAGATGGCTAGTAAATCGGCTGGAATGGCGAACCCGAGCAAAGGAGATGAGAAATGAGGTGCGTTTTAGAAACCTTTCCCGATCACACGGTGTACCATCTTCTGGGTTTCTCATGCCTGTTTTCGACGTAGGAAGATGCCCTTGAACCTGGAGATTTGGGACCCATGGGATGGGTACCATGCAGTATTACTTGAAAGGGTCTGCGTTGGCTCACCCAACCTCACCGAACCTCTCAGCCCCAAGAGTGTCCACCCTTATGTCTCAATCAGCTGTGGGTCTAGATATGGTCAATCCAGGTTGCATCACAGCCCCTGAACGAATTTTGTAAGAATTTCTCTCTCTTTCACTGTCTTTGTTTCACGGGTTTTGAAAAGTAATTTATTTTTATATTGGGGTTTAGCTGCTTTTCACGGCTGTGTTTATGCCGCTTTACACCCCCTTGACTCACTTACGGAGAGATATCAATACATAGGTTTGAAGATTCTTACTAGTCAGATATATTCTTGTGCGGTGAATAGGGGGTGTTGAGTCCAGTTCACTGAAAAAGGAATAGGTCTTGTCTCTTACATATTGGGTTTATGGAACGGTATCGGAGCTAATTTGAAACCCTTGTTTTATGCATCACCCCACCTCACCTTTCCCGTTCAGCAGCCATAGTGTGTTTCCTAAACGTGTGACTCTGTTCTGTTTTGCAATTCAGTTCAAGTGTAGCGGTTTTTACATTCCCTCTCTAAGTGATATCTTATGATAAGTGTCTTTTTCTGTGTGACTTATTTCACTTAGAATCTTCGTACCTAAATCCACTCATCGTGCTGCTACTAGCCTTATGACGTGGATTTCATGGCTGAGTGATATTCCATTGTACATGAGGACCCCAACTTCTTTATCCATTTTTCTCTTTCCTAGGATATTTAAGGTGTAATGAAGTGGGGGTTCTTGTCAACAGAGCAGCCCTAAACTTTGGGGTGCCTGTGTCTTGCTGATTTTTAGTTTTCCCAATTTATACGCCCATGAGTGGAAGTGCCCTATGCTCTCCAAGCTGTGTTTTTTAGATGTTTCAGAACACACCGTACACTTCTCCAGAGTGGCTGTTGGCAATTTACATCCCACCCATCAGCGTAGCAAGGCTCCCATTTCTCCATGGCCGGTCCTGCATTTCTGGTTTGGACACTTTTTTCCGCATGGCCCTTTTGCCCGCTGGGAAGCGAGACTTCTTTGGAGCGCTGATTGGCCTTTCCAGGTTGCTTGGTTGGCCAAAAAGGGCGTATGCGTTTTTTCCTGAATATATTCAGGAAAAAACGCATACGCCCTTTTTGGCCAAGGGCATCATTGTCCACGTTTTGCCGCTTTTCATGTGCTTTCAAGGCGATTCGAATCTACCTCCTGAAATCTGTTTCCTGCAATTCTGCCTTGCTTTCAAAGCCTCTTCGTTGCCTTCCCTTAGTATATTTGTGGACGAGAGGTATCATTTAAAACTGTGCAGGTTTGTGAATTGCAGTGCCCCTGAGCTCCATTTTTCAACTCGCTTTTTTGGGAGCTGGCCGCAAAAGCGCAGGATTGCTTCAGGCCCTCTTCTGGTTCTGGGGGGCAGGCTGAGCTTGTGCTTAATTCTTCTTCCTGATGGGAAAATAGAGTGACCTGTGCCTGTCCCAACACCTAGAGCTAGTCTCTCATTGGTTCCCCCTCTTCCCGTTCATCCTCAGGACAAATTGCAACCTGTACGGAACAGGAGGTTAAAGGTGCTGATTCTCCAAGGAGGGAGATGGCTAGTAAATCGGCTGGAATGGCGAACCCGAGCAAAGGAGATGAGAAATGAGGTGCGTTTTAGAAACCTTTCCCGATCACACGGTGTACCATCTTCTGGGTTTCTCATGCCTGTTTTCGACGTAGGAAGATGCCCTTGAACCTGGAGATTTGGGACCCATGGGATGGGTACCATGCAGTATTACTTGAAAGGGTCTGCGTTGGCTCACCCAACCTCACCGAACCTCTCAGCCCCAAGAGTGTCCACCCTTATGTCTCAATCAGCTGTGGGTCTAGATATGGTCAATCCAGGTTGCATCACAGCCCCTGAACGAATTTTGTAAGAATTTCTCTCTCTTTCACTGTCTTTGTTTCACGGGTTTTGAAAAGTAATTTATTTTTATATTGGGGTTTAGCTGCTTTTCACGGCTGTGTTTATGCCGCTTTACACCCCCTTGACTCACTTACGGAGAGATATCAATACATAGGTTTGAAGATTCTTACTAGTCAGATATATTCTTGTGCGGTGAATAGGGGGTGTTGAGTCCAGTTCACTGAAAAAGGAATAGGTCTTGTCTCTTACATATTGGGTTTATGGAACGGTATCGGAGCTAATTTGAAACCCTTGTTTTATGCATCACCCCACCTCACCTTTCCCGTTCAGCAGCCATAGTGTGTTTCCTAAACGTGTGACTCTGTTCTGTTTTGCAATTCAGTTCAAGTGTAGCGGTTTTTACATTCCCTCTCTAAGTGATATCTTATGATAAGTGTCTTTTTCTGTGTGACTTATTTCACTTAGAATCTTCGTACCTAAATCCACTCTTCGTGCTGCTACTAGCCTTATGACGTTGATTTCATGGCTGAGTGATATTCCATTGTACATGAGGACCCCAACTTCTTTATCCATTTTTCTCTTTCCTAGGATATTTAAGGTGTAATGAAGTGGGGGTTCTTGTCAACAGAGCAGCCCTAAACTTTGGGGTGCCTGTGTCTTGCTGATTTTTAGTTTTCCCAATTTATACGCCCATGAGTGGAAGTGCCCTATGCTCTCCAAGCTGTGTTTTTTAGATGTTTCAGAACACACCGTACACTTCTCCAGAGTGGCTGTTGGCAATTTACATCCCACCCATCAGCGTAGCAAGGCTCCCATTTCTCCATGGCCGGTCCTGCATTTCTGGTTTGGACACTTTTTTCCGCATGGCCCTTTTGCCCGCTGGGAAGCGAGACTTCTTTGGAGCGCTGATTGGCCTTTCCAGGTTGCTTGGTTGGCCAAAAAGGGCGTATGCGTTTTTTCCTGAATATATTCAGGAAAAAACGCATACGCCCTTTTTGGCCAAGGGCATCATTGTCCACGTTTTGCCGCTTTTCATGTGCTTTCAAGGCGATTCGAATCTACCTCCTGAAATCTGTTTCCTGCAATTCTGCCTTGCTTTCAAAGCCTCTTCGTTGCCTTCCCTTAGTATATTTGTGGACGAGAGGTATCATTTAAAACTCTGCAGGTTTGTGAATTGCAGTGCCCCTGAGCTCCATTTTTCAACTCGCTTTTTTGGGAGCTGGCCGCAAAAGCGCAGGATTGCTTCAGGCCCTCTTCTGGTTCTGGGGGGCAGGCTGAGCTTGTGCTTAATTCTTCTTCCTGATGGGAAAATAGAGTGACCTGTGCCTGTCCCAACACCTAGAGCTAGTCTCTCATTGGTTCCCCCTCTTCCCGTTCATCCTCAGGACAAATTGCAACCTGTACGGAACAGGAGGTTAAAGGTGCTGATTCTCCAAGGAGGGAGATGGCTAGTAAATCGGCTGGAATGGCGAACCCGAGCAAAGGAGATGAGAAATGAGGTGCGTTTTAGAAACCTTTCCCGATCACACGGTGTACCATCTTCTGGGTTTCTCATGCCTGTTTTCGACGTAGGAAGATGCCCTTGAACCTGGAGATTTGGGACCCATGGGATGGGTACCATGCAGTATTACTTGAAAGGGTCTGCGTTGGCTCACCCAACCTCACCGAACCTCTCAGCCCCAAGAGTGTCCACCCTTATGTCTCAATCAGCTGTGGGTCTAGATATGGTCAATCCAGGTTGCATCACAGCCCCTGAACGAATTTTGTAAGAATTTCTCTCTCTTTCACTGTCTTTGTTTCACGGGTTTTGAAAAGTAATTTATTTTTATATTGGGGTTTAGCTGCTTTTCACGGCTGTGTTTATGCCGCTTTACACCCCCTTGACTCACTTACGGAGAGATATCAATACATAGGTTTGAAGATTCTTACTAGTCAGATATATTCTTGTGCGGTGAATAGGGGGTGTTGAGTCCAGTTCACTGAAAAAGGAATAGGTCTTGTCTCTTACATATTGGGTTTATGGAACGGTATCGGAGCTAATTTGAAACCCTTGTTTTATGCATCACCCCACCTCACCTTTCCCGTTCAGCAGCCATAGTGTGTTTCCTAAACGTGTGATTCTGTTCTGTTTTGCAATTCAGTTCAAGTGTAGCGGTTTTTACATTCCCTCTCTAAGTGATATCTTATGATAAGTGTCTTTTTCTGTGTGACTTATTTCACTTAGAATCTTCGTACCTAAATCCACTCATCGTGCTGCTACTAGCCTTATGACGTTGATTTCATGGCTGAGTGATATTCCATTGTACATGAGGACCCCAACTTCTTTATCCATTTTTCTCTTTCCTAGGATATTTAAGGTGTAATGAAGTGGGGGTTCTTGTCAACAGAGCAGCCCTAAACTTTGGGGTGCCTGTGTCTTGCTGATTTTTAGTTTTCCCAATTTATACGCCCATGAGTGGAAGTGCCCTATGCTCTCCAAGCTGTGTTTTTTAGATGTTTCAGAACACACCGTACACTTCTCCAGAGTGGCTGTTGGCAATTTACATCCCACCCATCAGCGTAGCAAGGCTCCCATTTCTCCATGGCCGGTCCTGCATTTCTGGTTTGGACACTTTTTTCCGCATGGCCCTTTTGCCCGCTGGGAAGCGAGACTTCTTTGGAGCGCTGATTGGCCTTTCCAGGTTGCTTGGTTGGCCAAAAAGGGCGTATGCGTTTTTTCCTGAATATATTCAGGAAAAAACGCATACGCCCTTTTTGGCCAAGGGCATCATTGTCCACGTTTTGCCGCTTTTCATGTGCTTTCAAGGCGATTCGAATCTACCTCCTGAAATCTGTTTCCTGCAATTCTGCCTTGCTTTCAAAGCCTCTTCGTTGCCTTCCCTTAGTATATTTGTGGACGAGAGGTATCATTTAAAACTCTGCAGGTTTGTGAATTGCAGTGCCCCTGAGCTCCATTTTTCAACTCGCTTTTTTGGGAGCTGGCCGCAAAAGCGCAGGATTGCTTCAGGCCCTCTTCTGGTTCTGGGGGGCAGGCTGAGCTTGTGCTTAATTCTTCTTCCTGATGGGAAAATAGAGTGACCTGTGCCTGTCCCAACACCTAGAGCTAGTCTCTCATTGGTTCCCCCTCTTCCCGTTCATCCTCAGGACAAATTGCAACCTGTACGGAACAGGAGGTTAAAGGTGCTGATTCTCCAAGGAGGGAGATGGCTAGTAAATCGGCTGGAATGGCGAACCCGAGCAAAGGAGATGAGAAATGAGGTGTGTTTTAGAAACCTTTCCCGATCACACGGTGTACCATCTTCTGGGTTTCTCATGCCTGTTTTCGACGTAGGAAGATGCCCTTGAACCTGGAGATTTGGGACCCATGGGATGGGTACCATGCAGTATTACTTGAAAGGGTCTGCGTTGGCTCACCCAACCTCACCGAACCTCTCAGCCCCAAGAGTGTCCACCCTTATGTCTCAATCAGCTGTGGGTCTAGATATGGTCAATCCAGGTTGCATCACAGCCCCTGAACGAATTTTGTAAGAATTTCTCTCTCTTTCACTGTCTTTGTTTCACGGGTTTTGAAAAGTAATTTATTTTTATATTGGGGTTTAGCTGCTTTTCACGGCTGTGTTTATGCCGCTTTACACCCCCTTGACTCACTTACGGAGAGATATCAATACATAGGTTTGAAGATTCTTACTAGTCAGATATATTCTTGTGCGGTGAATAGGGGGTGTTGAGTCCAGTTCACTGAAAAAGGAATAGGTCTTGTCTCTTACATATTGGGTTTATGGAACGGTATCGGAGCTAATTTGAAACCCTTGTTTTATGCATCACCCCACCTCACCTTTCCCGTTCAGCAGCCATAGTGTGTTTCCTAAACGTGTGACTCTGTTCTGTTTTGCAATTCAGTTCAAGTGTAGCGGTTTTTACATTCCCTCTCTAAGTGATATCTTATGATAAGTGTCTTTTTCTGTGTGACTTATTTCACTTAGAATCTTCGTACCTAAATCCACTCATCGTGCTGCTACTAGCCTTATGACGTGGATTTCATGGCTGAGTGATATTCCATTGTACATGAGGACCCCAACTTCTTTATCCATTTTTCTCTTTCCTAGGATATTTAAGGTGTAATGAAGTGGGGGTTCTTGTCAACAGAGCAGCCCTAAACTTTGGGGTGCCTGTGTCTTGCTGATTTTTAGTTTTCCCAATTTATACGCCCATGAGTGGAAGTGCCCTATGCTCTCCAAGCTGTGTTTTTTAGATGTTTCAGAACACACCGTACACTTCTCCAGAGTGGCTGTTGGCAATTTACATCCCACCCATCAGCGTAGCAAGGCTCCCATTTCTCCATGGCCGGTCCTGCATTTCTGGTTTGGACACTTTTTTCCGCATGGCCCTTTTGCCCGCTGGGAAGCGAGACTTCTTTGGAGCGCTGATTGGCCTTTCCAGGTTGCTTGGTTGGCCAAAAAGGGCGTATGCGTTTTTTCCTGAATATATTCAGGAAAAAACGCATACGCCCTTTTTGGCCAAGGGCATCATTGTCCACGTTTTGCCGCTTTTCATGTGCTTTCAAGGCGATTCGAATCTACCTCCTGAAATCTGTTTCCTGCAATTCTGCCTTGCTTTCAAAGCCTCTTCGTTGCCTTCCCTTAGTATATTTGTGGACGAGAGGTATCATTTAAAACTCTGCAGGTTTGTGAATTGCAGTGCCCCTGAGCTCCATTTTTCAACTCGCTTTTTTGGGAGCTGGCCGCAAAAGCGCAGGATTGCTTCAGGCCCTCTTCTGGTTCTGGGGGGCAGGCTGAGCTTGTGCTTAATTCTTCTTCCTGATGGGAAAATAGAGTGACCTGTGCCTGTCCCAACACCTAGAGCTAGTCTCTCATTGGTTCCCCCTCTTCCCGTTCATCCTCAGGACAAATTGCAACCTGTACGGAACAGGAGGTTAAAGGTGCTGATTCTCCAAGGAGGGAGATGGCTAGTAAATCGGCTGGAATGGCGAACCCGAGCAAAGGAGATGAGAAATGAGGTGCGTTTTAGAAACCTTTCCCGATCACACGGTGTACCATCTTCTGGGTTTCTCATGCCTGTTTTCGACGTAGGAAGATGCCCTTGAACCTGGAGATTTGGGACCCATGGGATGGGTACCATGCAGTATTACTTGAAAGGGTCTGCGTTGGCTCACCCAACCTCACCGAACCTCTCAGCCCCAAGAGTGTCCACCCTTATGTCTCAATCAGCTGTGGGTCTAGATATGGTCAATCCAGGTTGCATCACAGCCCCTGAACGAATTTTGTAAGAATTTCTCTCTCTTTCACTGTCTTTGTTTCACGGGTTTTGAAAAGTAATTTATTTTTATATTGGGGTTTAGCTGCTTTTCACGGCTGTGTTTATGCCGCTTTACACCCCCTTGACTCACTTACGGAGAGATATCAATACATAGGTTTGAAGATTCTTACTAGTCAGATATATTCTTGTGCGGTGAATAGGGGGTGTTGAGTCCAGTTCACTGAAAAAGGAATAGGTCTTGTCTCTTACATATTGGGTTTATGGAACGGTATCGGAGCTAATTTGAAACCCTTGTTTTATGCATCACCCCACCTCACCTTTCCCGTTCAGCAGCCATAGTGTGTTTCCTAAACGTGTGACTCTGTTCTGTTTTGCAATTCAGTTGAAGTGTAGCGGTTTTTACATTCCCTCTCTAAGTGATATCTTATGATAAGTGTCTTTTTCTGTGTGACTTATTTCACTTAGAATCTTCGTACCTAAATCCACTCATCGTGCTGCTACTAGCCTTATGACGTTGATTTCATGGCTGAGTGATATTCCATTGTACATGAGGACCCCAACTTCTTTATCCATTTTTCTCTTTCCTAGGATATTTAAGGTGTAATGAAGTGGGGGTTCTTGTCAACAGAGCAGCCCTAAACTTTGGGGTGCCTGTGTCTTGCTGATTTTTAGTTTTCCCAATTTATACGCCCATGAGTGGAAGTGCCCTATGCTCTCCAAGCTGTGTTTTTTAGATGTTTCAGAACACACCGTACACTTCTCCAGAGTGGCTGTTGGCAATTTACATCCCACCCATCAGCGTAGCAAGGCTCCCATTTCTCCATGGCCGGTCCTGCATTTCTGGTTTGGACACTTTTTTCCGCATGGCCCTTTTGCCCGCTGGGAAGCGAGACTTCTTTGGAGCGCTGATTGGCCTTTCCAGGTTGCTTGGTTGGCCAAAAAGGGCGTATGCGTTTTTTCCTGAATATATTCAGGAAAAAACGCATACGCCCTTTTTGGCCAAGGGCATCATTGTCCACGTTTTGCCGCTTTTCATGTGCTTTCAAGGCGATTCGAATCTACCTCCTGAAATCTGTTTCCTGCAATTCTGCCTTGCTTTCAAAGCCTCTTCGTTGCCTTCCCTTAGTATATTTGTGGACGAGAGGTATCATTTAAAACTCTGCAGGTTTGTGAATTGCAGTGCCCCTGAGCTCCATTTTTCAACTCGCTTTTTTGGGAGCTGGCCGCAAAAGCGCAGGATTGCTTCAGGCCCTCTTCTGGTTCTGGGGGGCAGGCTGAGCTTGTGCTTAATTCTTCTTCCTGATGGGAAAATAGAGTGACCTGTGCCTGTCCCAACACCTAGAGCTAGTCTCTCATTGGTTCCCCCTCTTCCCGTTCATCCTCAGGACAAATTGCAACCTGTACGGAACAGGAGGTTAAAGGTGCTGATTCTCCAAGGAGGGAGATGGCTAGTAAATCGGCTGGAATGGCGAACCCGAGCAAAGGAGATGAGAAATGAGGTGCGTTTTAGAAACCTTTCCCGATCACACGGTGTACCATCTTCTGGGTTTCTCATGCCTGTTTTCGACGTAGGAAGATGCCCTTGAACCTGGAGATTTGGGACCCATGGGATGGGTACCATGCAGTATTACTTGAAAGGGTCTGCGTTGGCTCACCCAACCTCACCGAACCTCTCAGCCCCAAGAGTGTCCACCCTTATGTCTCAATCAGCTGTGGGTCTAGATATGGTCAATCCAGGTTGCATCACAGCCCCTGAACGAATTTTGTAAGAATTTCTCTCTCTTTCACTGTCTTTGTTTCACGGGTTTTGAAAAGTAATTTATTTTTATATTGGGGTTTAGCTGCTTTTCACGGCTGTGTTTATGCCGCTTTACACCCCCTTGACTCACTTACGGAGAGATATCAATACATAGGTTTGAAGATTCTTACTAGTCAGATATATTCTTGTGCGGTGAATAGGGGGTGTTGAGTCCAGTTCACTGAAAAAGGAATAGGTCTTGTCTCTTACATATTGGGTTTATGGAACGGTATCGGAGCTAATTTGAAACCCTTGTTTTATGCATCACCCCACCTCACCTTTCCCGTTCAGCAGCCATAGTGTGTTTCCTAAACGTGTGACTCTGTTCTGTTTTGCAATTCAGTTCAAGTGTAGCGGTTTTTACATTCCCTCTCTAAGTGATATCTTATGATAAGTGTCTTTTTCTGTGTGACTTATTTCACTTAGAATCTTCGTACCTAAATCCACTCATCGTGCTGCTACTAGCCTTATGACGTTGATTTCATGGCTGAGTGATATTCCATTGTACATGAGGACCACAACTTCTTTATCCATTTTTCGCTTTCCTAGGATATTTAAGGTGTAATGAAGTGGGGGTTCTTGTCAACAGAGCAGCCCTAAACTTTGGGGTGCCTGTGTCTTGCTGATTTTTAGTTTTCCCAATTTATACGCCCATGAGTGGAAGTGCCCTATGCTCTCCAAGCTGTGTTTTTTAGATGTTTCAGAACACACCGTACACTTCTCCAGAGTGGCTGTTGGCAATTTACATCCCACCCATCAGCGTAGCAAGGCTCCCATTTCTCCATGGCCGGTCCTGCATTTCTGGTTTGGACACTTTTTTCCGCATGGCCCTTTTGCCCGCTGGGAAGCGAGACTTCTTTGGAGCGCTGATTGGCCTTTCCAGGTTGCTTGGTTGGCCAAAAAGGGCGTATGCGTTTTTTCCTGAATATATTCAGGAAAAAACGCATACGCCCTTTTTGGCCAAGGGCATCATTGTCCACGTTTTGCCGCTTTTCATGTGCTTTCAAGGCGATTCGAATCTACCTCCTGAAATCTGTTTCCTGCAATTCTGCCTTGCTTTCAAAGCCTCTTCGTTGCCTTCCCTTAGTATATTTGTGGACGAGAGGTATCATTTAAAACTGTGCAGGTTTGTGAATTGCAGTGCCCCTGAGCTCCATTTTTCAACTCGCTTTTTTGGGAGCTGGCCGCAAAAGCGCAGGATTGCTTCAGGCCCTCTTCTGGTTCTGGGGGGCAGGCTGAGCTTGTGCTTAATTCTTCTTCCTGATGGGAAAATAGAGTGACCTGTGCCTGTCCCAACACCTAGAGCTAGTCTCTCATTGGTTCCCCCTCTTCCCGTTCATCCTCAGGACAAATTGCAACCTGTACGGAACAGGAGGTTAAAGGTGCTGATTCTCCAAGGAGGGAGACGGCTAGTAAATCGGCTGGAATGGCGAACCCGAGCAAAGGAGATGAGAAATGAGGTGCGTTTTAGAAACCTTTCCCGATCACACGGTGTACCATCTTCTGGGTTTCTCATGCCTGTTTTCGACGTAGGAAGATGCCCTTGAACCTGGAGATTTGGGACCCATGGGATGGGTACCATGCAGTATTACTTGAAAGGGTCTGCGTTGGCTCACCCAACCTCACCGAACCTCTCAGCCCCAAGAGTGTCCACCCTTATGTCTCAATCAGCTGTGGGTCTAGATATGGTCAATCCAGGTTGCATCACAGCCCCTGAACGAATTTTGTAAGAATTTCTCTCTCTTTCACTGTCTTTGTTTCACGGGTTTTGAAAAGTAATTTATTTTTATATTGGGGTTTAGCTGCTTTTCACGGCTGTGTTTATGCCGCTTTACACCCCCTTGACTCACTTACGGAGAGATATCAATACATAGGTTTGAAGATTCTTACTAGTCAGATATATTCTTGTGCGGTGAATAGGGGGTGTTGAGTCCAGTTCACTGAAAAAGGAATAGGTCTTGTCTCTTACATATTGGGTTTATGGAACGGTATCGGAGCTAATTTGAAACCCTTGTTTTATGGATCACCCCACCTCACCTTTCCCGTTCAGCAGCCATAGTGTGTTTCCTAAACGTGTGACTCTGTTCTGTTTTGCAATTCAGTTCAAGTGTAGCGGTTTTTACATTCCCTCTCTAAGTGATATCTTATGATAAGTGTCTTTTTCTGTGTGACTTATTTCACTTAGAATCTTCGTACCTAAATCCACTCATCGTGCTGCTACTAGCCTTATGACGTTGATTTCATGGCTGAGTGATATTCCATTGTACATGAGGACCACAACTTCTTTATCCATTTTTCTCTTTCCTAGGATATTTAAGGTGTAATGAAGTGGGGGTTCTTGTCAACAGAGCAGCCCTAAACTTTGGGGTGCCTGTGTCTTGCTGATTTTTAGTTTTCCCAATTTATACGCCCATGAGTGGAAGTGCCCTATGCTCTCCAAGCTGTGTTTTTTAGATGTTTCAGAACACACCGTACACTTCTCCAGAGTGGCTGTTGGCAATTTACATCCCACCCATCAGCGTAGCAAGGCTCCCATTTCTCCATGGCCGGTCCTGCATTTCTGGTTTGGACACTTTTTTCCGCATGGCCCTTTTGCCCGCTGGGAAGCGAGACTTCTTTGGAGCGCTGATTGGCCTTTCCAGGTTGCTTGGTTGGCCAAAAAGGGCGTATGCGTTTTTTCCTGAATATATTCAGGAAAAAACGCATACGCCCTTTTTGGCCAAGGGCATCATTGTCCACGTTTTGCCGCTTTTCATGTGCTTTCAAGGCGATTCGAATCTACCTCCTGAAATCTGTTTCCTGCAATTCTGCCTTGCTTTCAAAGCCTCTTCGTTGCCTTCCCTTAGTATATTTGTGGACGAGAGGTATCATTTAAAACTGTGCAGGTTTGTGAATTGCAGTGCCCCTGAGCTCCATTTTTCAACTCGCTTTTTTGGGAGCTGGCCGCAAAAGCGCAGGATTGCTTCAGGCCCTCTTCTGGTTCTGGGGGGCAGGCTGAGCTTGTGCTTAATTCTTCTTCCTGATGGGAAAATAGAGTGACCTGTGCCTGTCCCAACACCTAGAGCTAGACTCTCATTGGTTCCCCCTCTTCCCGTTCATCCTCAGGACAAATTGCAACCTGTACGGAACAGGAGGTTAAAGGTGCTGATTCTCCAAGGAGGGAGACGGCTAGTAAATCGGCTGGAATGGCGAACCCGAGCAAAGGAGATGAGAAATGAGGTGCGTTTTAGAAACCTTTCCCGATCACACGGTGTACCATCTTCTGGGTTTCTCATGCCTGTTTTCGACGTAGGAAGATGCCCTTGAACCTGGAGATTTGGGACCCATGGGATGGGTACCATGCAGTATTACTTGAAAGGGTCTGCGTTGGCTCACCCAACCTCACCGAACCTCTCAGCCCCAAGAGTGTCCACCCTTATGTCTCAATCAGCTGTGGGTCTAGATATGGTCAATCCAGGTTGCATCACAGCCCCTGAACGAATTTTGTAAGAATTTCTCTCTCTTTCACTGTCTTTGTTTCACGGGTTTTGAAAAGTAATTTATTTTTATATTGGGGTTTAGCTGCTTTTCACGGCTGTGTTTATGCCGCTTTACACCCCCTTGACTCACTTACGGAGAGATATCAATACATAGGTTTGAAGATTCTTACTAGTCAGATATATTCTTGTGCGGTGAATAGGGGGTGTTGAGTCCAGTTCACTGAAAAAGGAATAGGTCTTGTCTCTTACATATTGGGTTTATGGAACGGTATCGGAGCTAATTTGAAACCCTTGTTTTATGGATCACCCCACCTCACCTTTCCCGTTCAGCAGCCATAGTGTGTTTCCTAAACGTGTGACTCTGTTCTGTTTTGCAATTCAGTTCAAGTGTAGCGGTTTTTACATTCCCTCTCTAAGTGATATCTTATGATAAGTGTCTTTTTCTGTGTGACTTATTTCACTTAGAATCTTCGTACCTAAATCCACTCATCGTGCTGCTACTAGCCTTATGACGTTGATTTCATGGCTGAGTGATATTCCATTGTACATGAGGACCCCAACTTCTTTATCCATTTTTCTCTTTCCTAGGATATTTAAGGTGTAATGAAGTGGGGGTTCTTGTCAACAGAGCAGCCCTAAACTTTGGGGTGCCTGTGTCTTGCTGATTTTTAGTTTTCCCAATTTATACGCCCATGAGTGGAAGTGCCCTATGCTCTCCAAGCTGTGTTTTTTAGATGTTTCAGAACACACCGTACACTTCTCCAGAGTGGCTGTTGGCAATTTACATCCCACCCATCAGCGTAGCAAGGCTCCCATTTCTCCATGGCCGGTCCTGCATTTCTGGTTTGGACACTTTTTTCCGCATGGCCCTTTTGCCCGCTGGGAAGCGAGACTTCTTTGGAGCGCTGATTGGCCTTTCCAGGTTGCTTGGTTGGCCAAAAAGGGCGTATGCGTTTTTTCCTGAATATATTCAGGAAAAAACGCATACGCCCTTTTTGGCCAAGGGCATCATTGTCCACGTTTTGCCGCTTTTCATGTGCTTTCAAGGCGATTCGAATCTACCTCCTGAAATCTGTTTCCTGCAATTCTGCCTTGCTTTCAAAGCCTCTTCGTTGCCTTCCCTTAGTATATTTGTGGACGAGAGGTATCATTTAAAACTCTGCAGGTTTGTGAATTGCAGTGCCCCTGAGCTCCATTTTTCAACTCGCTTTTTTGGGAGCTGGCCGCAAAAGCGCAGGATTGCTTCAGGCCCTCTTCTGGTTCTGGGGGGCAGGCTGAGCTTGTGCTTAATTCTTCTTCCTGATGGGAAAATAGAGTGACCTGTGCCTGTCCCAACACCTAGAGCTAGTCTCTCATTGGTTCCCCCTCTTCCCGTTCATCCTCAGGACAAATTGCAACCTGTACGGAACAGGAGGTTAAAGGTGCTGATTCTCCAAGGAGGGAGATGGCTAGTAAATCGGCTGGAATGGCGAACCCGAGCAAAGGAGATGAGAAATGAGGTGCGTTTTAGAAACCTTTCCCGATCACACGGTGTACCATCTTCTGGGTTTCTCATGCCTGTTTTCGACGTAGGAAGATGCCCTTGAACCTGGAGATTTGGGACCCATGGGATGGGTACCATGCAGTATTACTTGAAAGGGTCTGCGTTGGCTCACCCAACCTCACCGAACCTCTCAGCCCCAAGAGTGTCCACCCTTATGTCTCAATCAGCTGTGGGTCTAGATATGGTCAATCCAGGTTGCATCACAGCCCCTGAACGAATTTTGTAAGAATTTCTCTCTCTTTCACTGTCTTTGTTTCACGGGTTTTGAAAAGTAATTTATTTTTATATTGGGGTTTAGCTGCTTTTCACGGCTGTGTTTATGCCGCTTTACACCCCCTTGACTCACTTACGGAGAGATATCAATACATAGGTTTGAAGATTCTTACTAGTCAGATATATTCTTGTGCGGTGAATAGGGGGTGTTGAGTCCAGTTCACTGAAAAAGGAATAGGTCTTGTCTCTTACATATTGGGTTTATGGAACGGTATCGGAGCTAATTTGAAACCCTTGTTTTATGCATCACCCCACCTCACCTTTCCCGTTCAGCAGCCATAGTGTGTTTCCTAAACGTGTGACTCTGTTCTGTTTTGCAATTCAGTTCAAGTGTAGCGGTTTTTACATTCCCTCTCTAAGTGATATCTTATGATAAGTGTCTTTTTCTGTGTGACTTATTTCACTTAGAATCTTCGTACCTAAATCCACTCATCGTGCTGCTACTAGCCTTATGACGTTGATTTCATGGCTGAGTGATATTCCATTGTACATGAGGACCACAAATTCTTTATCCATTTTTCGCTTTCCTAGGATATTTAAGGTGTAATGAAGTGGGGGTTCTTGTCAACAGAGCAGCCCTAAACTTTGGGGTGCCTGTGTCTTGCTGATTTTTAGTTTTCCCAATTTATACGCCCATGAGTGGAAGTGCCCTATGCTCTCCAAGCTGTGTTTTTTAGATGTTTCAGAACACACCGTACACTTCTCCAGAGTGGCTGTTGGCAATTTACATCCCACCCATCAGCGTAGCAAGGCTCCCATTTCTCCATGGCCGGTCCTGCATTTCTGGTTTGGACACTTTTTTCCGCATGGCCCTTTTGCCCGCTGGGAAGCGAGACTTCTTTTGAGCGCTGATTGGCCTTTCCAGGTTGCTTGGTTGGCCAAAAAGGGCGTATGCGTTTTTTCCTGAATATATTCAGGAAAAAACGCATACGCCCTTTTTGGCCAAGGGCATCATTGTCCACGTTTTGCCGCTTTTCATGTGCTTTCAAGGCGATTCGAATCTACCTCCTGAAATCTGTTTCCTGCAATTCTGCCTTGCTTTCAAAGCCTCTTCGTTGCCTTCCCTTAGTATATTTGTGGACGAGAGGTATCATTTAAAACTCTGCAGGTTTGTGAATTGCAGTGCCCCTGAGCTCCATTTTTCAACTCGCTTTTTTGGGAGCTGGCCGCAAAAGCGCAGGATTGCTTCAGGCCCTCTTCTGGTTCTGGGGGGCAGGCTGAGCTTTTGCTTAATTCTTCTTCCTGATGGGAAAATAGAGTGACCTGTGCCTGTCCCAACACCTAGAGCTAGTCTCTCATTGGTTCCCCCTCTTCCCGTTCATCCTCAGGACAAATTGCAACCTGTACGGAACAGGAGGTTAAAGGTGCTGATTCTCCAAGGAGGGAGATGGCTAGTAAATCGGCTGGAATGGCGAACCCGAGCAAAGGAGATGAGAAATGAGGTGCGTTTTAGAAACCTTTCCCGATCACACGGTGTACCATCTTCTGGGTTTCTCATGCCTGTTTTCGACGTAGGAAGATGCCCTTGAACCTGGAGATTTGGGACCCATGGGATGGGTACCATGCAGTATTACTTGAAAGGGTCTGCGTTGGCTCACCCAACCTCACCGAACCTCTCAGCCCCAAGAGTGTCCACCCTTATGTCTCAATCAGCTGTGGGTCTAGATATGGTCAATCCAGGTTGCATCACAGCCCCTGAACGAATTTTGTAAGAATTTCTCTCTCTTTCACTGTCTTTGTTTCACGGGTTTTGAAAAGTAATTTATTTTTATATTGGGGTTTAGCTGCTTTTCACGGCTGTGTTTATGCCGCTTTACACCCCCTTGACTCACTTACGGAGAGATATCAATACATAGGTTTGAAGATTCTTACTAGTCAGATATATTCTTGTGCGGTGAATAGGGGGTGTTGAGTCCAGTTCACTGAAAAAGGAATAGGTCTTGTCTCTTACATATTGGGTTTATGGAACGGTATCGGAGCTAATTTGAAACCCTTGTTTTATGGATCACCCCACCTCACCTTTCCCGTTCAGCAGCCATAGTGTGTTTCCTAAACGTGTGACTCTGTTCTGTTTTGCAATTCAGTTCAAGTGTAGCGGTTTTTACATTCCCTCTCTAAGTGATATCTTATGATAAGTGTCTTTTTCTGTGTGACTTATTTCACTTAGAATCTTCGTACCTAAATCCACTCATCGTGCTGCTACTAGCCTTATGACGTTGATTTCATGGCTGAGTGATATTCCATTGTACATGAGGACCACAACTTCTTTATCCATTTTTCTCTTTCCTAGGATATTTAAGGTGTAATGAAGTGGGGGTTCTTGTCAACAGAGCAGCCCTAAACTTTGGGGTGCCTGTGTCTTGCTGATTTTTAGTTTTCCCAATTTATACGCCCATGAGTGGAAGTGCCCTATGCTCTCCAAGCTGTGTTTTTTAGATGTTTCAGAACACACCGTACACTTCTCCAGAGTGGCTGTTGGCAATTTACATCCCACCCATCAGCGTAGCAAGGCTCCCATTTCTCCATGGCCGGTCCTGCATTTCTGGTTTGGACACTTTTTTCCGCATGGCCCTTTTGCCCGCTGGGAAGCGAGACTTCTTTGGAGCGCTGATTGGCCTTTCCAGGTTGCTTGGTTGGCCAAAAAGGGCGTATGCGTTTTTTCCTGAATATATTCAGGAAAAAACGCATACGCCCTTTTTGGCCAAGGGCATCATTGTCCACGTTTTGCCGCTTTTCATGTGCTTTCAAGGCGATTCGAATCTACCTCCTGAAATCTGTTTCCTGCAATTCTGCCTTGCTTTCAAAGCCTCTTCGTTGCCTTCCCTTAGTATATTTGTGGACGAGAGGTATCATTTAAAACTGTGCAGGTTTGTGAATTGCAGTGCCCCTGAGCTCCATTTTTCAACTCGCTTTTTTGGGAGCTGGCCGCAAAAGCGCAGGATTGCTTCAGGCCCTCTTCTGGTTCTGGGGGGCAGGCTGAGCTTGTGCTTAATTCTTCTTCCTGATGGGAAAATAGAGTGACCTGTGCCTGTCCCAACACCTAGAGCTAGACTCTCATTGGTTCCCCCTCTTCCCGTTCATCCTCAGGACAAATTGCAACCTGTACGGAACAGGAGGTTAAAGGTGCTGATTCTCCAAGGAGGGAGACGGCTAGTAAATCGGCTGGAATGGCGAACCCGAGCAAAGGAGATGAGAAATGAGGTGCGTTTTAGAAACCTTTCCCGATCACACGGTGTACCATCTTCTGGGTTTCTCATGCCTGTTTTCGACGTAGGAAGATGCCCTTGAACCTGGAGATTTGGGACCCATGGGATGGGTACCATGCAGTATTACTTGAAAGGGTCTGCGTTGGCTCACCCAACCTCACCGAACCTCTCAGCCCCAAGAGTGTCCACCCTTATGTCTCAATCAGCTGTGGGTCTAGATATGGTCAATCCAGGTTGCATCACAGCCCCTGAACGAATTTTGTAAGAATTTCTCTCTCTTTCACTGTCTTTGTTTCACGGGTTTTGAAAAGTAATTTATTTTTATATTGGGGTTTAGCTGCTTTTCACGGCTGTGTTTATGCCGCTTTACACCCCCTTGACTCACTTACGGAGAGATATCAATACATAGGTTTGAAGATTCTTACTAGTCAGATATATTCTTGTGCGGTGAATAGGGGGTGTTGAGTCCAGTTCACTGAAAAAGGAATAGGTCTTGTCTCTTACATATTGGGTTTATGGAACGGTATCGGAGCTAATTTGAAACCCTTGTTTTATGGATCACCCCACCTCACCTTTCCCGTTCAGCAGCCATAGTGTGTTTCCTAAACGTGTGACTCTGTTCTGTTTTGCAATTCAGTTCAAGTGTAGCGGTTTTTACATTCCCTCTCTAAGTGATATCTTATGATAAGTGTCTTTTTCTGTGTGACTTATTTCACTTAGAATCTTCGTACCTAAATCCACTCATCGTGCTGCTACTAGCCTTATGACGTTGATTTCATGGCTGAGTGATATTCCATTGTACATGAGGACCCCAACTTCTTTATCCATTTTTCTCTTTCCTAGGATATTTAAGGTGTAATGAAGTGGGGGTTCTTGTCAACAGAGCAGCCCTAAACTTTGGGGTGCCTGTGTCTTGCTGATTTTTAGTTTTCCCAATTTATACGCCCATGAGTGGAAGTGCCCTATGCTCTCCAAGCTGTGTTTTTTAGATGTTTCAGAACACACCGTACACTTCTCCAGAGTGGCTGTTGGCAATTTACATCCCACCCATCAGCGTAGCAAGGCTCCCATTTCTCCATGGCCGGTCCTGCATTTCTGGTTTGGACACTTTTTTCCGCATGGCCCTTTTGCCCGCTGGGAAGCGAGACTTCTTTGGAGCGCTGATTGGCCTTTCCAGGTTGCTTGGTTGGCCAAAAAGGGCGTATGCGTTTTTTCCTGAATATATTCAGGAAAAAACGCATACGCCCTTTTTGGCCAAGGGCATCATTGTCCACGTTTTGCCGCTTTTCATGTGCTTTCAAGGCGATTCGAATCTACCTCCTGAAATCTGTTTCCTGCAATTCTGCCTTGCTTTCAAAGCCTCTTCGTTGCCTTCCCTTAGTATATTTGTGGACGAGAGGTATCATTTAAAACTCTGCAGGTTTGTGAATTGCAGTGCCCCTGAGCTCCATTTTTCAACTCGCTTTTTTGGGAGCTGGCCGCAAAAGCGCAGGATTGCTTCAGGCCCTCTTCTGGTTCTGGGGGGCAGGCTGAGCTTGTGCTTAATTCTTCTTCCTGATGGGAAAATAGAGTGACCTGTGCCTGTCCCAACACCTAGAGCTAGTCTCTCATTGGTTCCCCCTCTTCCCGTTCATCCTCAGGACAAATTGCAACCTGTACGGAACAGGAGGTTAAAGGTGCTGATTCTCCAAGGAGGGAGATGGCTAGTAAATCGGCTGGAATGGCGAACCCGAGCAAAGGAGATGAGAAATGAGGTGTGTTTTAGAAACCTTTCCCGATCACACGGTGTACCATCTTCTGGGTTTCTCATGCCTGTTTTCGACGTAGGAAGATGCCCTTGAACCTGGAGATTTGGGACCCATGGGATGGGTACCATGCAGTATTACTTGAAAGGGTCTGCGTTGGCTCACCCAACCTCACCGAACCTCTCAGCCCCAAGAGTGTCCACCCTTATGTCTCAATCAGCTGTGGGTCTAGATATGGTCAATCCAGGTTGCATCACAGCCCCTGAACGAATTTTGTAAGAATTTCTCTCTCTTTCACTGTCTTTGTTTCACGGGTTTTGAAAAGTAATTTATTTTTATATTGGGGTTTAGCTGCTTTTCACGGCTGTGTTTATGCCGCTTTACACCCCCTTGACTCACTTACGGAGAGATATCAATACATAGGTTTGAAGATTCTTACTAGTCAGATATATTCTTGTGCGGTGAATAGGGGGTGTTGAGTCCAGTTCACTGAAAAAGGAATAGGTCTTGTCTCTTACATATTGGGTTTATGGAACGGTATCGGAGCTAATTTGAAACCCTTGTTTTATGCATCACCCCACCTCACCTTTCCCGTTCAGCAGCCATAGTGTGTTTCCTAAACGTGTGACTCTGTTCTGTTTTGCAATTCAGTTCAAGTGTAGCGGTTTTTACATTCCCTCTCTAAGTGATATCTTATGATAAGTGTCTTTTTCTGTGTGACTTATTTCACTTAGAATCTTCGTACCTAAATCCACTCATCGTGCTGCTACTAGCCTTATGACGTGGATTTCATGGCTGAGTGATATTCCATTGTACATGAGGACCCCAACTTCTTTATCCATTTTTCTCTTTCCTAGGATATTTAAGGTGTAATGAAGTGGGGGTTCTTGTCAACAGAGCAGCCCTAAACTTTGGGGTGCCTGTGTCTTGCTGATTTTTAGTTTTCCCAATTTATACGCCCATGAGTGGAAGTGCCCTATGCTCTCCAAGCTGTGTTTTTTAGATGTTTCAGAACACACCGTACACTTCTCCAGAGTGGCTGTTGGCAATTTACATCCCACCCATCAGCGTAGCAAGGCTCCCATTTCTCCATGGCCGGTCCTGCATTTCTGGTTTGGACACTTTTTTCCGCATGGCCCTTTTGCCCGCTGGGAAGCGAGACTTCTTTGGAGCGCTGATTGGCCTTTCCAGGTTGCTTGGTTGGCCAAAAAGGGCGTATGCGTTTTTTCCTGAATATATTCAGGAAAAAACGCATACGCCCTTTTTGGCCAAGGGCATCATTGTCCACGTTTTGCCGCTTTTCATGTGCTTTCAAGGCGATTCGAATCTACCTCCTGAAATCTGTTTCCTGCAATTCTGCCTTGCTTTCAAAGCCTCTTCGTTGCCTTCCCTTAGTATATTTGTGGACGAGAGGTATCATTTAAAACTGTGCAGGTTTGTGAATTGCAGTGCCCCTGAGCTCCATTTTTCAACTCGCTTTTTTGGGAGCTGGCCGCAAAAGCGCAGGATTGCTTCAGGCCCTCTTCTGGTTCTGGGGGGCAGGCTGAGCTTGTGCTTAATTCTTCTTCCTGATGGGAAAATAGAGTGACCTGTGCCTGTCCCAACACCTAGAGCTAGTCTCTCATTGGTTCCCCCTCTTCCCGTTCATCCTCAGGACAAATTGCAACCTGTACGGAACAGGAGGTTAAAGGTGCTGATTCTCCAAGGAGGGAGATGGCTAGTAAATCGGCTGGAATGGCGAACCCGAGCAAAGGAGATGAGAAATGAGGTGCGTTTTAGAAACCTTTCCCGATCACACGGTGTACCATCTTCTGGGTTTCTCATGCCTGTTTTCGACGTAGGAAGATGCCCTTGAACCTGGAGATTTGGGACCCATGGGATGGGTACCATGCAGTATTACTTGAAAGGGTCTGCGTTGGCTCACCCAACCTCACCGAACCTCTCAGCCCCAAGAGTGTCCACCCTTATGTCTCAATCAGCTGTGGGTCTAGATATGGTCAATCCAGGTTGCATCACAGCCCCTGAACGAATTTTGTAAGAATTTCTCTCTCTTTCACTGTCTTTGTTTCACGGGTTTTGAAAAGTAATTTATTTTTATATTGGGGTTTAGCTGCTTTTCACGGCTGTGTTTATGCCGCTTTACACCCCCTTGACTCACTTACGGAGAGATATCAATACATAGGTTTGAAGATTCTTACTAGTCAGATATATTCTTGTGCGGTGAATAGGGGGTGTTGAGTCCAGTTCACTGAAAAAGGAATAGGTCTTGTCTCTTACATATTGGGTTTATGGAACGGTATCGGAGCTAATTTGAAACCCTTGTTTTATGCATCACCCCACCTCACCTTTCCCGTTCAGCAGCCATAGTGTGTTTCCTAAACGTGTGACTCTGTTCTGTTTTGCAATTCAGTTGAAGTGTAGCGGTTTTTACATTCCCTCTCTAAGTGATATCTTATGATAAGTGTCTTTTTCTGTGTGACTTATTTCACTTAGAATCTTCGTACCTAAATCCACTCATCGTGCTGCTACTAGCCTTATGACGTTGATTTCATGGCTGAGTGATATTCCATTGTACATGAGGACCCCAACTTCTTTATCCATTTTTCTCTTTCCTAGGATATTTAAGGTGTAATGAAGTGGGGGTTCTTGTCAACAGAGCAGCCCTAAACTTTGGGGTGCCTGTGTCTTGCTGATTTTTAGTTTTCCCAATTTATACGCCCATGAGTGGAAGTGCCCTATGCTCTCCAAGCTGTGTTTTTTAGATGTTTCAGAACACACCGTACACTTCTCCAGAGTGGCTGTTGGCAATTTACATCCCACCCATCAGCGTAGCAAGGCTCCCATTTCTCCATGGCCGGTCCTGCATTTCTGGTTTGGACACTTTTTTCCGCATGGCCCTTTTGCCCGCTGGGAAGCGAGACTTCTTTGGAGCGCTGATTGGCCTTTCCAGGTTGCTTGGTTGGCCAAAAAGGGCGTATGCGTTTTTTCCTGAATATATTCAGGAAAAAACGCATACGCCCTTTTTGGCCAAGGGCATCATTGTCCACGTTTTGCCGCTTTTCATGTGCTTTCAAGGCGATTCGAATCTACCTCCTGAAATCTGTTTCCTGCAATTCTGCCTTGCTTTCAAAGCCTCTTCGTTGCCTTCCCTTAGTATATTTGTGGACGAGAGGTATCATTTAAAACTCTGCAGGTTTGTGAATTGCAGTGCCCCTGAGCTCCATTTTTCAACTCGCTTTTTTGGGAGCTGGCCGCAAAAGCGCAGGATTGCTTCAGGCCCTCTTCTGGTTCTGGGGGGCAGGCTGAGCTTGTGCTTAATTCTTCTTCCTGATGGGAAAATAGAGTGACCTGTGCCTGTCCCAACACCTAGAGCTAGTCTCTCATTGGTTCCCCCTCTTCCCGTTCATCCTCAGGACAAATTGCAACCTGTACGGAACAGGAGGTTAAAGGTGCTGATTCTCCAAGGAGGGAGATGGCTAGTAAATCGGCTGGAATGGCGAACCCGAGCAAAGGAGATGAGAAATGAGGTGCGTTTTAGAAACCTTTCCCGATCACACGGTGTACCATCTTCTGGGTTTCTCATGCCTGTTTTCGACGTAGGAAGATGCCCTTGAACCTGGAGATTTGGGACCCATGGGATGGGTACCATGCAGTATTACTTGAAAGGGTCTGCGTTGGCTCACCCAACCTCACCGAACCTCTCAGCCCCAAGAGTGTCCACCCTTATGTCTCAATCAGCTGTGGGTCTAGATATGGTCAATCCAGGTTGCATCACAGCCCCTGAACGAATTTTGTAAGAATTTCTCTCTCTTTCACTGTCTTTGTTTCACGGGTTTTGAAAAGTAATTTATTTTTATATTGGGGTTTAGCTGCTTTTCACGGCTGTGTTTATGCCGCTTTACACCCCCTTGACTCACTTACGGAGAGATATCAATACATAGGTTTGAAGATTCTTACTAGTCAGATATATTCTTGTGCGGTGAATAGGGGGTGTTGAGTCCAGTTCACTGAAAAAGGAATAGGTCTTGTCTCTTACATATTGGGTTTATGGAACGGTATCGGAGCTAATTTGAAACCCTTGTTTTATGCATCACCCCACCTCACCTTTCCCGTTCAGCAGCCATAGTGTGTTTCCTAAACGTGTGACTCTGTTCTGTTTTGCAATTCAGTTCAAGTGTAGCGGTTTTTACATTCCCTCTCTAAGTGATATCTTATGATAAGTGTCTTTTTCTGTGTGACTTATTTCACTTAGAATCTTCGTACCTAAATCCACTCATCGTGCTGCTACTAGCCTTATGACGTTGATTTCATGGCTGAGTGATATTCCATTGTACATGAGGACCACAACTTCTTTATCCATTTTTCGCTTTCCTAGGATATTTAAGGTGTAATGAAGTGGGGGTTCTTGTCAACAGAGCAGCCCTAAACTTTGGGGTGCCTGTGTCTTGCTGATTTTTAGTTTTCCCAATTTATACGCCCATGAGTGGAAGTGCCCTATGCTCTCCAAGCTGTGTTTTTTAGATGTTTCAGAACACACCGTACACTTCTCCAGAGTGGCTGTTGGCAATTTACATCCCACCCATCAGCGTAGCAAGGCTCCCATTTCTCCATGGCCGGTCCTGCATTTCTGGTTTGGACACTTTTTTCCGCATGGCCCTTTTGCCCGCTGGGAAGCGAGACTTCTTTGGAGCGCTGATTGGCCTTTCCAGGTTGCTTGGTTGGCCAAAAAGGGCGTATGCGTTTTTTCCTGAATATATTCAGGAAAAAACGCATACGCCCTTTTTGGCCAAGGGCATCATTGTCAACGTTTTGCCGCTTTTCATGTGCTTTCAAGGCGATTCGAATCTACCTCCTGAAATCTGTTTCCTGCAATTCTGCCTTGCTTTCAAAGCCTCTTCGTTGCCTTCCCTTAGTATATTTGTGGACGAGAGGTATCATTTAAAACTGTGCAGGTTTGTGAATTGCAGTGCCCCTGAGCTCCATTTTTCAACTCGCTTTTTTGGGAGCTGGCCGCAAAAGCGCAGGATTGCTTCAGGCCCTCTTCTGGTTCTGGGGGGCAGGCTGAGCTTGTGCTTAATTCTTCTTCCTGATGGGAAAATAGAGTGACCTGTGCCTGTCCCAACACCTAGAGCTAGTCTCTCATTGGTTCCCCCTCTTCCCGTTCATCCTCAGGACAAATTGCAACCTGTACGGAACAGGAGGTTAAAGGTGCTGATTCTCCAAGGAGGGAGACGGCTAGTAAATCGGCTGGAATGGCGAACCCGAGCAAAGGAGATGAGAAATGAGGTGCGTTTTAGAAACCTTTCCCGATCACACGGTGTACCATCTTCTGGGTTTCTCATGCCTGTTTTCGACGTAGGAAGATGCCCTTGAACCTGGAGATTTGGGACCCATGGGATGGGTACCATGCAGTATTACTTGAAAGGGTCTGCGTTGGCTCACCCAACCTCACCGAACCTCTCAGCCCCAAGAGTGTCCACCCTTATGTCTCAATCAGCTGTGGGTCTAGATATGGTCAATCCAGGTTGCATCACAGCACCTGAACGAATTTTGGAAGAATTTCTCTCTCTTTCACTGTCTTTGTTTCACAGGTTATGAAAAGTAATTTATTTTTATAATGGGGTTTAGCTGCTTTTCACGGCTGTGTTTATGCCGCTTTACACCCCCTTGACTCACTTTCAGAGAGATATCAATACATAGGTTTGAAGATTCTTACTAGTCAGATATATTCTTGTGCGGTGAATAGGGGGTGTTGAGTCCAGTTCACTGAAAAAGGAATAGGTCTTGTCTCTTACATATTGGGTTTATGGAACGGTATTGGAGCTAATTTGAAACCCTTGTTTTATGCATCACCCCACCTCACCTTTCCCGTTCATCAGCCATAGTGTGTTTCCTAAACGTGTGACTCTGTTCTGTTTTGTAATTCAGTTCAAGTGTAGCGGTTTTTACATTCCCTCTATAAGTGATATCTTATGATAAGTGTCTTTTTCTGTGTGACTTATTTCACTTAGAATCGTCGTACCTAAATCCACTCATCGTGCTGCTACTAGCCTTATGACGTTGATTTCATGGCTGAGTGATATTCCATTGTACATGCGGACCCGAACTTCTTTACCATTTTTCTCTTTCCTAGGATATTTAAGGTGTAATGAAGTGGGGGTTCTTGTCAACAGAGCAGCCCTAAACTTTGGGGTGCCTGTGTCTTGCTGATTTTTAGTTTTCCCAATTTATACGCCCATGAGTGGAAGTGCCCTATGCTCTCCAAGCTGTGTTTTTTAGATGTTTCAGAACACACCGTACACTTCTCCAGAGTGGCTGTTGGCAATTTACATCCCACCCATCAGCGTAGCAAGGCTCCCATTTCTCCATGGCCGGTCCTGCATTTCTGGTTTGGACACTTTTTTCCGCATGGCCCTTTTGCCCGCTGGGAAGCGAGACTTCTTTTGAGCGCTGATTGGCCTTTCCAGGTTGCTTGGTTGGCCAAAAAGGGCGTATGCGTTTTTTCCTGAATATATTCAGGAAAAAACGCATACGCCCTTTTTGGCCAAGGGCATCATTGTCCACGTTTTGCCGCTTTTCATGTGCTTTCAAGGCGATTCGAATCTACCTCCTGAAATCTGTTTCCTGCAATTCTGCCTTGCTTTCAAAGCCTCTTCGTTGCCTTCCCTTAGTATATTTGTGGACGAGAGGTATCATTTAAAACTGTGCAGGTTTGTGAATTGCAGTGCCCCTGAGCTCCATTTTTCAACTCGCTTTTTTGGGAGCTGGCCGCAAAAGCGCAGGATTGCTTCAGGCCCTCTTCTGGTTCTGGGGGGCAGGCTGAGCTTGTGCTTAATTCTTCTTCCTGATGGGAAAATAGAGTGACCTGTGCCTGTCCCAACACCTAGAGCTAGTCTCTCATTGGTTCCCCCTCTTCCCGTTCATCCTCAGGACAAATTGCAACCTGTACGGAACAGGAGGTTAAAGGTGCTGATTCTCCAAGGAGGGAGATGGCTAGTAAATCGGCTGGAATGGCGAACCCGAGCAAAGGAGATGAGAAATGAGGTGCGTTTTAGAAACCTTTCCCGATCACACGGTGTACCATCTTCTGGGTTTCTCATGCCTGTTTTCGACGTAGGAAGATGCCCTTGAACCTGGAGATTTGGGACCCATGGGATGGGTACCATGCAGTATTACTTGAAAGGGTCTGCGTTGGCTCACCCAACCTCACCGAACCTCTCAGCCCCAAGAGTGTCCACCCTTATGTCTCAATCAGCTGTGGGTCTAGATATGGTCAATCCAGGTTGCATCACAGCCCCTGAACGAATTTTGTAAGAATTTCTCTCTCTTTCACTGTCTTTGTTTCACGGGTTTTGAAAAGTAATTTATTTTTATATTGGGGTTTAGCTGCTTTTCACGGCTCTGTTTATGCCGCTTTACACCCCCTTGACTCACTTACGGAGAGATATCAATACATAGGTTTGAAGATTCTTACTAGTCAGATATATTCTTGTGCGGTGAATAGGGGGTGTTGAGTCCAGTTCACTGAAAAAGGAATAGGTCTTGTCTCTTACATATTGGGTTTATGGAACGGTATCGGAGCTAATTTGAAACCCTTGTTTTATGGATCACCCCACCTCACCTTTCCCGTTCAGCAGCCATAGTGTGTTTCCTAAACGTGTGACTCTGTTCTGTTTTGCAATTCAGTTCAAGTGTAGCGGTTTTTACATTCCCTCTCTAAGTGATATCTTATGATAAGTGTCTTTTTCTGTGTGACTTATTTCACTTAGAATCTTCGTACCTAAATCCACTCATCGTGCTGCTACTAGCCTTATGACGTTGATTTCATGGCTGAGTGATATTCCATTGTACATGAGGACCACAACTTCTTTATCCATTTTTCTCTTTCCTAGGATATTTAAGGTGTAATGAAGTGGGGGTTCTTGTCAACAGAGCAGCCCTAAACTTTGGGGTGCCTGTGTCTTGCTGATTTTTAGTTTTCCCAATTTATACGCCCATGAGTGGAAGTGCCCTATGCTCTCCAAGCTGTGTTTTTTAGATGTTTCAGAACACACCGTACACTTCTCCAGAGTGGCTGTTGGCAATTTACATCCCACCCATCAGCGTAGCAAGGCTCCCATTTCTCCATGGCCGGTCCTGCATTTCTGGTTTGGACACTTTTTTCCGCATGGCCCTTTTGCCCGCTGGGAAGCGAGACTTCTTTGGAGCGCTGATTGGCCTTTCCAGGTTGCTTGGTTGGCCAAAAAGGGCGTATGCGTTTTTTCCTGAATATATTCAGGAAAAAACGCATACGCCCTTTTTGGCCAAGGGCATCATTGTCCACGTTTTGCCGCTTTTCATGTGCTTTCAAGGCGATTCGAATCTACCTCCTGAAATCTGTTTCCTGCAATTCTGCCTTGCTTTCAAAGCCTCTTCGTTGCCTTCCCTTAGTATATTTGTGGACGAGAGGTATCATTTAAAACTGTGCAGGTTTGTGAATTGCAGTGCCCCTGAGCTCCATTTTTCAACTCGCTTTTTTGGGAGCTGGCCGCAAAAGCGCAGGATTGCTTCAGGCCCTCTTCTGGTTCTGGGGGGCAGGCTGAGCTTGTGCTTAATTCTTCTTCCTGATGGGAAAATAGAGTGACCTGTGCCTGTCCCAACACCTAGAGCTAGACTCTCATTGGTTCCCCCTCTTCCCGTTCATCCTCAGGACAAATTGCAACCTGTACGGAACAGGAGGTTAAAGGTGCTGATTCTCCAAGGAGGGAGACGGCTAGTAAATCGGCTGGAATGGCGAACCCGAGCAAAGGAGATGAGAAATGAGGTGCGTTTTAGAAACCTTTCCCGATCACACGGTGTACCATCTTCTGGGTTTCTCATGCCTGTTTTCGACGTAGGAAGATGCCCTTGAACCTGGAGATTTGGGACCCATGGGATGGGTACCATGCAGTATTACTTGAAAGGGTCTGCGTTGGCTCACCCAACCTCACCGAACCTCTCAGCCCCAAGAGTGTCCACCCTTATGTCTCAATCAGCTGTGGGTCTAGATATGGTCAATCCAGGTTGCATCACAGCCCCTGAACGAATTTTGTAAGAATTTCTCTCTCTTTCACTGTCTTTGTTTCACGGGTTTTGAAAAGTAATTTATTTTTATATTGGGGTTTAGCTGCTTTTCACGGCTGTGTTTATGCCGCTTTACACCCCCTTGACTCACTTACGGAGAGATATCAATACATAGGTTTGAAGATTCTTACTAGTCAGATATATTCTTGTGCGGTGAATAGGGGGTGTTGAGTCCAGTTCACTGAAAAAGGAATAGGTCTTGTCTCTTACATATTGGGTTTATGGAACGGTATCGGAGCTAATTTGAAACCCTTGTTTTATGGATCACCCCACCTCACCTTTCCCGTTCAGCAGCCATAGTGTGTTTCCTAAACGTGTGACTCTGTTCTGTTTTGCAATTCAGTTCAAGTGTAGCGGTTTTTACATTCCCTCTCTAAGTGATATCTTATGATAAGTGTCTTTTTCTGTGTGACTTATTTCACTTAGAATCTTCGTACCTAAATCCACTCATCGTGCTGCTACTAGCCTTATGACGTTGATTTCATGGCTGAGTGATATTCCATTGTACATGAGGACCACAACTTCTTTATCCATTTTTCTCTTTCCTAGGATATTTAAGGTGTAATGAAGTGGGGGTTCTTGTCAACAGAGCAGCCCTAAACTTTGGGGTGCCTGTGTCTTGCTGATTTTTAGTTTTCCCAATTTATACGCCCATGAGTGGAAGTGCCCTATGCTCTCCAAGCTGTGTTTTTTAGATGTTTCAGAACACACCGTACACTTCTCCAGAGTGGCTGTTGGCAATTTACATCCCACCCATCAGCGTAGCAAGGCTCCCATTTCTCCATGGCCGGTCCTGCATTTCTGGTTTGGACACTTTTTTCCGCATGGCCCTTTTGCCCGCTGGGAAGCGAGACTTCTTTGGAGCGCTGATTGGCCTTTCCAGGTTGCTTGGTTGGCCAAAAAGGGCGTATGCGTTTTTTCCTGAATATATTCAGGAAAAAACGCATACGCCCTTTTTGGCCAAGGGCATCATTGTCCACGTTTTGCCGCTTTTCATGTGCTTTCAAGGCGATTCGAATCTACCTCCTGAAATCTGTTTCCTGCAATTCTGCCTTGCTTTCAAAGCCTCTTCGTTGCCTTCCCTTAGTATATTTGTGGACGAGAGGTATCATTTAAAACTGTGCAGGTTTGTGAATTGCAGTGCCCCTGAGCTCCATTTTTCAACTCGCTTTTTTGGGAGCTGGCCGCAAAAGCGCAGGATTGCTTCAGGCCCTCTTCTGGTTCTGGGGGGCAGGCTGAGCTTGTGCTTAATTCTTCTTCCTGATGGGAAAATAGAGTGACCTGTGCCTGTCCCAACACCTAGAGCTAGACTCTCATTGGTTCCCCCTCTTCCCGTTCATCCTCAGGACAAATTGCAACCTGTACGGAACAGGAGGTTAAAGGTGCTGATTCTCCAAGGAGGGAGACGGCTAGTAAATCGGCTGGAATGGCGAACCCGAGCAAAGGAGATGAGAAATGAGGTGCGTTTTAGAAACCTTTCCCGATCACACGGTGTACCATCTTCTGGGTTTCTCATGCCTGTTTTCGACGTAGGAAGATGCCCTTGAACCTGGAGATTTGGGACCCATGGGATGGGTACCATGCAGTATTACTTGAAAGGGTCTGCGTTGGCTCACCCAACCTCACCGAACCTCTCAGCCCCAAGAGTGTCCACCCTTATGTCTCAATCAGCTGTGGGTCTAGATATGGTCAATCCAGGTTGCATCACAGCCACTGAACGAATTTTGGAAGAATTTCTCTCTCTTTCACTGTCTTTGTTTCACGGGTTATGAAAAGTAATTTATTTTTATAATGGGGTTTAGCTGCTTTTCACGGCTGTGTTTATGCCGCTTTACACCCCCTTGACTCACTTTCAGAGAGATATCAATACATAGGTTTGAAGATTCTTACTAGTCAGATATATTCTTGTGCGGTGAATAGGGGGTGTTGAGTCCAGTTCACTGAAAAAGGAATAGGTCTTGTCTCTTACATATTGGGTTTATGGAACGGTATCGGAGCTAATTTGAAACCCTTGTTTTATGCATCACCCCACCTCACCTTTCCCGTTCATCAGCCATAGTGTGTTTCCTAAACGTGTGACTCTGTTCTGTTTTGTAATTCAGTTCAAGTGTAGCGGTTTTTACATTCCCTCTATAAGTGATATCTTATGATAAGTGTCTTTTTCTGTGTGACTTATTTCACTTAGAATCTTCGTACCTAAATCCACTCATCGTGCTGCTACTAGCCTTATGACGTTGATTTCATGGCTGAGTGATATTCCATTGTACATGAGGACCCCAACTTCTTTATCCATTTTTCTCTTTCCTAGGATATTTAAGGTGTAATGAAGTGGGGGTTCTTGTCAACAGAGCAGCCCTAAACTTTGGGGTGCCTGTGTCTTGCTGATTTTTAGTTTTCCCAATTTATACGCCCATGAGTGGAAGTGCCCTATGCTCTCCAAGCTGTGTTTTTTAGATGTTTCAGAACACACCGTACACTTCTCCAGAGTGGCTGTTGGCAATTTACATCCCACCCATCAGCGTAGCAAGGCTCCCATTTCTCCATGGCCGGTCCTGCATTTCTGGTTTGGACACTTTTTTCCGCATGGCCCTTTTGCCCGCTGGGAAGCGAGACTTCTTTGGAGCGCTGATTGGCCTTTCCAGGTTGCTTGGTTGGCCAAAAAGGGCGTATGCGTTTTTTCCTGAATATATTCAGGAAAAAACGCATACGCCCTTTTTGGCCAAGGGCATCATTGTCCACGTTTTGCCGCTTTTCATGTGCTTTCAAGGCGATTCGAATCTACCTCCTGAAATCTGTTTCCTGCAATTCTGCCTTGCTTTCAAAGCCTCTTCGTTGCCTTCCCTTAGTATATTTGTGGACGAGAGGTATCATTTAAAACTCTGCAGGTTTGTGAATTGCAGTGCCCCTGAGCTCCATTTTTCAACTCGCTTTTTTGGGAGCTGGCCGCAAAAGCGCAGGATTGCTTCAGGCCCTCTTCTGGTTCTGGGGGGCAGGCTGAGCTTGTGCTTAATTCTTCTTCCTGATGGGAAAATAGAGTGACCTGTGCCTGTCCCAACACCTAGAGCTAGTCTCTCATTGGTTCCCCCTCTTCCCGTTCATCCTCAGGACAAATTGCAACCTGTACGGAACAGGAGGTTAAAGGTGCTGATTCTCCAAGGAGGGAGACGGCTAGTAAATCAGCTGGAATGGCGAACCCGAGCAAAGGAGATGAGAAATGAGGTGCGTTTTAGAAACCTTTCCCGATCACACGGTGTACCATCTTCTGGGTTTCTCATGCCTGTTTTCGACGTAGGAAGATGCCCTTGAACCTGGAGATTTGGGACCCATGGGATGGGTACCATGCAGTATTACTTGAAAGGGTCTGCGTTGGCTCACCCAACCTCACCGAACCTCTCAGCCCCAAGAGTGTCCACCCTTATGTCTCAATCAGCTGTGGGTCTAGATATGGTCAATCCAGGTTGCATCACAGCCCCTGAACGAATTTTGGAAGAATTTCTCTCTCTTTCACTGTCTTTGTTTCACGGGTTATGAAAAGTAATTTATTTTTATAATGGGGTTTAGCTGCTTTTCACGGCTGTGTTTATGCCGCTTTACACCCCCTTGACTCACTTTCAGAGAGATATCAATACATAGGTTTGAAGATTCTTACTAGTCAGATATATTCTTGTGCGGTGAATAGGGGGTGTTGAGTCCAGTTCACTGAAAAAGGAATAGGTCTTGTCTCTTACATATTGGGTTTATGGAACGGTATCGGAGCTAATTTGAAACCCTTGTTTTATGCATCACCCCACCTCACCTTTCCCGTTCAGCAGCCATAGTGTGTTTCCTAAACGTGTGACTCTGTTCTGTTTTGTAATTCAGTTCAAGTGTAGCGGTTTTTACATTCCCTCTATAAGTGATATCTTATGATAAGTGTCTTTTTCTGTGTGACTTATTTCACTTAGAATCGTCGTACCTAAATCCACTCATCGTGCTGCTACTAGCCTTATGACGTTGATTTCATGGCTGAGTGATATTCCATTGTACATGCGGACCCGAACTTCTTTACCATTTTTCTCTTTCCTAGGATATTTAAGGTGTAATGAAGTGGGGGTTCTTGTCAACAGAGCAGCCCTAAACTTTGGGGTGCCTGTGTCTTGCTGATTTTTAGTTTTCCCAATTTATACGCCCATGAGTGGAAGTGCCCTATGCTCTCCAAGCTGTGTTTTTTAGATGTTTCAGAACACACCGTACACTTCTCCAGAGTGGCTGTTGGCAATTTACATCCCACCCATCAGCGTAGCAAGGCTCCCATTTCTCCATGGCCGGTCCTGCATTTCTGGTTTGGACACTTTTTTCCGCATGGCCCTTTTGCCCGCTGGGAAGCGAGACTTCTTTGGAGCGCTGATTGGCCTTTCCAGGTTGCTTGGTTGGCCAAAAAGGGCGTATGCGTTTTTTCCTGAATATATTCAGGAAAAAGCGCATACGCCCTTTTTGGCCAAGGGCATCATTGTCCACGTTTTGCCGCTTTTCATGTGCTTTCAAGGCGATTCGAATCTACCTCCTGAAATCTGTTTCCTGCAATTCTGCCTTGCTTTCAAAGCCTCTTCGTTGCCTTCCCTTAGTATATTTGTGGACGAGAGGTATCATTTAAAACTCTGCAGGTTTGTGAATTGCAGTGCCCCTGAGCTCCATTTTTCAACTCGCTTTTTTGGGAGCTGGCCGCAAAAGCGCAGGATTGCTTCAGGCCCTCTTCTGGTTCTGGGGGGCAGGCTGAGCTTGTGCTTAATTCTTCTTCCTGATGGGAAAATAGAGTGACCTGTGCCTGTCCCAACACCTAGAGCTAGTCTCTCATTGGTTCCCCCTCTTCCCGTTCATCCTCAGGACAAATTGCAACCTGTACGGAACAGGAGGTTAAAGGTGCTGATTCTCCAAGGAGGGAGATGGCTAGTAAATCGGCTGGAATGGCGAACCCGAGCAAAGGAGATGAGAAATGAGGTGCGTTTTAGAAACCTTTCCCGATCACACGGTGTACCATCTTCTGGGTTTCTCATGCCTGTTTTCGACGTAGGAAGATGCCCTTGAACCTGGAGATTTGGGACCCATGGGATGGGTACCATGCAGTATTACTTGAAAGGGTCTGCGTTGCCTCACCCAACCTCACCGAACCTCTCAGCCCCAAGAGTGTCCACCCTTATGTCTCAATCAGCTGTGGGTCTAGATATGGTCAATCCAGGTTGCATCACAGCCCCTGAACGAATTTTGTAAGAATTTCTCTCTCTTTCACTGTCTTTGTTTCACGGGTTTTGAAAAGTAATTTATTTTTATATTGGGGTTTAGCTGCTTTTCACGGCTGTGTTTATGCCGCTTTACACCCCCTTGACTCACTTACGGAGAGATATCAATACATAGGTTTGAAGATTCTTACTAGTCAGATATATTCTTGTGCGGTGAATAGGGGGTGTTGAGTCCAGTTCACTGAAAAAGGAATAGGTCTTGTCTCTTACATATTGGGTTTATGGAACGGTATCGGAGCTAATTTGAAACCCTTGTTTTATGCATCACCCCACCTCACCTTTCCCGTTCAGCAGCCATAGTGTGTTTCCTAAACGTGTGACTCTGTTCTGTTTTGCAATTCAGTTCAAGTGTAGCGGATTTTACATTCCCTCTATAAGTGATATCTTATGATAAGTGTCTTTTTCTGTGTGACTTATTTCACTTAGAATCTTCGTACCTAAATCCACTCATCGTGCTGCTACTAGCCTTATGACGTGGATTTCATGGCTGAGTGATATTCCATTGTACATGAGGACCACAACTTCTTTATCCATTTTTCTCTTTCCTAGGATATTTAAGGTGTAATGAAGTGGGGGTTCTTGTCAACAGAGCAGCCCTAAACTTTGGGGTGCCTGTGTCTTGCTGATTTTTAGTTTTCCCAATTTATACGCCCATGAGTGGAAGTGCCCTATGCTCTCCAAGCTGTGTTTTTTAGATGTTTCAGAACACACCGTACACTTCTCCAGAGTGGCTGTTGGCAATTTACATCCCACCCATCAGCGTAGCAAGGCTCCCATTTCTCCATGGCCGGTCCTGCATTTCTGGTTTGGACACTTTTTTCCGCATGGCCCTTTTGCCCGCTGGGAAGCGAGACTTCTTTGGAGCGCTGATTGGCCTTTCCAGGTTGCTTGGTTGGCCAAAAAGGGCGTATGCGTTTTTTCCTGAATATATTCAGGAAAAAACGCATACGCCCTTTTTGGCCAAGGGCATCATTGTCCACGTTTTGCCGCTTTTCATGTGCTTTCAAGGCGATTCGAATCTACCTCCTGAAATCTGTTTCCTGCAATTCTGCCTTGCTTTCAAAGCCTCTTCGTTGCCTTCCCTTAGTATATTTGTGGACGAGAGGTATCATTTAAAACTGTGCAGGTTTGTGAATTGCAGTGCCCCTGAGCTCCATTTTTCAACTCGCTTTTTTGGGAGCTGGCCGCAAAAGCGCAGGATTGCTTCAGGCCCTCTTCTGGTTCTGGGGGGCAGGCTGAGCTTGTGCTTAATTCTTCTTCCTGATGGGAAAATAGAGTGACCTGTGCCTGTCCCAACACCTAGAGCTAGTCTCTCATTGGTTCCCCCTCTTCCCCTTCATCCTCAGGACAAATTGCAACCTGTACGGAACAGGAGGTTAAAGGTGCTGATTCTCCAAGGAGGGAGACGGCTAGTAAATCGGCTGGAATGGCGAACCCGAGCAAAGGAGATGAGAAATGAGGTGCGTTTTAGAAACCTTTCCCGATCACACGGTGTACCATCTTCTGGGTTTCTCATGCCTGTTTTCGACGTAGGAAGATGCCCTTGAACCTGGAGATTTGGGACCCATGGGATGGGTACCATGCAGTATTACTTTAAAGGGTCTGCGTTGGCTCACCCAACCTCACCGAACCTCTCAGCCCCAAGAGTGTCCACCCTTATGTCTCAATCAGCTGTGGGTCTAGATATGGTCAATCCAGGTTGCATCACAGCCCCTGAACGAATTTTGGAAGAATTTCTCTCTCTTTCACTGTCTTTGTTTCACGGGTTATGAAAAGTAATTTATTTTTATAATGGGGTTTAGCTGCTTTTCACGGCTGTGTTTATGCCGCTTTACACCCCCTTGACTCACTTTCAGAGAGATATCAATACATAGGTTTGAAGATTCTTACTAGTCAGATATATTCTTGTGCGGTGAATAGGGGGTGTTGAGTCCAGTTCACTGAAAAAGGAATAGGTCTTGTCTCTTACATATTGGGTTTATGGAACGGTATCGGAGCTAATTTGAAACCCTTGTTTTATGCATCACCCCACCTCACCTTTCCCGTTCAGCAGCCATAGTGTGTTTCCTAAACGTGTGACTCTGTTCTGTTTTGTAATTCAGTTCAAGTGTAGCGGTTTTTACATTCCCTCTCTAAGTGATATCTTATGATAAGTGTCTTTTTCTGTGTGACTTATTTCACTTAGAATCGTCGTACCTAAATCCACTCATCGTGCTGCTACTAGCCTTATGACGTTGATTTCATGGCTGAGTGATATTCCATTGTACATGAGGACCACAACTTCTTTATCCATTTTTCGCTTTCCTAGGATATTTAAGGTGTAATGAAGTGGGGGTTCTTGTCAACAGAGCAGCCCTAAACTTTGGGGTGCCTGTGTCTTGCTGATTTTTAGTTTTCCCAATTTATACGCCCATGAGTGGAAGTGCCCTATGCTCTCCAAGCTGTGTTTTTTAGATGTTTCAGAACACACCGTACACTTCTCCAGAGTGGCTGTTGGCAATTTACATCCCACCCATCAGCGTAGCAAGGCTCCCATTTCTCCATGGCCGGTCCTGCATTTCTGGTTTGGACACTTTTTTCCGCATGGCCCTTTTGCCCGCTGGGAAGCGAGACTTCTTTGGAGCGCTGATTGGCCTTTCCAGGTTGCTTGGTTGGCCAAAAAGGGCGTATGCGTTTTTTCCTGAATATATTCAGGAAAAAACGCATACGCCCTTTTTGGCCAAGGGCATCATTGTCCACGTTTTGCCGCTTTTCATGTGCTTTCAAGGCGATTCGAATCTACCTCCTGAAATCTGTTTCCTGCAATTCTGCCTTGCTTTCAAAGCCTCTTCGTTGCCTTCCCTTAGTATATTTGTGGACGAGAGGTATCATTTAAAACTCTGCAGGTTTGTGAATTGCAGTGCCCCTGAGCTCCATTTTTCAACTCGCTTTTTTGGGAGCTGGCCGCAAAAGCGCAGGATTGCTTCAGGCCCTCTTCTGGTTCTGGGGGGCAGGCTGAGCTTGTGCTTAATTCTTCTTCCTGATGGGAAAATAGAGTGACCTGTGCCTGTCCCAACACCTAGAGCTAGTCTCTCATTGGTTCCCCCTCTTCCCGTTCATCCTCAGGACAAATTGCAACCTGTACGGAACAGGAGGTTAAAGGTGCTGATTCTCCAAGGAGGGAGATGGCTAGTAAATCGGCTGGAATGGCGAACCCGAGCCAAGGAGATGAGAAATGAGGTGCGTTTTAGAAACCTTTCCCGATCACACGGTGTACCATCTTCTGGGTTTCTCATGCCTGTTTTCGATGTAGGAAGATGCCCTTGAACCTGGAGATTTGGGACCCATGGGATGGGTACCATGCAGTATTACTTGAAAGGGTCTGCGTTGGCTCACCCAACCTCACCGAACCTCTCAGCCCCAAGAGTGTCCACCCTTATGTCTCAATCAGCTGTGGGTCTAGATATGGTCAATCCAGGTTGCATCACAGCCCCTGAACGAATTTTGGAAGAATTTCTCTCTCTTTCACTGTCTTTGTTTCACGGGTTATGAAAAGTAATTTATTTTTATAATGGGGTTTAGCTGCTTTTCACGGCTGTGTTTATGCCGCTTTACACCCCCTTGACTCACTTTCAGAGAGATATCAATACATAGGTTTGAAGATTCTTACTAGTCAGATATATTCTTGTGCGGTGAATAGGGGGTGTTGAGTCCAGTTCACTGAAAAAGGAATAGGTCTTGTCTCTTACATATTGGGTTTATGGAACGGTATCGGAGCTAATTTGAAACCCTTGTTTTATGCATCACCCCACCTCACCTTTCCCGTTCAGCAGCCATAGTGTGTTTCCTAAACGTGTGACTCTGTTCTGTTTTGTAATTCAGTTCAAGTGTAGCGGTTTTTACATTCCCTCTCTAAGTGATATCTTATGATAAGTGTCTTTTTCTGTGTGACTTATTTCACTTAGAATCGTCGTACCTAAATCCACTCATCGTGCTGCTACTAGCCTTATGACGTTGATTTCATGGCTGAGTGATATTCCATTGTACATGAGGACCACAACTTCTTTATCCATTTTTCGCTTTCCTAGGATATTTAAGGTGTAATGAAGTGGGGGTTCTTGTCAACAGAGCAGCCCTAAACTTTGGGGTGCCTGTGTCTTGCTGATTTTTAGTTTTCCCAATTTATACGCCCATGAGTGGAAGTGCCCTATGCTCTCCAAGCTGTGTTTTTTAGATGTTTCAGAACACACCGTACACTTCTCCAGAGTGGCTGTTGGCAATTTACATCCCACCCATCAGCGTAGCAAGGCTCCCATTTCTCCATGGCCGGTCCTGCATTTCTGGTTTGGACACTTTTTTCCGCATGGCCCTTTTGCCCGCTGGGAAGCGAGACTTCTTTGGAGCGCTGATTGGCCTTTCCAGGTTGCTTGGTTGGCCAAAAAGGGCGTATGCGTTTTTTCCTGAATATATTCAGGAAAAAACGCATACGCCCTTTTTGGCCAAGGGCATCATTGTCCACGTTTTGCCGCTTTTCATGTGCTTTCAAGGCGATTCGAATCTACCTCCTGAAATCTGTTTCCTGCAATTCTGCCTTGCTTTCAAAGCCTCTTCGTTGCCTTCCCTTAGTATATTTGTGGACGAGAGGTATCATTTAAAACTCTGCAGGTTTGTGAATTGCAGTGCCCCTGAGCTCCATTTTTCAACTCGCTTTTTTGGGAGCTGGCCGCAAAAGCGCAGGATTGCTTCAGGCCCTCTTCTGGTTCTGGGGGGCAGGCTGAGCTTGTGCTTAATTCTTCTTCCTGATGGGAAAATAGAGTGACCTGTGCCTGTCCCAACACCTAGAGCTAGTCTCTCATTGGTTCCCCCTCTTCCCGTTCATCCTCAGGACAAATTGCAACCTGTACGGAACAGGAGGTTAAAGGTGCTGATTCTCCAAGGAGGGAGATGGCTAGTAAATCGGCTGGAATGGCGAACCCGAGCCAAGGAGATGAGAAATGAGGTGCGTTTTAGAAACCTTTCCCGATCACACGGTGTACCATCTTCTGGGTTTCTCATGCCTGTTTTCGATGTAGGAAGATGCCCTTGAACCTGGAGATTTGGGACCCATGGGATGGGTACCATGCAGTATTACTTGAAAGGGTCTGCGTTGGCTCACCCAACCTCACCGAACCTCTCAGCCCCAAGAGTGTCCACCCTTATGTCTCAATCAGCTGTGGGTCTAGATATGGTCAATCCAGGTTGCATCACAGCCCCTGAACGAATTTTGTAAGAATTTCTCTCTCTTTCACTGTCTTTGTTTCACGGGTTTTGAAAAGTAATTTATTTTTATAATGGGGTTTAGCTGCTTTTCACGGCTGTGTTTATGCCGCTTTACACCCCCTTGACTCACTTACAGAGAGATATCAATACATAGGTTTGAAGATTCTTACTAGTCAGATATATTCTTGTGCGGTGAATAGGGGGTGTTGAGTCCAGTTCACTGAAAAAGGAATAGGTCTTGTCTCTTACATATTGGGTTTATGGAACGGTATCGGAGCTAATTTGAAACCCTTGTTTTATGCATCACCCCACCTCACCTTTCCCGTTCAGCAGCCATAGTGTGTTTCCTAAACGTGTGACTCTGTTCTGTTTTGCAATTCAGTTCAAGTGTAGCGGTTTTTACATTCCCTCTCTAAGTGATATCTTATGATAAGTGTCTTTTTCTGTGTGACTTATTTCACTTAGAATCTTCGTACCTAAATCCACTCATCGTGCTGCTACTAGCCTTATGACGTGGATTTCATGGCTGAGTGATATTCCATTGTACATGAGGACCCCAACTTCTTTATCCATTTTTCTCTTTCCTAGGATATTTAAGGTGTAATGAAGTGGGGGTTCTTGTCAACAGAGCAGCCCTAAACTTTGGGGTGCCTGTGTCTTGCTGATTTTTAGTTTTCCCAATTTATACGCCCATGAGTGGAAGTGCCCTATGCTCTCCAAGCTGTGTTTTTTAGATGTTTCAGAACACACCGTACACTTCTCCAGAGTGGCTGTTGGCAATTTACATCCCACCCATCAGCGTAGCAAGGCTCCCATTTCTCCATGGCCGGTCCTGCATTTCTGGTTTGGACACTTTTTTCCGCATGGCCCTTTTGCCCGCTGGGAAGCGAGACTTCTTTGGAGCGCTGATTGGCCTTTCCAGGTTGCTTGGTTGGCCAAAAAGGGCGTATGCGTTTTTTCCTGAATATATTCAGGAAAAAACGCATACGCCCTTTTTGGCCAAGGGCATCATTGTCCACGTTTTGCCGCTTTTCATGTGCTTTCAAGGCGATTCGAATCTACCTCCTGAAATCTGTTTCCTGCAATTCTGCCTTGCTTTCAAAGCCTCTTCGTTGCCTTCCCTTAGTATATTTGTGGACGAGAGGTATCATTTAAAACTCTGCAGGTTTGTGAATTGCAGTGCCCCTGAGCTCCATTTTTCAACTCGCTTTTTTGGGAGCTGGCCGCAAAAGCGCAGGATTGCTTCAGGCCCTCTTCTGGTTCTGGGGGGCAGGCTGAGCTTGTGCTTAATTCTTCTTCCTGATGGGAAAATAGAGTGACCTGTGCCTGTCCCAACACCTAGAGCTAGTCTCTCATTGGTTCCCCCTCTTCCCGTTCATCCTCAGGACAAATTGCAACCTGTACGGAACAGGAGGTTAAAGGTGCTGATTCTCCAAGGAGGGAGATGGCTAGTAAATCGGCTGGAATGGCGAACCCGAGCAAAGGAGATGAGAAATGAGGTGCGTTTTAGAAACCTTTCCCGATCACACGGTGTACCATCTTCTGGGTTTCTCATGCCTGTTTTCGACGTAGGAAGATGCCCTTGAACCTGGAGATTTGGGACCCATGGGATGGGTACCATGCAGTATTACTTGAAAGGGTCTGCGTTGGCTCACCCAACCTCACCGAACCTCTCAGCCCCAAGAGTGTCCACCCTTATGTCTCAATCAGCTGTGGGTCTAGATATGGTCAATCCAGGTTGCATCACAGCCCCTGAACGAATTTTGTAAGAATTTCTCTCTCTTTCACTGTCTTTGTTTCACGGGTTTTGAAAAGTAATTTATTTTTATATTGGGGTTTAGCTGCTTTTCACGGCTGTGTTTATGCCGCTTTACACCCCCTTGACTCACTTACGGAGAGATATCAATACATAGGTTTGAAGATTCTTACTAGTCAGATATATTCTTGTGCGGTGAATAGGGGGTGTTGAGTCCAGTTCACTGAAAAAGGAATAGGTCTTGTCTCTTACATATTGGGTTTATGGAACGGTATCGGAGCTAATTTGAAACCCTTGTTTTATGCATCACCCCACCTCACCTTTCCCGTTCAGCAGCCATAGTGTGTTTCCTAAACGTGTGACTCTGTTCTGTTTTGCAATTCAGTTCAAGTGTAGCGGTTTTTACATTCCCTCTCTAAGTGATATCTTATGATAAGTGTCTTTTTCTGTGTGACTTATTTCACTTAGAATCTTCGTACCTAAATCCACTCATCGTGCTGCTACTAGCCTTATGACGTTGATTTCATGGCTGAGTGATATTCCATTGTACATGAGGACCCCAACTTCTTTATCCATTTTTCTCTTTCCTAGGATATTTAAGGTGTAATGAAGTGGGGGTTCTTGTCAACAGAGCAGCCCTAAACTTTGGGGTGCCTGTGTCTTGCTGATTTTTAGTTTTCCCAATTTATACGCCCATGAGTGGAAGTGCCCTATGCTCTCCAAGCTGTGTTTTTTAGATGTTTCAGAACACACCGTACACTTCTCCAGAGTGGCTGTTGGCAATTTACATCCCACCCATCAGCGTAGCAAGGCTCCCATTTCTCCATGGCCGGTCCTGCATTTCTGGTTTGGACACTTTTTTCCGCATGGCCCTTTTGCCCGCTGGGAAGCGAGACTTCTTTGGAGCGCTGATTGGCCTTTCCAGGTTGCTTGGTTGGCCAAAAAGGGCGTATGCGTTTTTTCCTGAATATATTCAGGAAAAAACGCATACGCCCTTTTTGGCCAAGGGCATCATTGTCCACGTTTTGCCGCTTTTCATGTGCTTTCAAGGCGATTCGAATCTACCTCCTGAAATCTGTTTCCTGCAATTCTGCCTTGCTTTCAAAGCCTCTTCGTTGCCTTCCCTTAGTATATTTGTGGACGAGAGGTATCATTTAAAACTCTGCAGGTTTGTGAATTGCAGTGCCCCTGAGCTCCATTTTTCAACTCGCTTTTTTGGGAGCTGGCCGCAAAAGCGCAGGATTGCTTCAGGCCCTCTTCTGGTTCTGGGGGGCAGGCTGAGCTTGTGCTTAATTCTTCTTCCTGATGGGAAAATAGAGTGACCTGTGCCTGTCCCAACACCTAGAGCTAGTCTCTCATTGGTTCCCCCTCTTCCCGTTCATCCTCAGGACAAATTGCAACCTGTACGGAACAGGAGGTTAAAGGTGCTGATTCTCCAAGGAGGGAGATGGCTAGTAAATCGGCTGGAATGGCGAACCCGAGCAAAGGAGATGAGAAATGAGGTGCGTTTTAGAAACCTTTCCCGATCACACGGTGTACCATCTTCTGGGTTTCTCATGCCTGTTTTCGACGTAGGAAGATGCCCTTGAACCTGGAGATTTGGGACCCATGGGATGGGTACCATGCAGTATTACTTGAAAGGGTCTGCGTTGGCTCACCCAACCTCACCGAACCTCTCAGCCCCAAGAGTGTCCACCCTTATGTCTCAATCAGCTGTGGGTCTAGATATGGTCAATCCAGGTTGCATCACAGCCCCTGAACGAATTTTGTAAGAATTTCTCTCTCTTTCACTGTCTTTGTTTCACGGGTTTTGAAAAGTAATTTATTTTTATAATGGGGTTTAGCTGCTTTTCACGGCTGTGTTTATGCCGCTTTACACCCCCTTGACTCACTTACGGAGAGATATCAATACATAGGTTTGAAGATTCTTACTAGTCAGATATATTCTTGTGCGGTGAATAGGGGGTGTTGAGTCCAGTTCACTGAAAAAGGAATAGGTCTTGTCTCTTACATATTGGGTTTATGGAACGGTATCGGAGCTAATTTGAAACCCTTGTTTTATGCATCACCCCACCTCACCTTTCCCGTTCAGCAGCCATAGTGTGTTTCCTAAACGTGTGACTCTGTTCTGTTTTGCAATTCAGTTCAAGTGTAGCGGTTTTTACATTCCCTCTCTAAGTGATATCTTATGATAAGTGTCTTTTTCTGTGTGACTTATTTCACTTAGAATCTTCGTACCTAAATCCACTCATCGTGCTGCTACTAGCCTTATGACGTTGATTTCATGGCTGAGTGATATTCCATTGTACATGAGGACCCCAACTTCTTTATCCATTTTTCTCTTTCCTAGGATATTTAAGGTGTAATGAAGTGGGGGTTCTTGTCAACAGAGCAGCCCTAAACTTTGGGGTGCCTGTGTCTTGCTGATTTTTAGTTTTCCCAATTTATACGCCCATGAGTGGAAGTGCCCTATGCTCTCCAAGCTGTGTTTTTTAGATGTTTCAGAACACACCGTACACTTCTCCAGAGTGGCTGTTGGCAATTTACATCCCACCCATCAGCGTAGCAAGGCTCCCATTTCTCCATGGCCGGTCCTGCATTTCTGGTTTGGACACTTTTTTCCGCATGGCCCTTTTGCCCGCTGGGAAGCGAGACTTCTTTGGAGCGCTGATTGGCCTTTCCAGGTTGCTTGGTTGGCCAAAAAGGGCGTATGCGTTTTTTCCTGAATATATTCAGGAAAAAACGCATACGCCCTTTTTGGCCAAGGGCATCATTGTCCACGTTTTGCCGCTTTTCATGTGCTTTCAAGGCGATTCGAATCTACCTCCTGAAATCTGTTTCCTGCAATTCTGCCTTGCTTTCAAAGCCTCTTCGTTGCCTTCCCTTAGTATATTTGTGGACGAGAGGTATCATTTAAAACTCTGCAGGTTTGTGAATTGCAGTGCCCCTGAGCTCCATTTTTCAACTCGCTTTTTTGGGAGCTGGCCGCAAAAGCGCAGGATTGCTTCAGGCCCTCTTCTGGTTCTGGGGGGCAGGCTGAGCTTGTGCTTAATTCTTCTTCCTGATGGGAAAATAGAGTGACCTGTGCCTGTCCCAACACCTAGAGCTAGTCTCTCATTGGTTCCCCCTCTTCCCGTTCATCCTCAGGACAAATTGCAACCTGTACGGAACAGGAGGTTAAAGGTGCTGATTCTCCAAGGAGGGAGATGGCTAGTAAATCGGCTGGAATGGCGAACCCGAGCAAAGGAGATGAGAAATGAGGTGCGTTTTAGAAACCTTTCCCGATCACACGGTGTACCATCTTCTGGGTTTCTCATGCCTGTTTTCGACGTAGGAAGATGCCCTTGAACCTGGAGATTTGGGACCCATGGGATGGGTACCATGCAGTATTACTTGAAAGGGTCTGCGTTGGCTCACCCAACCTCACCGAACCTCTCAGCCCCAAGAGTGTCCACCCTTATGTCTCAATCAGCTGTGGGTCTAGATATGGTCAATCCAGGTTGCATCACAGCCCCTGAACGAATTTTGTAAGAATTTCTCTCTCTTTCACTGTCTTTGTTTCACGGGTTTTGAAAAGTAATTTATTTTTATAATGGGGTTTAGCTGCTTTTCACGGCTGTGTTTATGCCGCTTTACACCCCCTTGACTCACTTACGGAGAGATATCAATACATAGGTTTGAAGATTCTTACTAGTCAGATATATTCTTGTGCGGTGAATAGGGGGTGTTGAGTCCAGTTCACTGAAAAAGGAATAGGTCTTGTCTCTTACATATTGGGTTTATGGAACGGTATCGGAGCTAATTTGAAACCCTTGTTTTATGCATCACCCCACCTCACCTTTCCCGTTCAGCAGCCATAGTGTGTTTCCTAAACGTGTGACTCTGTTCTGTTTTGCAATTCAGTTCAAGTGTAGCGGTTTTTACATTCCCTCTCTAAGTGATATCTTATGATAAGTGTCTTTTTCTGTGTGACTTATTTCACTTAGAATCTTCGTACCTAAATCCACTCATCGTGCTGCTACTAGCCTTATGACGTGGATTTCATGGCTGAGTGATATTCCATTGTACATGAGGACCCCAACTTCTTTATCCATTTTTCTCTTTCCTAGGATATTTAAGGTGTAATGAAGTGGGGGTTCTTGTCAACAGAGCAGCCCTAAACTTTGGGGTGCCTGTGTCTTGCTGATTTTTAGTTTTCCCAATTTATACGCCCATGAGTGGAAGTGCCCTATGCTCTCCAAGCTGTGTTTTTTAGATGTTTCAGAACACACCGTACACTTCTCCAGAGTGGCTGTTGGCAATTTACATCCCACCCATCAGCGTAGTAAGGCTCCCATTTCTCCATGGCCGGTCCTGCATTTCTGGTTTGGACACTTTTTTCCGCATGGCCCTTTTGCCCACTGGGAAGCGAGACTTCTTTGGAGCGCTGATTGGCCTTTCCAGGTTGCTTGGTTGGCCAAAAAGGGCGTATGCGTTTTTTCCTGAATATATTCAGGAAAAAACGCATACGCCCTTTTTGGCCAAGGGCATCATTGTCCACGTTTTGCCGCTTTTCATGTGCTTTCAAGGCGATTCGAATCTACCTCCTGAAATCTGTTTCCTGCAATTCTGCCTTGCTTTCAAAGCCTCTTCGTTGCCTTCCCTTAGTATATTTGTGGACGAGAGGTATCATTTAAAACTCTGCAGGTTTGTGAATTGCAGTGCCCCTGAGCTCCATTTTTCAACTCGCTTTTTTGGGAGCTGGCCGCAAAAGCGCAGGATTGCTTCAGGCCCTCTTCTGGTTCTGGGGGGCAGGCTGAGCTTGTGCTTAATTCTTCTTCCTGATGGGAAAATAGAGTGACCTGTGCCTGTCCCAACACCTAGAGCTAGTCTCTCATTGGTTCCCCCTCTTCCCGTTCATCCTCAGGACAAATTGCAACCTGTACGGAACAGGAGGTTAAAGGTGCTGATTCTCCAAGGAGGGAGATGGCTAGTAAATCGGCTGGAATGGCGAACCCGAGCAAAGGAGATGAGAAATGAGGTGCGTTTTAGAAACCTTTCCCGATCACACGGTGTACCATCTTCTGGGTTTCTCATGCCTGTTTTCGACGTAGGAAGATGCCCTTGAACCTGGAGATTTGGGACCCATGGGATGGGTACCATGCAGTATTACTTGAAAGGGTCTGCGTTGGCTCACCCAACCTCACCGAACCTCTCAGCCCCAAGAGTGTCCACCCTTATGTCTCAATCAGCTGTGGGTCTAGATATGGTCAATCCAGGTTGCATCACAGCCCCTGAACGAATTTTGTAAGAATTTCTCTCTCTTTCACTGTCTTTGTTTCACGGGTTTTGAAAAGTAATTTATTTTTATAATGGGGTTTAGCTGCTTTTCACGGCTGTGTTTATGCCGCTTTACACCCCCTTGACTCACTTACGGAGAGATATCAATACATAGGTTTGAAGATTCTTACTAGTCAGATATATTCTTGTGCGGTGAATAGGGGGTGTTGAGTCCAGTTCACTGAAAAAGGAATAGGTCTTGTCTCTTACATATTGGGTTTATGGAACGGTATCGGAGCTAATTTGAAACCCTTGTTTTATGCATCACCCCACCTCACCTTTCCCGTTCAGCAGCCATAGTGTGTTTCCTAAACGTGTGACTCTGTTCTGTTTTGCAATTCAGTTCAAGTGTAGCGGTTTTTACATTCCCTCTCTAAGTGATATCTTATGATAAGTGTCTTTTTCTGTGTGACTTATTTCACTTAGAATCTTCGTACCTAAATCCACTCATCGTGCTGCTACTAGCCTTATGACGTGGATTTCATGGCTGAGTGATATTCCATTGTACATGAGGACCCCAACTTCTTTATCCATTTTTCTCTTTCCTAGGATATTTAAGGTGTAATGAAGTGGGGGTTCTTGTCAACAGAGCAGCCCTAAACTTTGGGGTGCCTGTGTCTTGCTGATTTTTAGTTTTCCCAATTTATACGCCCATGAGTGGAAGTGCCCTATGCTCTCCAAGCTGTGTTTTTTAGATGTTTCAGAACACACCGTACACTTCTCCAGAGTGGCTGTTGGCAATTTACATCCCACCCATCAGCGTAGCAAGGCTCCCATTTCTCCATGGCCGGTCCTGCATTTCTGGTTTGGACACTTTTTTCCGCATGGCCCTTTTGCCCACTGGGAAGCGAGACTTCTTTGGAGCGCTGATTGGCCTTTCCAGGTTGCTTGGTTGGCCAAAAAGGGCGTATGCGTTTTTTCCTGAATATATTCAGGAAAAAACGCATACGCCCTTTTTGGCCAAGGGCATCATTGTCCACGTTTTGCCGCTTTTCATGTGCTTTCAAGGCGATTCGAATCTACCTCCTGAAATCTGTTTCCTGCAATTCTGCCTTGCTTTCAAAGCCTCTTCGTTGCCTTCCCTTAGTATATTTGTGGACGAGAGGTATCATTTAAAACTCTGCAGGTTTGTGAATTGCAGTGCCCCTGAGCTCCATTTTTCAACTCGCTTTTTTGGGAGCTGGCCGCAAAAGCGCAGGATTGCTTCAGGCCCTCTTCTGGTTCTGGGGGGCAGGCTGAGCTTGTGCTTAATTCTTCTTCCTGATGGGAAAATAGAGTGACCTGTGCCTGTCCCAACACCTAGAGCTAGTCTCTCATTGGTTCCCCCTCTTCCCGTTCATCCTCAGGACAAATTGCAACCTGTACGGAACAGGAGGTTAAAGGTGCTGATTCTCCAAGGAGGGAGATGGCTAGTAAATCGGCTGGAATGGCGAACCCGAGCAAAGGAGATGAGAAATGAGGTGCGTTTTAGAAACCTTTCCCGATCACACGGTGTACCATCTTCTGGGTTTCTCATGCCTGTTTTCGACGTAGGAAGATGCCCTTGAACCTGGAGATTTGGGACCCATGGGATGGGTACCATGCAGTATTACTTGAAAGGGTCTGCGTTGGCTCACCCAACCTCACCGAACCTCTCAGCCCCAAGAGTGTCCACCCTTATGTCTCAATCAGCTGTGGGTCTAGATATGGTCAATCCAGGTTGCATCACAGCCCCTGAACGAATTTTGTAAGAATTTCTCTCTCTTTCACTGTCTTTGTTTCACGGGTTTTGAAAAGTAATTTATTTTTATATTGGGGTTTAGCTGCTTTTCACGGCTGTGTTTATGCCGCTTTACACCCCCTTGACTCACTTACGGAGAGATATCAATACATAGGTTTGAAGATTCTTACTAGTCAGATATATTCTTGTGCGGTGAATAGGGGGTGTTGAGTCCAGTTCACTGAAAAAGGAATAGGTCTTGTCTCTTACATATTGGGTTTATGGAACGGTATCGGAGCTAATTTGAAACCCTTGTTTTATGCATCACCCCACCTCACCTTTCCCGTTCAGCAGCCATAGTGTGTTTCCTAAACGTGTGACTCTGTTCTGTTTTGCAATTCAGTTCAAGTGTAGCGGTTTTTACATTCCCTCTCTAAGTGATATCTTATGATAAGTGTCTTTTTCTGTGTGACTTATTTCACTTAGAATCTTCGTACCTAAATCCACTCATCGTGCTGCTACTAGCCTTATGACGTGGATTTCATGGCTGAGTGATATTCCATTGTACATGAGGACCCCAACTTCTTTATCCATTTTTCTCTTTCCTAGGATATTTAAGGTGTAATGAAGTGGGGGTTCTTGTCAACAGAGCAGCCCTAAACTTTGGGGTGCCTGTGTCTTGCTGATTTTTAGTTTTCCCAATTTATACGCCCATGAGTGGAAGTGCCCTATGCTCTCCAAGCTGTGTTTTTTAGATGTTTCAGAACACACCGTACACTTCTCCAGAGTGGCTGTTGGCAATTTACATCCCACCCATCAGCGTAGCAAGGCTCCCATTTCTCCATGGCCGGTCCTGCATTTCTGGTTTGGACACTTTTTTCCGCATGGCCCTTTTGCCCACTGGGAAGCGAGACTTCTTTGGAGCGCTGATTGGCCTTTCCAGGTTGCTTGGTTGGCCAAAAAGGGCGTATGCGTTTTTTCCTGAATATATTCAGGAAAAAACGCATACGCCCTTTTTGGCCAAGGGCATCATTGTCCACGTTTTGCCGCTTTTCATGTGCTTTCAAGGCGATTCGAATCTACCTCCTGAAATCTGTTTCCTGCAATTCTGCCTTGCTTTCAAAGCCTCTTCGTTGCCTTCCCTTAGTATATTTGTGGACGAGAGGTATCATTTAAAACTCTGCAGGTTTGTGAATTGCAGTGCCCCTGAGCTCCATTTTTCAACTCGCTTTTTTGGGAGCTGGCCGCAAAAGCGCAGGATTGCTTCAGGCCCTCTTCTGGTTCTGGGGGGCAGGCTGAGCTTGTGCTTAATTCTTCTTCCTGATGGGAAAATAGAGTGACCTGTGCCTGTCCCAACACCTAGAGCTAGTCTCTCATTGGTTCCCCCTCTTCCCGTTCATCCTCAGGACAAATTGCAACCTGTACGGAACAGGAGGTTAAAGGTGCTGATTCTCCAAGGAGGGAGATGGCTAGTAAATCGGCTGGAATGGCGAACCCGAGCAAAGGAGATGAGAAATGAGGTGCGTTTTAGAAACCTTTCCCGATCACACGGTGTACCATCTTCTGGGTTTCTCATGCCTGTTTTCGACGTAGGAAGATGCCCTTGAACCTGGAGATTTGGGACCCATGGGATGGGTACCATGCAGTATTACTTGAAAGGGTCTGCGTTGGCTCACCCAACCTCACCGAACCTCTCAGCCCCAAGAGTGTCCACCCTTATGTCTCAATCAGCTGTGGGTCTAGATATGGTCAATCCAGGTTGCATCACAGCCCCTGAACGAATTTTGTAAGAATTTCTCTCTCTTTCACTGTCTTTGTTTCACGGGTTTTGAAAAGTAATTTATTTTTATATTGGGGTTTAGCTGCTTTTCACGGCTGTGTTTATGCCGCTTTACACCCCCTTGACTCACTTACGGAGAGATATCAATACATAGGTTTGAAGATTCTTACTAGTCAGATATATTCTTGTGCGGTGAATAGGGGGTGTTGAGTCCAGTTCACTGAAAAAGGAATAGGTCTTGTCTCTTACATATTGGGTTTATGGAACGGTATCGGAGCTAATTTGAAACCCTTGTTTTATGCATCACCCCACCTCACCTTTCCCGTTCAGCAGCCATAGTGTGTTTCCTAAACGTGTGACTCTGTTCTGTTTTGCAATTCAGTTCAAGTGTAGCGGTTTTTACATTCCCTCTCTAAGTGATATCTTATGATAAGTGTCTTTTTCTGTGTGACTTATTTCACTTAGAATCTTCGTACCTAAATCCACTCATCGTGCTGCTACTAGCCTTATGACGTTGATTTCATGGCTGAGTGATATTCTATTGTACATGAGGACCCCAACTTCTTTATCCATTTTTCTCTTTCCTAGGATATTTAAGGTGTAATGAAGTGGGGGTTCTTGTCAACAGAGCAGCCCTAAACTTTGGGGTGCCTGTGTCTTGCTGATTTTTAGTTTTCCCAATTTATACGCCCATGAGTGGAAGTGCCCTATGCTCTCCAAGCTGTGTTTTTTAGATGTTTCAGAACACACCGTACACTTCTCCAGAGTGGCTGTTGGCAATTTACATCCCACCCATCAGCGTAGCAAGGCTCCCATTTCTCCATGGCCGGTCCTGCATTTCTGGTTTGGACACTTTTTTCCGCATGGCCCTTTTGCCCGCTGGGAAGCGAGACTTCTTTGGAGCGCTGATTGGCCTTTCCAGGTTGCTTGGTTGGCCAAAAAGGGCGTATGCGTTTTTTCCTGAATATATTCAGGAAAAAACGCATACGCCCTTTTTGGCCAAGGGCATCATTGTCCACGTTTTGCCGCTTTTCATGTGCTTTCAAGGCGATTCGAATCTACCTCCTGAAATCTGTTTCCTGCAATTCTGCCTTGCTTTCAAAGCCTCTTCGTTGCCTTCCCTTAGTATATTTGTGGACGAGAGGTATCATTTAAAACTCTGCAGGTTTGTGAATTGCAGTGCCCCTGAGCTCCATTTTTCAACTCGCTTTTTTGGGAGCTGGCCGCAAAAGCGCAGGATTGCTTCAGGCCCTCTTCTGGTTCTGGGGGGCAGGCTGAGCTTGTGCTTAATTCTTCTTCCTGATGGGAAAATAGAGTGACCTGTGCCTGTCCCAACACCTAGAGCTAGTCTCTCATTGGTTCCCCCTCTTCCCGTTCATCCTCAGGACAAATTGCAACCTGTACGGAACAGGAGGTTAAAGGTGCTGATTCTCCAAGGAGGGAGATGGCTAGTAAATCGGCTGGAATGGCGAACCCGAGCAAAGGAGATGAGAAATGAGGTGCGTTTTAGAAACCTTTCCCGATCACACGGTGTACCATCTTCTGGGTTTCTCATGCCTGTTTTCGACGTAGGAAGATGCCCTTGAACCTGGAGATTTGGGACCCATGGGATGGGTACCATGCAGTATTACTTGAAAGGGTCTGCGTTGGCTCACCCAACCTCACCGAACCTCTCAGCCCCAAGAGTGTCCACCCTTATGTCTCAATCAGCTGTGGGTCTAGATATGGTCAATCCAGGTTGCATCACAGCCCCTGAACGAATTTTGTAAGAATTTCTCTCTCTTTCACTGTCTTTGTTTCACGGGTTTTGAAAAGTAATTTATTTTTATAATGGGGTTTAGCTGCTTTTCACGGCTGTGTTTATGCCGCTTTACACCCCCTTGACTCACTTACGGAGAGATATCAATACATAGGTTTGAAGATTCTTACTAGTCAGATATATTCTTGTGCGGTGAATAGGGGGTGTTGAGTCCAGTTCACTGAAAAAGGAATAGGTCTTGTCTCTTACATATTGGGTTTATGGAACGGTATCGGAGCTAATTTGAAACCCTTGTTTTATGCATCACCCCACCTCACCTTTCCCGTTCAGCAGCCATAGTGTGTTTCCTAAACGTGTGACTCTGTTCTGTTTTGCAATTCAGTTCAAGTGTAGCGGTTTTTACATTCCCTCTCTAAGTGATATCTTATGATAAGTGTCTTTTTCTGTGTGACTTATTTCACTTAGAATCTTCGTACCTAAATCCACTCATCGTGCTGCTACTAGCCTTATGACGTTGATTTCATGGCTGAGTGATATTCCATTGTACATGAGGACCCCAACTTCTTTATCCATTTTTCTCTTTCCTAGGATATTTAAGGTGTAATGAATTGGGGGTTCTTGTCAACAGAGCAGCCCTAAACTTTGGGGTGCCTGTGTCTTGCTGATTTTTAGTTTTCCCAATTTATACGCCCATGAGTGGAAGTGCCCTATGCTCTCCAAGCTGTGTTTTTTAGATGTTTCAGAACACACCGTACACTTCTCCAGAGTGGCTGTTGGCAATTTACATCCCACCCATCAGCGTAGTAAGGCTCCCATTTCTCCATGGCCGGTCCTGCATTTCTGGTTTGGACACTTTTTTCCGCATGGCCCTTTTGCCCGCTGGGAAGCGAGACTTCTTTGGAGCGCTGATTGGCCTTTCCAGGTTGCTTGGTTGGCCAAAAAGGGCGTATGCGTTTTTTCCTGAATATATTCAGGAAAAAACGCATACGCCCTTTTTGGCCAAGGGCATCATTGTCCACGTTTTGCCGCTTTTCATGTGCTTTCAAGGCGATTCGTATCTACCTCCTGAAATCTGTTTCCTGCAATTCTGCCTTGCTTTCAAAGCCTCTTCGTTGCCTTCCCTTAGTATATTTGTGGACGAGAGGTATCATTTAAAACTCTGCAGGTTTGTGAATTGCAGTGCCCCTGAGCTCCATTTTTCAACTCGCTTTTTTGGGAGCTGGCCGCAAAAGCGCAGGATTGCTTCAGGCCCTCTTCTGGTTCTGGGGGGCAGGCTGAGCTTGTGCTTAATTCTTCTTCCTGATGGGAAAATAGAGTGACCTGTGCCTGTCCCAACACCTAGAGCTAGTCTCTCATTGGTTCCCCCTCTTCCCGTTCATCCTCAGGACAAATTGCAACCTGTACGGAACAGGAGGTTAAAGGTGCTGATTCTCCAAGGAGGGAGATGGCTAGTAAATCGGCTGGAATGGCGAACCCGAGCAAAGGAGATGAGAAATGAGGTGCGTTTTAGAAACCTTTCCCGATCACACGGTGTACCATCTTCTGGGTTTCTCATGCCTGTTTTCGACGTAGGAAGATGCCCTTGAACCTGGAGATTTGGGACCCATGGGATGGGTACCATGCAGTATTACTTGAAAGGGTCTGCGTTGGCTCACCCAACCTCACCGAACCTCTCAGCCCCAAGAGTGTCCACCCTTATGTCTCAATCAGCTGTGGGTCTAGATATGGTCAATCCAGGTTGCATCACAGCCCCTGAACGAATTTTGGAAGAATTTCTCTCTCTTTCACTGTCTTTGTTTCACGGGTTTTGAAAAGTAATTTATTTTTATAATGGGGTTTAGCTGCTTTTCACGGCTGTGTTTATGCCGCTTTACACCCCCTTGACTCACTTACGGAGAGATATCAATACCATAGGTTTGAAGATTCTTACTAGTCAGATATATTCTTGTGCGGTGAATAGGGGGTGTTGAGTCCAGTTCACTGAAAAAGGAATAGGTCTTGTCTCTTACATATTGGGTTTATGGAACGGTATCGGAGCTAATTTGAAACCCTTGTTTTATGCATCACCCCACCTCACCTTTCCCGTTCAGCAGCCATAGTGTGTTTCCTAAACGTGTGACTCTGTTCTGTTTTGCAATTCAGTTCAAGTGTAGCGGTTTTTACATTCCCTCTCTAAGTGATATCTTATGATAAGTGTCTTTTTCTGTGTGACTTATTTCACTTAGAATCTTCGTACCTAAATCCACTCATCGTGCTGCTACTAGCCTTATGACGTGGATTTCATGGCTGAGTGATATTCCATTGTACATGAGGACCCCAACTTCTTTATCCATTTTTCTCTTTCCTAGGATATTTAAGGTGTAATGAAGTGGGGGTTCTTGTCAACAGAGCAGCCCTAAACTTTGGGGTGCCTGTGTCTTGCTGATTTTTAGTTTTCCCAATTTATACGCCCATGAGTGGAAGTGCCCTATGCTCTCCAAGCTGTGTTTTTTAGATGTTTCAGAACACACCGTACACTTCTCCAGAGTGGCTGTTGGCAATTTACATCCCACCCATCAGCGTAGCAAGGCTCCCATTTCTCCATGGCCGGTCCTGCATTTCTGGTTTGGACACTTTTTTCCGCATGGCCCTTTTGCCCGCTGGGAAGCGAGACTTCTTTGGAGCGCTGATTGGCCTTTCCAGGTTGCTTGGTTGGCCAAAAAGGGCGTATGCGTTTTTTCCTGAATATATTCAGGAAAAAACGCATACGCCCTTTTTGGCCAAGGGCATCATTGTCCACGTTTTGCCGCTTTTCATGTGCTTTCAAGGCGATTCGAATCTACCTCCTGAAATCTGTTTCCTGCAATTCTGCCTTGCTTTCAAAGCCTCTTCGTTGCCTTCCCTTAGTATATTTGTGGACGAGAGGTATCATTTAAAACTGTGCAGGTTTGTGAATTGCAGTGCCCCTGAGCTCCATTTTTCAACTCGCTTTTTTGGGAGCTGGCCGCAAAAGCGCAGGATTGCTTCAGGCCCTCTTCTGGTTCTGGGGGGCAGGCTGAGCTTGTGCTTAATTCTTCTTCCTGATGGGAAAATAGAGTGACCTGTGCCTGTCCCAACACCTAGAGCTAGTCTCTCATTGGTTCCCCCTCTTCCCGTTCATCCTCAGGACAAATTGCAACCTGTACGGAACAGGAGGTTAAAGGTGCTGATTCTCCAAGGAGGGAGATGGCTAGTAAATCGGCTGGAATGGCGAACCCGAGCAAAGGAGATGAGAAATGAGGTGCGTTTTAGAAACCTTTCCCGATCACACGGTGTACCATCTTCTGGGTTTCTCATGCCTGTTTTCGACGTAGGAAGATGCCCTTGAACCTGGAGATTTGGGACCCATGGGATGGGTACCATGCAGTATTACTTGAAAGGGTCTGCGTTGGCTCACCCAACCTCACCGAACCTCTCAGCCCCAAGAGTGTCCACCCTTATGTCTCAATCAGCTGTGGGTCTAGATATGGTCAATCCAGGTTGCATCACAGCCCCTGAACGAATTTTGTAAGAATTTCTCTCTCTTTCACTGTCTTTGTTTCACGGGTTTTGAAAAGTAATTTATTTTTATATTGGGGTTTAGCTGCTTTTCACGGCTGTGTTTATGCCGCTTTACACCCCCTTGACTCACTTACGGAGAGATATCAATACATAGGTTTGAAGATTCTTACTAGTCAGATATATTCTTGTGCGGTGAATAGGGGGTGTTGAGTCCAGTTCACTGAAAAAGGAATAGGTCTTGTCTCTTACATATTGGGTTTATGGAACGGTATCGGAGCTAATTTGAAACCCTTGTTTTATGCATCACCCCACCTCACCTTTCCCGTTCAGCAGCCATAGTGTGTTTCCTAAACGTGGGACTCTGTTCTGTTTTGCAATTCAGTTCAAGTGTAGCGGTTTTTACATTCCCTCTCTAAGTGATATCTTATGATAAGTGTCTTTTTCTGTGTGACTTATTTCACTTAGAATCTTCGTACCTAAATCCACTCATCGTGCTGCTACTAGCCTTATGACGTTGATTTCATGGCTGAGTGATATTCCATTGTACATGAGGACCACAACTTCTTTATCCATTTTTCGCTTTCCTAGGATATTTAAGGTGTAATGAAGTGGGGGTTCTTGTCAACAGAGCAGCCCTAAACTTTGGGGTGCCTGTGTCTTGCTGATTTTTAGTTTTCCCAATTTATACGCCCATGAGTGGAAGTGCCCTATGCTCTCCAAGCTGTGTTTTTTAGATGTTTCAGAACACACCGTACACTTCTCCAGAGTGGCTGTTGGCAATTTACATCCCACCCATCAGCGTAGCAAGGCTCCCATTTCTCCATGGCCGGTCCTGCATTTCTGGTTTGGACACTTTTTTCCGCATGGCCCTTTTGCCCGCTGGGAAGCGAGACTTCTTTGGAGCGCTGATTGGCCTTTCCAGGTTGCTTGGTTGGCCAAAAAGGGCGTATGCGTTTTTTCCTGAATATATTCAGGAAAAAACGCATACGCCCTTTTTGGCCAAGGGCATCATTGTCCACGTTTTGCCGCTTTTCATGTGCTTTCAAGGCGATTCGAATCTACCTCCTGAAATCTGTTTCCTGCAATTCTGCCTTGCTTTCAAAGCCTCTTCGTTGCCTTCCCTTAGTATATTTGTGGACGAGAGGTATCATTTAAAACTGTGCAGGTTTGTGAATTGCAGTGCCCCTGAGCTCCATTTTTCAACTTGCTTTTTTGGGAGCTGGCCGCAAAAGCGCAGGATTGCTTCAGGCCCTCTTCTGGTTCTGGGGGGCAGGCTGAGCTTGTGCTTAATTCTTCTTCCTGATGGGAAAATAGAGTGACCTGTGCCTGTCCCAACACCTAGAGCTAGTCTCTCATTGGTTCCCCCTCTTCCCGTTCATCCTCAGGACAAATTGCAACCTGTACGGAACAGGAGGTTAAAGGTGCTGATTCTCCAAGGAGGGAGATGGCTAGTAAATCGGCTGGAATGGCGAACCCGAGCAAAGGAGATGAGAAATGAGGTGCGTTTTAGAAACCTTTCCCGATCACACGGTGTACCATCTTCTGGGTTTCTCATGCCTGTTTTCGACGTAGGAAGATGCCCTTGAACCTGGAGATTTGGGACCCATGGGATGGGTACCATGCAGTATTACTTGAAAGGGTCTGCGTTGGCTCACCCAACCTCACCGAACCTCTCAGCCCCAAGAGTGTCCACCCTTATGTCTCAATCAGCTGTGGGTCTAGATATGGTCAATCCAGGTTGCATCACAGCCCCTGAACGAATTTTGTAAGAATTTCTCTCTCTTTCACTGTCTTTGTTTCACGGGTTTTGAAAAGTAATTTATTTTTATATTGGGGTTTAGCTGCTTTTCACGGCTGTGTTTATGCCGCTTTACACCCCCTTGACTCACTTACGGAGAGATATCAATACATAGGTTTGAAGATTCTTACTAGTCAGATATATTCTTGTGCGGTGAATAGGGGGTGTTGAGTCCAGTTCACTGAAAAAGGAATAGGTCTTGTCTCTTACATATTGGGTTTATGGAACGGTATCGGAGCTAATTTGAAACCCTTGTTTTATGCATCACCCCACCTCACCTTTCCCGTTCAGCAGCCATAGTGTGTTTCCTAAACGTGTGACTCTGTTCTGTTTTGCAATTCAGTTCAAGTGTAGCGGTTTTTACATTCCCTCTCTAAGTGATATCTTATGATAAGTGTCTTTTTCTGTGTGACTTATTTCACTTAGAATCTTCGTACCTAAATCCACTCATCGTGCTGCTACTAGCCTTATGACGTTGATTTCATGGCTGAGTGATATTCCATTGTACATGAGGACCACAACTTCTTTATCCATTTTTCGCTTTCCTCGGATATTTAAGGTGTAATGAAGTGGGGGTTCTTGTCAACAGAGCAGCCCTAAACTTTGGGGTGCCTGTGTCTTGCTGATTTTTAGTTTTCCCAATTTATACGCCCATGAGTGGAAGTGCCCTATGCTCTCCAAGCTGTGTTTTTTAGATGTTTCAGAACACACCGTACACTTCTCCAGAGTGGCTGTTGGCAATTTACATCCCACCCATCAGCGTAGCAAGGCTCCCATTTCTCCATGGCCGGTCCTGCATTTCTGGTTTGGACACTTTTTTCCGCATGGCCCTTTTGCCCGCTAGGAAGCGAGACTTCTTTGGAGCGCTGATTGGCCTTTCCAGGTTGCTTGGTTGGCCAAAAAGGGCGTATGCGTTTTTTCCTGAATATATTCAGGAAAAAACGCATACGCCCTTTTTGGCCAAGGGCATCATTGTCCACGTTTTGCCGCTTTTCATGTGCTTTCAAGGCGATTCGAATCTACCTCCTGAAATCTGTTTCCTGCAATTCTGCCTTGCTTTCAAAGCCTCTTCGTTGCCTTCCCTTAGTATATTTGTGGACGAGAGGTATCATTTAAAACTGTGCAGGTTTGTGAATTGCAGTGCCCCTGAGCTCCATTTTTCAACTCGCTTTTTTGGGAGCTGGCCGCAAAAGCGCAGGATTGCTTCAGGCCCTCTTCTGGTTCTGGGGGGCAGGCTGAGCTTGTGCTTAATTCTTCTTCCTGATGGGAAAATAGAGTGACCTGTGCCTGTCCCAACACCTAGAGCTTGTCTCTCATTGGTTCCCCCTCTTCCCGTTCATCCTCAGGACAAATTGCAACCTGTACGGAACAGGAGGTTAAAGGTGCTGATTCTCCAAGGAGGGAGACGGCTAGTAAATCGGCTGGAATGGCGAACCCGAGCAAAGGAGATGAGAAATGAGGTGCGTTTTAGAAACCTTTCCCGATCACACGGTGTACCATCTTCTGGGTTTCTCATGCCTGTTTTCGACGTAGGAAGATGCCCTTGAACCTGGAGATTTGGGACCCATGGGATGGGTACCATGCAGTATTACTTGAAAGGGTCTGCGTTGGCTCACCCAACCTCACCGAACCTCTCAGCCCCAAGAGTGTCCACCCTTATGTCTCAATCAGCTGTGGGTCTAGATATGGTCAATCCAGGTTGCATCACAGCCCCTGAACGAATTTTGTAAGAATTTCTCTCTCTTTCACTGTCTTTGTTTCACGGGTTTTGAAAAGTAATTTATTTTTATATTGGGGTTTAGCTGCTTTTCACGGCTGTGTTTATGCCGCTTTACACCCCCTTGACTCACTTACGGAGAGATATCAATACATAGGTTTGAAGATTCTTACTAGTCAGATATATTCTTGTGCGGTGAATAGGGGGTGTTGAGTCCAGTTCACTGAAAAAGGAATAGGTCTTGTCTCTTACATATTGGGTTTATGGAACGGTATCGGAGCTAATTTGAAACCCTTGTTTTATGCATCACCCCACCTCACCTTTCCCGTTCAGCAGCCATAGTGTGTTTCCTAAACGTGTGACTCTGTTCTGTTTTGCAATTCAGTTCAAGTGTAGCGGTTTTTACATTCCCTCTCTAAGTGATATCTTATGATAAGTGTCTTTTTCTGTGTGACTTATTTCACTTAGAATCTTCGTACCTAAATCCACTCATCGTGCTGCTACTAGCCTTATGACGTTGATTTCATGGCTGAGTGATATTCCATTGTACATGAGGACCCCAACTTCTTTATCCATTTTTCTCTTTCCTAGGATATTTAAGGTGTAATGAAGTGGGGGTTCTTGTCAACAGAGCAGCCCTAAACTTTGGGGTGCCTGTGTCTTGCTGATTTTTAGTTTTCCCAATTTATACGCCCATGAGTGGAAGTGCCCTATGCTCTCCAAGCTGTGTTTTTTAGATGTTTCAGAACACACCGTACACTTCTCCAGAGTGGCTGTTGGCAATTTACATCCCACCCATCAGCGTAGCAAGGCTCCCATTTCTCCATGGCCGGTCCTGCATTTCTGGTTTGGACACTTTTTTCCGCATGGCCCTTTTGCCCGCTGGGAAGCGAGACTTCTTTGGAGCGCTGATTGGCCTTTCCAGGTTGCTTGGTTGGCCAAAAAGGGCGTATGCGTTTTTTCCTAAATATATTCAGGAAAAAACGCATACGCCCTTTTTGGCCAAGGGCATCATTGTCCACGTTTTGCCGCTTTTCATGTGCTTTCAAGGCGATTCGAATCTACCTCCTGAAATCTGTTTCCTGCAATTCTGCCTTGCTTTCAAAGCCTCTTCGTTGCCTTCCCTTAATATATTTGTGGACGAGAGGTATCATTTAAAACTCTGCAGGTTTGTGAATTGCAGTGCCCCTGAGCTCCATTTTTCAACTCGCTTTTTTGGGAGATGGCCGCCAAAGCGCAGGATTGCTTCAGGCCCTCTTCTGGTTCTGGGGGGCAGGCTGAGCTTGTGCTTAATTCTTCTTCCTGATGGGAAAATAGAGTGACCTGTGCCTGTCCCAACACCTAGAGCTAGTCTCTCATTGGTTCCCCCTCTTCCCGTTCATCCTCAGGACAAATTGCAACCTGTACGGAACAGGAGGTTAAAGGTGCTGATTCTCCAAGGAGGGAGATGGCTAGTAAATCGGCTGGAATGGCGAACCCGAGCAAAGGAGATGAGAAATGAGGTGCGTTTTAGAAACCTTTCCCGATCACACGGTGTACCATCTTCTGGGTTTCTCATGCCTGTTTTCGACGTAGGAAGATGCCCTTGAACCTGGAGATTTGGGACCCATGGGATGGGTACCATGCAGTATTACTTGAAAGGGTCTGCGTTGGCTCACCCAACCTCACCGAACCTCTCAGCCCCAAGAGTGTCCACCCTTATGTCTCAATCAGCTGTGGGTCTAGATATGGTCAATCCAGGTTGCATCACAGCCCCTGAACGAATTTTGTAAGAATTTCTCTCTCTTTCACTGTCTTTGTTTCACGGGTTTTGAAAAGTAATTTATTTTTATAATGGGGTTTAGCTGCTTTTCACGGCTGTGTTTATGCCGCTTTACACCCCCTTGACTCACTTACGGAGAGATATCAATACATAGGTTTGAAGATTCTTACTAGTCAGATATATTCTTGTGCGGTGAATAGGGGGTGTTGAGTCCAGATCACTGAAAAAGGAATAGGTCTTGTCTCTTACATATTGGGTTTATGGAACGGTATCGGAGCTAATTTGAAACCCTTGTTTTATGCATCACCCCACCTCACCTTTCCCGTTCAGCAGCCATAGTGTGTTTCCTAAACGTGTGACTCTGTTCTGTTTTGCAATTCAGTTCAAGTGTAGCGGTTTTTACATTCCCTCTCTAAGTGATATCTTATGATAAGTGTCTTTTCTGTGTGACTTATTTCACTTAGCATCGTCATACCTAAATCCACTCATCGTGCTGCTACTAGCCTTATGACGTTGATTTCATGGCTGAGTGATATTCCATTGTACATGAGGACCCCAACTTCTTTATCCATTTTTCTCTTTCCTAGGATATTTAAGGTGTAATGAAGTGGGGGTTCTTGTCAACAGAGCAGCCCTAAACTTTGGGGTGCCTGTGTCTTGCTGATTTTTAGTTTTCCCAATTTATACGCCCATGAGTGGAAGTGCCCTATGCTCTCCAAGCTGTGTTTTTTAGATGTTTCAGAACACACCGTACACTTCTCCAGAGTGGCTGTTGGCAATTTACATCCCACCCATCAGCGTAGCAAGGCTCCCATTTCTCCATGGCCGGTCCTGCATTTCTGGTTTGGACACTTTTTTCCGCATGGCCCTTTTGCCCGCTGGGAAGCGAGACTTCTTTGGAGCGCTGATTGGCCTTTCCAGGTTGCTTGGTTGGCCAAAAAGGGCGTATGCGTTTTTTCCTGAATATATTCAGGAAAAAACGCATACGCCCTTTTTGGCCAAGGGCATCATTGTCCACGTTTTGCCGCTTTTCATGTGCTTTCAAGGCGATTCGAATCTACCTCCTGAAATCTGTTTCCTGCAATTCTGCCTTGCTTTCAAAGCCTCTTCGTTGCCTTCCCTTAGTATATTTGTGGACGAGAGGTATCATTTAAAACTGTGCAGGTTTGTGAATTGCAGTGCCCCTGAGCTCCATTTTTCAACTCGCTTTTTTGGGAGCTGGCCGCAAAAGCGCAGGATTGCTTCAGGCCCTCTTCTGGTTCTGGGGGGCAGGCTGAGCTTGTGCTTAATTCTTCTTCCTGATGGGAAAATAGAGTGACCTGTGCCTGTCCCAACACCTAGAGCTTGTCTCTCATTGGTTCCCCCTCTTCCCGTTCATCCTCAGGACAAATTGCAACCTGTACGGAACAGGAGGTTAAAGGTGCTGATTCTCCAAGGAGGGAGACGGCTAGTAAATCGGCTGGAATGGCGAACCCGAGCAAAGGAGATGAGAAATGAGGTGCGTTTTAGAAACCTTTCCCGATCACACGGTGTACCATCTTCTGGGTTTCTCATGCCTGTTTTCGACGTAGGAAGATGCCCTTGAACCTGGAGATTTGGGACCCATGGGATGGGTACCATGCAGTATTACTTGAAAGGGTCTGCGTTGGCTCACCCAACCTCACCGAACCTCTCAGCCCCAAGAGTGTCCACCCTTATGTCTCAATCAGCTGTGGGTCTAGATATGGTCAATCCAGGTTGCATCACAGCCCCTGAACGAATTTTGTAAGAATTTCTCTCTCTTTCACTGTCTTTGTTTCACGGGTTTTGAAAAGTAATTTATTTTTATATTGGGGTTTAGCTGCTTTTCACGGCTGTGTTTATGCCGCTTTACACCCCCTTGACTCACTTACGGAGAGATATCAATACATAGGTTTGAAGATTCTTACTAGTCAGATATATTCTTGTGCGGTGAATAGGGGGTGTTGAGTCCAGTTCACTGAAAAAGGAATAGGTCTTGTCTCTTACATATTGGGTTTATGGAACGGTATCGGAGCTAATTTGAAACCCTTGTTTTATGCATCACCCCACCTCACCTTTCCCGTTCAGCAGCCATAGTGTGTTTCCTAAACGTGTGACTCTGTTCTGTTTTGCAATTCAGTTCAAGTGTAGCGGTTTTTACATTCCCTCTCTAAGTGATATCTTATGATAAGTGTCTTTTTCTGTGTGACTTATTTCACTTAGAATCTTCGTACCTAAATCCACTCATCGTGCTGCTACTAGCCTTATGACGTTGATTTCATGGCTGAGTGATATTCCATTGTACATGAGGACCACAACTTCTTTATCCATTTTTCGCTTTCCTCGGATATTTAAGGTGTAATGAAGTGGGGGTTCTTGTCAACAGAGCAGCCCTAAACTTTGGGGTGCCTGTGTCTTGCTGATTTTTAGTTTTCCCAATTTATACGCCCATGAGTGGAAGTGCCCTATGCTCTCCAAGCTGTGTTTTTTAGATGTTTCAGAACACACCGTACACTTCTCCAGAGTGGCTGTTGGCAATTTACATCCCACCCATCAGCGTAGCAAGGCTCCCATTTCTCCATGGCCGGTCCTGCATTTCTGGTTTGGACACTTTTTTCCGCATGGCCCTTTTGCCCGCTGGGAAGCGAGACTTCTTTGGAGCGCTGATTGGCCTTTCCAGGTTGCTTGGTTGGCCAAAAAGGGCGTATGCGTTTTTTCCTGAATATATTCAGGAAAAAACGCATACGCCCTTTTTGGCCAAGGGCATCATTGTCCACGTTTTGCCGCTTTTCATGTGCTTTCAAGGCGATTCGAATCTACCTCCTGAAATCTGTTTCCTGCAATTCTGCCTTGCTTTCAAAGCCTCTTCGTTGCCTTCCCTTAGTATATTTGTGGACGAGAGGTATCATTTAAAACTGTGCAGGTTTGTGAATTGCAGTGCCCCTGAGCTCCATTTTTCAACTCGCTTTTTTGGGGGCTGGCCGCAAAAGCGCAGGATTGCTTCAGGCCCTCTTCTGGTTCTGGGGGGCAGGCTGAGCTTGTGCTTAATTCTTCTTCCTGATGGGAAAATAGAGTGACCTGTGCCTGTCCCAACACCTAGAGCTTGTCTCTCATTGGTTCCCCCTCTTCCCGTTCATCCTCAGGACAAATTGCAACCTGTACGGAACAGGAGGTTAAAGGTGCTGATTCTCCAAGGAGGGAGACGGCTAGTAAATCGGCTGGAATGGCGAACCCGAGCAAAGGAGATGAGAAATGAGGTGCGTTTTAGAAACCTTTCCCGATCACACGGTGTACCATCTTCTGGGTTTCTCATGCCTGTTTTCGACGTAGGAAGATGCCCTTGAACCTGGAGATTTGGGACCCATGGGATGGGTACCATGCAGTATTACTTGAAAGGGTCTGCGTTGGCTCACCCAACCTCACCGAACCTCTCAGCCCCAAGAGTGTCCACCCTTATGTCTCAATCAGCTGTGGGTCTAGATATGGTCAATCCAGGTTGCATCACAGCCCCTGAACGAATTTTGTAAGAATTTCTCTCTCTTTCACTGTCTTTGTTTCACGGGTTTTGAAAAGTAATTTATTTTTATATTGGGGTTTAGCTGCTTTTCACGGCTGTGTTTATGCCGCTTTACACCCCCTTGACTCACTTACGGAGAGATATCAATACATAGGTTTGAAGATTCTTACTAGTCAGATATATTCTTGTGCGGTGAATAGGGGGTGTTGAGTCCAGTTCACTGAAAAAGGAATAGGTCTTGTCTCTTACATATTGGGTTTATGGAACGGTATCGGAGCTAATTTGAAACCCTTGTTTTATGCATCACCCCACCTCACCTTTCCCGTTCAGCAGCCATAGTGTGTTTCCTAAACGTGTGACTCTGTTCTGTTTTGCAATTCAGTTCAAGTGTAGCGGTTTTTACATTCCCTCTCTAACTGATATCTTATGATAAGTGTCTTTTTCTGTGTGACTTATTTCACTTAGAATCTTCGTACCTAAATCCACTCATCGTGCTGCTACTAGCCTTATGACGTTGATTTCATGGCTGAGTGATATTCCATTGTACATGAGGACCCCAACTTCTTTATCCATTTTTCTCTTTCCTAGGATATTTAAGGTGTAATGAAGTGGGGGTTCTTGTCAACAGAGCAGCCCTAAACTTTGGGGTGCCTGTGTCTTGCTGATTTTTAGTTTTCCCAATTTATACGCCCATGAGTGGAAGTGCCCTATGCTCTCCAAGCTGTGTTTTTTAGATGTTTCAGAACACACCGTACACTTCTCCAGAGTGGCTGTTGGCAATTTACATCCCACCCATCAGCGTAGCAAGGCTCCCATTTCTCCATGGCCGGTCCTGCATTTCTGGTTTGGACACTTTTTTCCGCATGGCCCTTTTGCCCGCTGGGAAGCGAGACTTCTTTGGAGCGCTGATTGGCCTTTCCAGGTTGCTTGGTTGGCCAAAAAGGGCGTATGCGTTTTTTCCTGAATATATTCAGGAAAAAACGCATACGCCCTTTTTGGCCAAGGGCATCATTGTCCACGTTTTGCCGCTTTTCATGTGCTTTCAAGGCGATTCGAATCTACCTCCTGAAATCTGTTTCCTGCAATTCTGCCTTGCTTTCAAAGCCTCTTCGTTGCCTTCCCTTAATATATTTGTGGACGAGAGGTATCATTTAAAACTCTGCAGGTTTGTGAATTGCAGTGCCCCTGAGCTCCATTTTTCAACTCGCTTTTTTGGGAGATGGCCGCCAAAGCGCAGGATTGCTTCAGGCCCTCTTCTGGTTCTGGGGGGCAGGCTGAGCTTGTGCTTAATTCTTCTTCCTGATGGGAAAATAGAGTGACCTGTGCCTGTCCCAACACCTAGAGCTAGTCTCTCATTGGTTCCCCCTCTTCCCGTTCATCCTCAGGACAAATTGCAACCTGTACGGAACAGGAGGTTAAAGGTGCTGATTCTCCAAGGAGGGAGATGGCTAGTAAATCGGCTGGAATGGCGAACCCGAGCAAAGGAGATGAGAAATGAGGTGCGTTTTAGAAACCTTTCCCGATCACACGGTGTACCATCTTCTGGGTTTCTCATGCCTGTTTTCGACGTAGGAAGATGCCCTTGAACCTGGAGATTTGGGACCCATGGGATGGGTACCATGCAGTATTACTTGAAAGGGTCTGCGTTGGCTCACCCAACCTCACCGAACCTCTCAGCCCCAAGAGTGTCCACCCTTATGTCTCAATCAGCTGTGGGTCTAGATATGGTCAATCCAGGTTGCATCACAGCCCCTGAACGAATTTTGTAAGAATTTCTCTCTCTTTCACTGTCTTTGTTTCACGGGTTTTGAAAAGTAATTTATTTTTATAATGGGGTTTAGCTGCTTTTCACGGCTGTGTTTATGCCGCTTTACACCCCCTTGACTCACTTACGGAGAGATATCAATACATAGGTTTGAAGATTCTTACTAGTCAGATATATTCTTGTGCGGTGAATAGGGGGTGTTGAGTCCAGATCACTGAAAAAGGAATAGGTCTTGTCTCTTACATATTGGGTTTATGGAACGGTATCGGAGCTAATTTGAAACCCTTGTTTTATGCATCACCCCACCTCACCTTTCCCGTTCAGCAGCCATAGTGTGTTTCCTAAACGTGTGACTCTGTTCTGTTTTGCAATTCAGTTCAAGTGTAGCGGTTTTTACATTCCCTCTCTAAGTGATATCTTATGATAAGTGTCTTTTCTGTGTGACTTATTTCACTTAGCATCGTCGTACCTAAATCCACTCATCGTGCTGCTACTAGCCTTATGACGTGGATTTCATGGCTGAGTGATATTCCATTGTACATGAGGACCCCAACTTCTTTATCCATTTTTCTCTTTCCTAGGATATTTAAGGTGTAATGAAGTGGGGGTTCTTGTCAACAGAGCAGCCCTAAACTTTGGGGTGCCTGTGTCTTGCTGATTTTTAGTTTTCCCAATTTATACGCCCATGAGTGGAAGTGCCCTATGCTCTCCAAGCTGTGTTTTTTAGATGTTTCAGAACACACCGTACACTTCTCCAGAGTGGCTGTTGGCAATTTACATCCCACCCATCAGCGTAGCAAGGCTCCCATTTCTCCATGGCCGGTCCTGCATTTCTGGTTTGGACACTTTTTTCCGCATGGCCCTTTTGCCCGCTGGGAAGCGAGACTTCTTTGGAGCGCTGATTGGCCTTTCCAGGTTGCTTGGTTGGCCAAAAAGGGCGTATGCGTTTTTTCCTGAATATATTCAGGAAAAAACGCATACGCCCTTTTTGGCCAAGGGCATCATTGTCCACGTTTTGCCGCTTTTCATGTGCTTTCAAGGCGATTCGAATCTACCTCCTGAAATCTGTTTCCTGCAATTCTGCCTTGCTTTCAAAGCCTCTTCGTTGCCTTCCCTTAGTATATTTGTGGACGAGAGGTATCATTTAAAACTGTGCAGGTTTGTGAATTGCAGTGCCCCTGAGCTCCATTTTTCAACTCGCTTTTTTGGGAGCTGGCCGCAAAAGCGCAGGATTGCTTCAGGCCCTCTTCTGGTTCTGGGGGGCAGGCTGAGCTTGTGCTTAATTCTTCTTCCTGATGGGAAAATAGAGTGACCTGTGCCTGTCCCAACACCTAGAGCTTGTCTCTCATTGGTTCCCCCTCTTCCCGTTCATCCTCAGGACAAATTGCAACCTGTACGGAACAGGAGGTTAAAGGTGCTGATTCTCCAAGGAGGGAGACGGCTAGTAAATCGGCTGGAATGGCGAACCCGAGCAAAGGAGATGAGAAATGAGGTGCGTTTTAGAAACCTTTCCCGATCACACGGTGTACCATCTTCTGGGTTTCTCATGCCTGTTTTCGACGTAGGAAGATGCCCTTGAACCTGGAGATTTGGGACCCATGGGATGGGTACCATGCAGTATTACTTGAAAGGGTCTGCGTTGGCTCACCCAACCTCACCGAACCTCTCAGCCCCAAGAGTGTCCACCCTTATGTCTCAATCAGCTGTGGGTCTAGATATGGTCAATCCAGGTTGCATCACAGCCCCTGAACGAATTTTGTAAGAATTTCTCTCTCTTTCACTGTCTTTGTTTCACGGGTTTTGAAAAGTAATTTATTTTTATATTGGGGTTTAGCTGCTTTTCACGGCTGTGTTTATGCCGCTTTACACCCCCTTGACTCACTTACGGAGAGATATCAATACATAGGTTTGAAGATTCTTACTAGTCAGATATATTCTTGTGCGGTGAATAGGGGGTGTTGAGTCCAGTTCACTGAAAAAGGAATAGGTCTTGTCTCTTACATATTGGGTTTATGGAACGGTATCGGAGCTAATTTGAAACCCTTGTTTTATGCATCACCCCACCTCACCTTTCCCGTTCAGCAGCCATAGTGTGTTTCCTAAACGTGTGACTCTGTTCTGTTTTGCAATTCAGTTCAAGTGTAGCGGTTTTTACATTCCCTCTCTAAGTGATATCTTATGATAAGTGTCTTTTTCTGTGTGACTTATTTCACTTAGAATCTTCGTACCTAAATCCACTCATCGTGCTGCTACTAGCCTTATGACGTTGATTTCATGGCTGAGTGATATTCCATTGTACATGAGGACCCCAACTTCTTTATCCATTTTTCTCTTTCCTAGGATATTTAAGGTGTAATGAAGTGGGGGTTCTTGTCAACAGAGCAGCCCTAAACTTTGGGGTGCCTGTGTCTTGCTGATTTTTAGTTTTCCCAATTTATACGCCCATGAGTGGAAGTGCCCTATGCTCTCCAAGCTGTGTTTTTTAGATGTTTCAGAACACACCGTACACTTCTCCAGAGTGGCTGTTGGCAATTTACATCCCACCCATCAGCGTAGCAAGGCTCCCATTTCTCCATGGCCGGTCCTGCATTTCTGGTTTGGACACTTTTTTCCGCATGGCCCTTTTGCCCGCTGGGAAGCGAGACTTCTTTGGAGCGCTGATTGGCCTTTCCAGGTTGCTTGGTTGGCCAAAAAGGGCGTATGCGTTTTTTCCTGAATATATTCAGGAAAAAACGCATACGCCCTTTTTGGCCAAGGGCATCATTGTCCACGTTTTGCCGCTTTTCATGTGCTTTCAAGGCGATTCGAATCTACCTCCTGAAATCTGTTTCCTGCAATTCTGCCTTGCTTTCAAAGCCTCTTCGTTGCCTTCCCTTAATATATTTGTGGACGAGAGGTATCATTTAAAACTCTGCAGGTTTGTGAATTGCAGTGCCCCTGAGCTCCATTTTTCAACTCGCTTTTTTGGAGATGGCCGCCAAAGCGCAGGATTGCTTCAGGCCCTCTTCTGGTTCTGGGGGGCAGGCTGAGCTTGTGCTTAATTCTTCTTCCTGATGGGAAAATAGAGTGACCTGTGCCTGTCCCAACACCTAGAGCTAGTCTCTCATTGGTTCCCCCTCTAACCGTTCATCCTCAGGACAAATTGCAACCTGTACGGAACAGGAGGTAAAGGTGCTGATTCTCCAAGGAGGGAGATGGCTAGTAAATCGGCTGGAATGGCGAACCCGAGCAAAGGAGATGAGAAATGAGGTGCGTTTTAGAAACCTTTCCCGATCACACGGTGTACCATCTTCTGGGTTTCTCATGCCTGTTTTCGACGTAGGAAGATGCCCTTGAACCTGGAGATTTGGGACCCATGGGATGGGTACCATGCAGTATTACTTGAAAGGGTCTGCGTTGGCTCACCCAACCTCACCGAAACTCTCAGCCCCCAAGAGTGTCCACCCTTATGTCTCAATCAGCTGTGGGTCTAGATATGGTCAATCCAGGTTGCATCACAGCCCCTGAACGAATTTTGTAAGAATTTCTCTCTCTTTCACTGTCTTTGTTTCACGGGTTTTGAAAAGTAATTTATTTTTATAATGGGGTTTAGCTGCTTTTCACGGCTGTGTTTATGCCGCTTTACACCCCCTTGACTCACTTACGGAGAGATATCAATACATAGGTTTGAAGATTCTTACTAGTCAGATATATTCTTGTGCGGTGAATAGGGGGTGTTGAGTCCAGATCACTGAAAAAGGAATAGGTCTTGTCTCTTACATATTGGTTTATGGAACGGTATCGGAGCTAATTTGAAACCTTGTTTTATGCATCACCCCACCTCACCTTTCCCGTTCAGCAGCCATAGTGTGTTTCCTAAACGTGTGACTCTGTTCTGTTTTGCAATTCAGTTCAAGTGTAGCGGTTTTTACATTCCCTCTCTAAGTGATATCTTATGATAAGTGTCTTTTCTGTGTGACTTATTTCACTTAGCATCGTCGTACCTAAATCCACTCATCGTGCTGCTACTAGCCTTATGACGTGGATTTCATGGCTGAGTGATATTCCATTGTACATGAGGACCCCAACTTCTTTATCCATTTTTCTCTTTCCTAGGATATTTAAGGTGTAATGAAGTGGGGGTTCTTGTCAACAGAGCAGCCCTAAACTTTGGGGTGCCTGTGTCTTGCTGATTTTTAGTTTTCCCAATTTATACGCCCATGAGTGGAAGTGCCCTATGCTCTCCAAGCTGTGTTTTTTAGATGTATCAGAACACACCGTACACTTCTCCAGAGTGGCTGTTGGCAATTTACATCCCACCCATCAGCGTAGCAAGGCTCCCATTTCTCCATGGCCGGTCCTGCATTTCTGGTTTGGACACTTTTTTCCGCATGCCCTTTTGCCCGCTGGGAAGCGAGACTTCTTTGGAGCGCTGATTGGCCTTTCCAGGTTGCTTGGTTGGCCAAAAAGGGCGTATGCGTTTTTCCTGAATATATTCAGGAAAAAAACGCATACGCCCTTTTTGGCCAAGGGCATCATTGTCACGTTTTGCCGCTTTTCATGTGCTTTCAAGGCGATTCGAATCTACCTCCTGAAATCTGTTTCTGCAATTCTGCCTTGCTTTCAAAGCCTCTTCGTTGCCTTCCCTTAGTATATTTGTGACGAGAGGTATCATTTAAAACTGTGCAGGTTTGTGAATTGCAGTGCCCCTGAGCTCCATTTTTCAACTCGCTTTTTTGGGAGCTGGCCGCAAAAGCGCAGGATTGCTTCAGGCCCTCTTCTGGTTCTGGGGGCAGGCTGAGCTTGTGCTTAATTCTTCTTCCTGATGGGAAAATAGAGTGACCTGTGCCTGTCCCAACACCTAGAGCTAGTCTCTCATTGGTTCCCCCTCTTCCGTTCATCCTCAGGACAAATTGCAACCTGTATGGAACAGGAGGTTAAAGGTGCTGATTCTCCAAGGAGGGAGATGGCTAGTAAATCGGCTGGAATGGCGAACCCGAGCCATGGAGATGAGAAATGAGGTGCGTTTTAGAAACCTTTCCCTGTCACACGGTGTACCATCTTCTGGTTTCTCATGCCTGTTTTCGATGTAGGAAGATGCCCTTGAACCTGGAGATTTGGGACCCATGGGATGGGTACCATGCAGTATTACTTGAAAGGGTCTGCGTTGGCTCACCCAACCTCACCGAACCTCTCAGCCCCAAGAGTGTCCACCCTTATGTCTCAATCAGCTGTGGGTCTAGATATGGTCAATCCAGGTTGCATCACAGCCCTGAACGAATTTTGGAAGAATTTCTCTCTCTTTCACTGTCTTTGTTTTCACGGGTTATGAAAAGTAATTTATTTTTATAATGGGGTTTAGCTGCTTTTCACGGCTGTGTTTATGCCGCTTTACACCCCCTTGACTCACTTTCAGAGAGATATCAATACATAGGTTTGAAGATTCTTACTAGTCAGATATATTCTTGTGCGGTGAATAGGGGGTGTTGAGTCCAGTTCACTGAAAAAGGAATAGGTCTTGTCTCTTACATATTGGGTTTATGGAACGGTATCGGAGCTAATTTGAAACCCTTGTTTTATGCATCACCCCACCTCACCTTTCCCGTTCAGCAGCCATAGTGTGTTTCCTAAACGTGTGACTCTGTTCTGTTTTGTAATTCAGTTCAAGTGTAGCGGTTTTTACATTCCCTCTCTAAGTGATATCTTATGATAAGTGTCTTTTTCTGTGTGACTTATTTCACTTAGAATCGTCGTACCTAAATCCACTCATCGTGCTGCTACTAGCCTTATGACGTTGATTTCATGGCTGAGTGATATTCCATTGTACATGAGGACCACAACTTCTTTATCCATTTTTCGCTTTCCTAGGATATTTAAGGTGTAATGAAGTGGGGGTTCTTGTCAACAGAGCAGCCCTAAACTTTGGGGTGCCTGTGTCTTGCTGATTTTTAGTTTTCCCAATTTATACGCCCATGAGTGGAAGTGCCCTATGCTCTCCAAGCTGTGTTTTTTAGATGTTTCAGGACACACCGTACACTTCTCCAGAGTGGCTGTTGGCAATTTACATCCCACCCATCAGCGTAGCAAGGCTCCCATTTCTCCATGGCCGGTCCTGCATTTCTGGTTTGGACACTTTTTTCCGCATGGCCCTTTTGCCCGCTGGGAAGCGAGACTTCTTTGGAGCGCTGATTGGCCTTTCCAGGTTGCTTGGTTGGCCAAAAAGGGCGTATGCGTTTTTTCCTGAATATATTCAGGAAGAAACGCATACGCCCTTTTTGGCCAAGGGCATCATTGTCCACGTTTTGCCGCTTTTCATGTGCTTTCAAGGCGATTCGAATCTACCTCCTGAAATCTGTTTCCTGCAATTCTGCCTTGCTTTCAAAGCCTCTTCGTTGCCTTCCCTTAGTATATTTGTGGACGAGAGGTATCATTTAAAACTGTGCAGGTTTGTGAATTGCAGTGCCCCTGAGCTCCATTTTTCAACTCGCTTTTTTGGGAGCTGGCCGCAAAAGCGCAGGATTGCTTCAGGCCCTCTTCTGGTTCTGGGGGGCAGGCTGAGCTTGTGCTTAATTCTTCTTCCTGATGGGAAAATAGAGTGACCTGTGCCTGTCCCAACACCTAGAGCTAGTCTCTCATTGGTTCCCCCTCTTCCCGTTCATCCTCAGGACAAATTGCAACCTGTACGGAACAGGAGGTTAAAGGTGCTGATTCTCCAAGGAGGGAGATGGCTAGTAAATCGGCTGGAATGGCGAACCCGAGCCAAGGAGATGAGAAATGAGGTGCGTTTTAGAAACCTTTCCCGATCACACGGTGTACCATCTTCTGGGTTTCTCATGCCTGTTTTCGATGTAGGAAGATGCCCTTGAACCTGGAGATTTGGGACCCATGGGATGGGTACCATGCAGTATTACTTGAAAGGGTCTGCGTTGGCTCACCCAACCTCACCGAACCTCTCAGCCCCAAGAGTGTCCACCCTTATGTCTCAATCAGCTGTGGGTCTAGATATGGTCAATCCAGGTTGCATCACAGCCCCTGAACGAATTTTGTAAGAATTTCTCTCTCTTTCACTGTCTTTGTTTCACGGGTTTTGAAAAGTAATTTATTTTTATAATGGGGTTTAGCTGCTTTTCACGGCTGTGTTTATGCCGCTTTACACCCCCTTGACTCACTTACAGAGAGATATCAATACATAGGTTTGAAGATTCTTACTAGTCAGATATATTCTTGTGCGGTGAATAGGGGGTGTTGAGTCCAGTTCACTGAAAAAGGAATAGGTCTTGTCTCTTACATATTGGGTTTATGGAACGGTATCGGAGCTAATTTGAAACCCTTGTTTTATGCATCACCCCACCTCACCTTTCCCGTTCAGCAGCCATAGTGTGTTTCCTAAACGTGTGACTCTGTTCTGTTTTGCAATTCAGTTCAAGTGTAGCGGTTTTTACATTCCCTCTCTAAGTGACATCTTATGATAAGTGTCTTTTTCTGTGTGACTTATTTCACTTAGAATCTTCGTACCTAAATCCACTCATCGTGCTGCTACTAGCCTTATGACGTGGATTTCATGGCTGAGTGATATTCCATTGTACATGAGGACCCCAACTTCTTTATCCATTTTTCTCTTTCCTAGGATATTTAAGGTGTAATGAAGTGGGGGTTCTTGTCAACAGAGCAGCCCTAAACTTTGGGGTGCCTGTGTCTTGCTGATTTTTAGTTTTCCCAATTTATACGCCCATGAGTGGAAGTGCCCTATGCTCTCCAAGCTGTGTTTTTTAGATGTTTCAGAACACACCGTACACTTCTCCAGAGTGGCTGTTGGCAATTTACATCCCACCCATCAGCGTAGCAAGGCTCCCATTTCTCCATGGCCGGTCCTGCATTTCTGGTTTGGACACTTTTTTCCGCATGGCCCTTTTGCCCGCTGGGAAGCGAGACTTCTTTGGAGCGCTGATTGGCCTTTCCAGGTTGCTTGGTTGGCCAAAAAGGGCGTATGCGTTTTTTCCTGAATATATTCAGGAAAAAACGCATACGCCCTTTTTGGCCAAGGGCATCATTGTCCACGTTTTGCCGCTTTTCATGTGCTTTCAAGGCGATTCGAATCTACCTCCTGAAATCTGTTTCCTGCAATTCTGCCTTGCTTTCAAAGCCTCTTCGTTGCCTTCCCTTAGTATATTTGTGGACGAGAGGTATCATTTAAAACTGTGCAGGTTTGTGAATTGCAGTGCCCCTGAGCTCCATTTTTCAACTCGCTTTTTTGGGAGCTGGCCGCAAAAGCGCAGGATTGCTTCAGGCCCTCTTCTGGTTCTGGGGGGCAGGCTGAGCTTGTGCTTAATTCTTCTTCCTGATGGGAAAATAGAGTGACCTGTGCCTGTCCCAACACCTAGAGCTAGTCTCTCATTGGTTCCCCCTCTTCCCGTTCATCTTCAGGACAAATTGCAACCTGTACGGAACAGGAGGTTAAAGGTGCTGATTCTCCAAGGAGGGAGACGGCTAGTAAATCGGCTGGAATGGCGAACCCGAGCAAAGGAGATGAGAAATGAGGTGCGTTTTAGAAACCTTTCCCGATCACACGGTGTACCATCTTCTGGGTTTCTCATGCCTGTTTTCGACGTAGGAAGATGCCCTTGAACCTGGAGATTTGGGACCCATGGGATGGGTACCATGCAGTATTACTTGAAAGGGTCTGCGTTGGCTCACCCAACCTCACCGAACCTCTCAGCCCCAAGAGTGTCCACCCTTATGTCTCAATCATCTGTGGGTCTAGATATGGTCAATCCAGGTTGCATCACAGCCCCTGAACGAATTTTGTAAGAATTTCTCTCTCTTTCACTGTCTTTGTTTCACGGGTTTTGAAAAGTAATTTATTTTTATATTGGGGTTTAGCTGCTTTTCACGGCTGTGTTTATGCCGCTTTACACCCCCTTGACTCACTTACGGAGAGATATCAATACATAGGTTTGAAGATTCTTACTAGTCAGATATATTCTTGTGCGGTGAATAGGGGGTGTTGAGTCCAGTTCACTGAAAAAGGAATAGGTCTTGTCTCTTACATATTGGGTTTATGGAACGGTATCGGAGCTAATTTGAAACCCTTGTTTTATGCATCACCCCACCTCACCTTTCCCGTTCAGCAGCCATAGTGTGTTTCCTAAACGTGTGACTCTGTTCTGTTTTGCAATTCAGTTCAAGTGTAGCGGTTTTTACATTCCCTCTCTAAGTGATATCTTATGATAAGTGTCTTTTTCTGTGTGACTTATTTCACTTAGAATCTTCGTACCTAAATCCACTCATCGTGCTGCTACTAGCCTTATGACGTTGATTTCATGGCTGAGTGATATTCCATTGTACATGAGGACCACAACTTCTTTATCCATTTTTCTCTTTCCTAGGATATTTAAGGTGTAATGAAGTGGGGGTTCTTGTCCACAGAGCAGCCCTAAACTTTGGGGTGCCTGTGTCTTGCTGATTTTTAGTTTTCCCAATTTATACGCCCATGAGTGGAAGTGCCCTATGCTCTCCAAGCTGTGTTTTTTAGATGTTTCAGGACACACCGTACACTTCTCCGGAGTGGCTGTTGGCAATTTACATCCCACCCATCAGCGTAGCAAGGCTCCCATTTCTCCATGGCCGGTCCTGCATTTCTGGTTTGGACACTTTTTTCCGCATGGCCCTTTTGCCCGCTGGGAAGCGAGACTTCTTTGGAGCGCTGATTGGCCTTTCCAGGTTGCTTGGTTGGCCAAAAAGGGCGTATGCGTTTTTTCCTGAATATATTCAGGAAAAAACGCATACGCCCTTTTTGGCCAAGGGCATCATTGTCCACGTTTTGCCGCTTTTCATGTGCTTTCAAGGCGATTCGAATCTACCTCCTGAAATCTGTTTCCTGCGATTCTGCCTTGCTTTCAAAGCCTCTTCGTTGCCTTCCCTTAATATATTTGTGGACGAGAGGTATCATTTAAAACTCTGCAGGTTTGTGAATTGCAGTGCCCCTGAGCTCCATTTTTCAACTCGCTTTTTTGGGAGCTGGCCGCAAAAGCGCAGGATTGCTTCAGGCCCTCTTCTGGTTCTGGGGGGCAGGCTGAGCTTGTGCTTAATTCTTCTTCCTGATGGGAAAATAGAGTGACCTGTGCCTGTCCCAACACCTAGAGCTAGTCTCTCATTGGTTCCCCCTCTTCCCGTTCATCCTCAGGACAAATCGCAACCTGTACGGAACAGGAGGTTAAAGCTGCTGATTCTCCAAGGAGGGAGATGGCTAGTAAATCGGCTGGAATGGCGAACCCGAGCAAAGGAGATGAGAAATGAGGTGCGTTTTAGAAACCTTTCCCGATCACACGGTGTACCATCTTCTGGGTTTCTCATGCCTGTTTTCGACGTAGGAAGATGCCCTTGAACCTGGAGATTTGGGACCCATGGGATGGGTACCATGCAGTATTACTTGAAAGGGTCTGCGTTGGCTCACCCAACCTCACCGAACCTCTCAGCCCCAAGAGTGTCCACCCTTATGTCTCAATCAGCTGTGGGTCTAGATATGGTCAATCCAGGTTGCATCACAGCCCCTGAACGAATTTTGTAAGAATTTCTCTCTCTTTCACTGTCTTTGTTTCACGGGTTTTGAAAAGTAATTTAGTTTTATAATGGGGTTTAGCTGCTTTTCACGGCTGTGTTTATGCCGCTTTACACCCCCTTGACTCACTTACAGAGAGATATCAATACATAGGTTTGAAGATTCTTACTAGTCAGATATATTCTTGTGCGGTGAATAGGGGGTGTTGAGTCCAGTTCACTGAAAAAGGAATAGGTCTTGTCTCTTACATATTGGGTTTATGGAACGGTATCGGAGCTAATTTGAAACCCTTGTTTTATGCATCACCCCACCTCACCTTTCCCGTTCAGCAGCCATAGTGTGTTTCCTAAACGTGGGACTCTGTTCTGTTTTGCAATTCAGTTCAAGTGTAGCGGTTTTTACATTCCCTCTCGAAGTGATATCTTATGATAAGTGTCTTTTTCTGTGTGACTTATTTCACTTAGAATCGTCGTACCTAAATCCACTCATCGTGCTGCTACTAGCCTTATGACGTTGATTTCATGGCTGAGTGATATTCCATTGTACATGAGGACCACAACTTCTTTATCCATTTTTCTCTTTCCTAGGATATTTAAGGTGTAATGAAGTGGGGGTTCTTGTCCACAGAGCAGCCCTAAACTTTGGGGTGCCTGTGTCTTGCTGATTTTTAGTTTTCCCAATTTATACGCCCATGAGTGGAAGTGCCCTATGCTCTCCAAGCTGTGTTTTTTAGATGTTTCAGGACACACCGTACACTTCTCCGGAGTGGCTGTTGGCAATTTACATCCCACCCATCAGCGTAGCAAGGCTCCCATTTCTCCATGGCCGGTCCTGCATTTCTGGTTTGGACACTTTTTTCCGCATGGCCCTTTTGCCCGCTGGGAAGCGAGACTTCTTTGGAGCGCTGATTGGCCTTTCCAGGTTGCTTGGTTGGCCAAAAAGGGCGTATGCGTTTTTTCCTGAATATATTCAGGAAAAAACGCATACGCCCTTTTTGGCCAAGGGCATCATTGTCCACGTTTTGCCGCTTTTCATGTGCTTTCAAGGCGATTCGAATCTACCTCCTGAAATCTGTTTCCTGCGATTCTGCCTTGCTTTCAAAGCCTCTTCGTTGCCTTCCCTTAATATATTTGTGGACGAGAGGTATCATTTAAAACTCTGCAGGTTTGTGAATTGCAGTGCCCCTGAGCTCCATTTTTCAACTCGCTTTTTTGGGAGCTGGCCGCAAAAGCGCAGGATTGCTTCAGGCCCTCTTCTGGTTCTGGGGGGCAGGCTGAGCTTGTGCTTAATTCTTCTTCCTGATGGGAAAATAGAGTGACCTGTGCCTGTCCCAACACCTAGAGCTAGTCTCTCATTGGTTCCCCCTCTTCCCGTTCATCCTCAGGACAAATCGCAACCTGTACGGAACAGGAGGTTAAAGCTGCTGATTCTCCAAGGAGGGAGATGGCTAGTAAATCGGCTGGAATGGCGAACCCGAGCAAAGGAGATGAGAAATGAGGTGCGTTTTAGAAACCTTTCCCGATCACACGGTGTACCATCTTCTGGGTTTCTCATGCCTGTTTTCGACGTAGGAAGATGCCCTTGAACCTGGAGATTTGGGACCCATGGGATGGGTACCATGCAGTATTACTTGAAAGGGTCTGCGTTGGCTCACCCAACCTCACCGAACCTCTCAGCCCCAAGAGTGTCCACCCTTATGTCTCAATCAGCTGTGGGTCTAGATATGGTCAATCCAGGTTGCATCACAGCCCCTGAACGAATTTTGTAAGAATTTCTCTCTCTTTCACTGTCTTTGTTTCACGGGTTTTGAAAAGTAATTTAGTTTTATAATGGGGTTTAGCTGCTTTTCACGGCTGTGTTTATGCCGCTTTACACCCCCTTGACTCACTTACAGAGAGATATCAATACATAGGTTTGAAGATTCTTACTAGTCAGATATATTCTTGTGCGGTGAATAGGGGGTGTTGAGTCCAGTTCACTGAAAAAGGAATAGGTCTTGTCTCTTACATATTGGGTTTATGGAACGGTATCGGAGCTAATTTGAAACCCTTGTTTTATGCATCACCCCACCTCACCTTTCCCGTTCAGCAGCCATAGTGTGTTTCCTAAACGTGGGACTCTGTTCTGTTTTGCAATTCAGTTCAAGTGTAGCGGTTTTTACATTCCCTCTAGAAGTGATATCTTATGATAAGTGTCTTTTTCTGTGTGACTTATTTCACTTAGAATCGTCGTACCTAAATCCACTCATCGTGCTGCTACTAGCCTTATGACGTTGATTTCATGGCTGAGTGATATTCCATTGTACATGAGGACCACAACTTCTTTATCCATTTTTCTCTTTCCTAGGATATTTAAGGTGTAATGAAGTGGGGGTTCTTGTCCACAGAGCAGCCCTAAACTTTGGGGTGCCTGTGTCTTGCTGATTTTTAGTTTTCCCAATTTATACGCCCATGAGTGGAAGTGCCCTATGCTCTCCAAGCTGTGTTTTTTAGATGTTTCAGGACACACCGTACACTTCTCCGGAGTGGCTGTTGGCAATTTACATCCCACCCATCAGCGTAGCAAGGCTCCCATTTCTCCATGGCCGGTCCTGCATTTCTGGTTTGGACACTTTTTTCCGCATGGCCCTTTTGCCCGCTGGGAAGCGAGACTTCTTTGGAGCGCTGATTGGCCTTTCCAGGTTGCTTGGTTGGCCAAAAAGGGCGTATGCGTTTTTTCCTGAATATATTCAGGAAAAAACGCATACGCCCTTTTTGGCCAAGGGCATCATTGTCCACGTTTTGCCGCTTTTCATGTGCTTTCAAGGCGATTCGAATCTACCTCCTGAAATCTGTTTCCTGCGATTCTGCCTTGCTTTCAAAGCCTCTTCGTTGCCTTCCCTTAATATATTTGTGGACGAGAGGTATCATTTAAAACTCTGCAGGTTTGTGAATTGCAGTGCCCCTGAGCTCCATTTTTCAACTCGCTTTTTTGGGAGCTGGCCGCAAAAGCGCAGGATTGCTTCAGGCCCTCTTCTGGTTCTGGGGGGCAGGCTGAGCTTGTGCTTAATTCTTCTTCCTGATGGGAAAATAGAGTGACCTGTGCCTGTCCCAACACCTAGAGCTAGTCTCTCATTGATTCCCCCTCTTCCCGTTCATCCTCAGGACAAATTGCAACCTGTACGGAACAGGAGGTTAAAGGTGCTGATTCTCCAAGGAGGGAGATGGCTAGTAAATCGGCTGGAATGGCGAACCCGAGCAAAGGAGATGAGAAATGAGGTGCGTTTTAGAAACCTTTCCCGATCACACGGTGTACCATCTTCTGGGTTTCTCATGCCTGTTTTCGATGTAGGAAGATGCCCTTGAACCTGGAGATTTGGGACCCATGGGATGGGTACCATGCAGTATTACTTGAAAGGGTCTGCGTTGGCTCACCCAACCTCACCGAACCTCTCAGCCCCAAGAGTGTCCACCCTTATGTCTCAATCAGCTGTGGGTCTAGATATGGTCAATCCAGGTTGCATCACAGCCCCTGAACGAATTTTGTAAGAATTTCTCTCTCTTTCACTGTCTTTGTTTCACGGGTTTTGAAAAGTAATTTATTTTTATAAAGGGGTTTAGCTGCTTTTCACGGCTGTGTTTATGCCGCTTTACATCCCCTTGTCTCACTTACAGAGAGATATCAATACATAGGTTTGAAGATTCTTACTAGTCAGATATATTCTTGTGCGGTGAATAGGGGGTGTTGAGTCCAGTTCACTGAAAAAGGAATAGGTCTTGTCTCTTACATATTGGGTTTATGGAACGGTATCGGAGCTAATTTGAAACCCTTGTTTTATGCATCACCCCACCTCACCTTTCCCGTTCAGCAGCCATAGTGTGTTTCCTAAACGTGGGACTCTGTTCTGTTTTGCAATTCAGTTCAAGTGTAGCGGTTTTTACATTCCCTCTAGAAGTGATATCTTATGATAAGTGTCTTTTTCTGTGTGACTTATTTCACTTAGAATCGTCGTACCTAAATCCACTCATCGTGCTGCTACTAGCCTTATGACGTTGATTTCATGGCTGAGTGATATTCCATTGTACATGAGGACCACAACTTCTTTATCCATTTTTCTCTTTCCTAGGATATTTAAGGTGTAATGAAGTGGGGGTTCTTGTCCACAGAGCAGCCCTAAACTTTGGGGTGCCTGTGTCTTGCTGATTTTTAGTTTTCCCAATTTATACGCCCATGAGTGGAAGTGCCCTATGCTCTCCAAGCTGTGTTTTTTAGATGTTTCAGGACACACCGTACACTTCTCCGGAGTGGCTGTTGGCAATTTACATCCCACCCATCAGCGTAGCAAGGCTCCCATTTCTCCATGGCCGGTCCTGCATTTCTGGTTTGGACACTTTTTTCCGCATGGCCCTTTTGCCCGCTGGGAAGCGAGACTTCTTTGGAGCGCTGATTGGCCTTTCCAGGTTGCTTGGTTGGCCAAAAAGGGCGTATGCGTTTTTTCCTGAATATATTCAGGAAAAAACGCATACGCCCTTTTTGGCCAAGGGCATCATTGTCCACGTTTTGCCGCTTTTCATGTGCTTTCAAGGCGATTCGAATCTACCTCCTGAAATCTGTTTCCTGCGATTCTGCCTTGCTTTCAAAGCCTCTTCGTTGCCTTCCCTTAATATATTTGTGGACGAGAGGTATCATTTAAAACTCTGCAGGTTTGTGAATTGCAGTGCCCCTGAGCTCCATTTTTCAACTCGCTTTTTTGGGAGCTGGCCGCAAAAGCGCAGGATTGCTTCAGGCCCTCTTCTGGTTCTGGGGGGCAGGCTGAGCTTGTGCTTAATTCTTCTTCCTGATGGGAAAATAGAGTGACCTGTGCCTGTCCCAACACCTAGAGCTAGTCTCTCATTGGTTCCCCCTCTTCCCGTTCATCCTCAGGACAAATTGCAACCTGTACGGAACAGGAGGTTAAAGGTGCTGATTCTCCAAGGAGGGAGATGGCTAGTAAATCAGCTGGAATGGCGAACCCGAGCAAAGGAGATGAGAAATGAGGTGCGTTTTAGAAACCTTTCCCGATCACACGGTGTACCATCTTCTGGGTTTCTCATGCCTGTTTTCGACGTAGGAAGATGCCCTTGAACCTGGAGATTTGGGACCCATGGGATGGGTACCATGCAGTATTACTTGAAAGGGTCTGCGTTGGCTCACCCAACCTCACCGAACCTCTCAGCCCCAAGAGTGTCCACCCTTATGTCTCAATCAGCTGTGGGTCTAGATATGGTCAATCCAGGTTGCATCACAGCCCCTGAACGAATTTTGTAAGAATTTCTCTCTCTTTCACTGTCTTTGTTTCACGGGTTTTGAAAAGTAATTTAGTTTTATAATGGGGTTTAGCTGCTTTTCACGGCTGTGTTTATGCCGCTTTACACCCCCTTGACTCACTTACAGAGAGATATCAATACATAGGTTTGAAGATTCTTACTAGTCAGATATATTCTTGTGCGGTGAATAGGGGGTGTTGAGTCCAGTTCACTGAAAAAGGAATAGGTCTTGTCTCTTACATATTGGGTTTATGGAACGGTATCGGAGCTAATTTGAAACCCTTGTTTTATGCATCACCCCACCTCACCTTTCCCGTTCAGCAGCCATAGTGTGTTTCCTAAACGTGGGACTCTGTTCTGTTTTGCAATTCAGTTCAAGTGTAGCGGTTTTTACATTCCCTCTCTAAGTGATATCTTAGGATAAGTGTCTTTTTCTGTGTGACTTATTTCACTTAGAATCGTCGTACCTAAATCCACTCATCGTGCTGCTACTAGCCTTATGACGTGGATTTCATGGCTGAGTGATATTCCATTGTACATGAGGACCACAACTTCTTTATCCATTTTTCTCTTTCCTAGGATATTTAAGGTGTAATGAAGTGGGGGTTCTTGTCAACAGAGCAGCCCTAAACTTTGGGGTGCCTGTGTCTTGCTGATTTTTAGTGTTCCCAATTTATACGCCCATGAGTGGAAGTGCCCTATGCTCTCCAAGCTGTGTTTTTTAGATGTTTCAGAACACACCGTACACTTCTCCGGAGTGGCTGTTGGCAATTTACATCCCACCCATCAGCGTAGCAAGACTCCCATTTCTCCATGGCCGGTCCTGCATTTCTGGTTTGGACACTTTTTTCCGCATGGCCCTTTTGCCCGCTGGGAAGCCAGACTTCTTTGGAGCGCTGATTTGCCTTTCCAGGTTGCTTGGTTGGCCAAAAAGGGCGTATGCGTTTTTTCCTGAATATATTCAGGAAAAAACGCATACGCCCTTTTTGGCCAAGGGCATCATTGTCCACGTTTTGCCACTTTTCATGTGCTTTCAAGGCGATTCGAATCTACCTCCTGAAATCTGTTTCCTGCAATTCTGCCTTGCTTTCAAAGCCTCTTCGTTGCCTTCCCTTAATATATTTGTGGACGAGAGGTATCATTTAAAACTCTGCAGGTTTGTGAATTGCAGTGCCCCTGAGCTCCATTTTTCAACTCGCTTTTTTGGGAGCTGGCCGCAAAAGCGCAGGATTGCTTCAGGCCCTCTTCTGGTTCTGGGGGGCAGGCTGAGCTTGTGCTTAATTCTTCTTCCTGATGGGAAAATAGAGTGACCTGTGCCTGTCCCAACACCTAGAGCTAGTCTCTCATTGGTTCCCCCTCTTCCCGTTCATCCTCAGGACAAATCGCAACCTGTACGGAACAGGAGGTTAAAGCTGCTGATTCTCCAAGGAGGGAGATGGCTAGTAAATCGGCTGGAATGGCGAACCCGAGCAAAGGAGATGAGAAATGAGGTGCGTTTTAGAAACCTTTCCCGATCACACGGTGTACCATCTTCTGGGTTTCTCATGCCTGTTTTGGACGTAGGAAGATGCCCTTGAACCTGGAGATTTGGGACCCATGGGATGGGTACCATGCAGTATTACTTGAAAGGGTCTGCGTTGGCTCACCCAACCTCACCGAACCTCTCAGCCCCAAGAGTGTCCACCCTTATGTCTCAATCAGCTGTGGGTCTAGATATGGTCAATCCAGGTTGCATCACAGCCCCTGAACGAATTTTGGAAGAATTTCTCTCTCTTTCACTGTCTTTGTTTCACGGGTTTTGAAAAGTAATTTAGTTTTATAATGGGGTTTAGCTGCTTTTCACGGCTGTGTTTATGCCGCTTTACACCCCCTTGACTCACTTACAGAGAGATATCAATACATAGGTTTGAAGATTCTTACTAGTCAGATATATTCTTGTGCGGTGAATAGGGGGTGTTGAGTCCAGTTCACTGAAAAAGGAATAGGTCTTGTCTCTTACATATTGGGTTTATGGAACGGTATCGGAGCTAATTTGAAACCCTTGTTTTATGCATCACCCCACCTCACCTTTCCCGTTCACCAGCCATAGTGTGTTTCCTAAACGTGGGACTCTGTTCTGTTTTGCAATTCAGTTCAAGTGTAGCGGTTTTTACATTCCCTCTCTAAGTGATATCTTAGGATAAGTGTCTTTTTCTGTGTGACTTATTTCACTTAGAATCGTCGTACCTAAATCCACTCATCGTGCTGCTACTAGCCTTATGACGTTGATTTCATGGCTGAGTGATATTCCATTGTACATGAGGACCACAACTTCTTTATCCATTTTTCTCTTTCCTAGGATATTTAAGGTGTAATGAAGTGGGGGTTCTTGTCCACAGAGCAGCCCTAAACTTTGGGGTGCCTGTGTCTTGCTGATTTTTAGTTTTCCCAATTTATACGCCCATGAGTGGAAGTGCCCTATGCTCTCCAAGCTGTGTTTTTTAGATGTTTCAGGACACACCGTACACTTCTCCGGAGTGGCTGTTGGCAATTTACATCCCACCCATCAGCGTAGCAAGGCTCCCATTTCTCCATGGCCGGTCCTGCATTTCTGGTTTGGACACTTTTTTCCGCATGGCCCTTTTGCCCGCTGGGAAGCGAGACTTCTTTGGAGCGCTGATTGGCCTTTCCAGGTTGCTTGGTTGGCCAAAAAGGGCGTATGCGTTTTTTCCTGAATATATTCAGGAAAAAACGCATACGCCCTTTTTGGCCAAGGGCATCATTGTCCACGTTTTGCCGCTTTTCATGTGCTTTCAAGGCGATTCGAATCTACCTCCTGAAATCTGTTTCCTGCAATTCTGCCTTGCTTTCAAAGCCTCTTCGTTGCCTTCCCTTAATATGTTTGTGACGAGAGGTATCATTTAAAACTCTGCAGGTTTGTGAATTGCAGTGCCCCTGAGCTCCATTTTTCAACTCGCTTTTTTGGGAGCTGGCCGCAAAAGCGCAGGATTGCTTCAGGCCCTCTTCTGGTTCTGGGGGGCAGGCTGAGCTTGTGCTTAATTCTTCTTCCTGATGGGAAAATAGAGTGACCTGTGCCTGTCCCAACACCTAGAGCTAGTCTCTCATTGGTTCCCCCTCTTCCCGTTCATCCTCAGGACAAATCGCAACCTGTACGGAACAGGAGGTTAAAGCTGCTGATTCTCCAAGGAGGGAGATGGCTAGTAAATCGGCTGGAATGGCGAACCCGAGCAAAGGAGATGAGAAATGAGGTGCGTTTTAGAAACCTTTCCCGATCACACGGTGTACCATCTTCTGGGTTTCTCATGCCTGTTTTCGACGTAGGAAGATGCCCTTGAACCTGGAGATTTGGGACCCATGGGATGGGTACCATGCAGTATTACTTGAAAGGGTCTGCGTTGGCTCACCCAACCTCACCGAACCTCTCAGCCCCAAGAGTGTCCACCCTTATGTCTCAATCAGCTGTGGGTCTAGATATGGTCAATCCAGGTTGCATCACAGCCCCTGAACGAATTTTGTAAGAATTTCTCTCTCTTTCACTGTCTTTGTTTCACGGGTTTTGAAAAGTAATTTAGTTTTATAATGGGGTTTAGCTGCTTTTCACGGCTGTGTTTATGCCGCTTTACACCCCCTTGACTCACTTACAGAGAGATATCAATACATAGGTTTGAAGATTCTTACTAGTCAGATATATTCTTGTGCGGTGAATAGGGGGTGTTGAGTCCAGTTCACTGAAAAAGGAATAGGTCTTGTCTCTTACATATTGGGTTTATGGAACGGTATCGGAGCTAATTTGAAACCCTTGTTTTATGCATCACCCCACCTCACCTTTCCCGTTCAGCAGCCATAGTGTGTTTCCTAAACGTGGGACTCTGTTCTGTTTTGCAATTCAGTTCAAGTGTAGCGGTTTTTACATTCCCTCTAGAAGTGATATCTTATGATAAGTGTCTTTTTCTGTGTGACTTATTTCACTTAGAATCGTCGTACCTAAATCCACTCATCGTGCTGCTACTAGCCTTATGACGTTGATTTCATGGCTGAGTGATATTCCATTGTACATGAGGACCACAACTTCTTTATCCATTTTTCTCTTTCCTAGGATATTTAAGGTGTAATGAAGTGGGGGTTCTTGTCCACAGAGCAGCCCTAAACTTTGGGGTGCCTGTGTCTTGCTGATTTTTAGTTTTCCCAATTTATACGCCCATGAGTGGAAGTGCCCTATGCTCTCCAAGCTGTGTTTTTTAGATGTTTCAGGACACACCGTACACTTCTCCGGAGTGGCTGTTGGCAATTTACATCCCACCCATCAGCGTAGCAAGGCTCCCATTTCTCCATGGCCGGTCCTGCATTTCTGGTTTGGACACTTTTTTCCGCATGGCCCTTTTGCCCGCTGGGAAGCGAGACTTCTTTGGAGCGCTGATTGGCCTTTCCAGGTTGCTTGGTTGGCCAAAAAGGGCGTATGCGTTTTTTCCTGAATATATTCAGGAAAAAACGCATACGCCCTTTTTGGCCAAGGGCATCATTGTCCACGTTTTGCCGCTTTTCATGTGCTTTCAAGGCGATTCGAATCTACCTCCTGAAATCTGTTTCCTGCAATTCTGCCTTGCTTTCAAAGCCTCTTCGTTGCCTTCCCTTAATATGTTTGTGACGAGAGGTATCATTTAAAACTCTGCAGGTTTGTGAATTGCAGTGCCCCTGAGCTCCATTTTTCAACTCGCTTTTTTGGGAGCTGGCCGCAAAAGCGCAGGATTGCTTCAGGCCCTCTTCTGGTTCTGGGGGGCAGGCTGAGCTTGTGCTTAATTCTTCTTCCTGATGGGAAAATAGAGTGACCTGTGCCTGTCCCAACACCTAGAGCTAGTCTCTCATTGGTTCCCCCTCTTCCCGTTCATCCTCAGGACAAATCGCAACCTGTACGGAACAGGAGGTTAAAGCTGCTGATTCTCCAAGGAGGGAGATGGCTAGTAAATCGGCTGGAATGGCGAACCCGAGCAAAGGAGATGAGAAATGAGGTGCGTTTTAGAAACCTTTCCCGATCACACGGTGTACCATCTTCTGGGTTTCTCATGCCTGTTTTCGACGTAGGAAGATGCCCTTGAACCTGGAGATTTGGGACCCATGGGATGGGTACCATGCAGTATTACTTGAAAGGGTCTGCGTTGGCTCACCCAACCTCACCGAACCTCTCAGCCCCAAGAGTGTCCACCCTTATGTCTCAATCAGCTGTGGGTCTAGATATGGTCAATCCAGGTTGCATCACAGCCCCTGAACGAATTTTGTAAGAATTTCTCTCTCTTTCACTGTCTTTGTTTCACGGGTTTTGAAAAGTAATTTAGTTTTATAATGGGGTTTAGCTGCTTTTCACGGCTGTGTTTATGCCGCTTTACACCCCCTTGACTCACTTACAGAGAGATATCAATACATAGGTTTGAAGATTCTTACTAGTCAGATATATTCTTGTGCGGTGAATAGGGGGTGTTGAGTCCAGTTCACTGAAAAAGGAATAGGTCTTGTCTCTTACATATTGGGTTTATGGAACGGTATCGGAGCTAATTTGAAACCCTTGTTTTATGCATCACCCCACCTCACCTTTCCCGTTCAGCAGCCATAGTGTGTTTCCTAAACGTGGGACTCTGTTCTGTTTTGCAATTCAGTTCAAGTGTAGCGGTTTTTACATTCCCTCTAGAAGTGATATCTTATGATAAGTGTCTTTTTCTGTGTGACTTATTTCACTTAGAATCGTCGTACCTAAATCCACTCATCGTGCTGCTACTAGCCTTATGACGTTGATTTCATGGCTGAGTGATATTCCATTGTACATGAGGACCACAACTTCTTTATCCATTTTTCTCTTTCCTAGGATATTTAAGGTGTAATGAAGTGGGGGTTCTTGTCCACAGAGCAGCCCTAAACTTTGGGGTGCCTGTGTCTTGCTGATTTTTAGTTTTCCCAATTTATACGCCCATGAGTGGAAGTGCCCTATGCTCTCCAAGCTGTGTTTTTTAGATGTTTCAGGACACACCGTACACTTCTCCGGAGTGGCTGTTGGCAATTTACATCCCACCCATCAGCGTAGCAAGGCTCCCATTTCTCCATGGCCGGTCCTGCATTTCTGGTTTGGACACTTTTTTCCGCATGGCCCTTTTGCCCGCTGGGAAGCGAGACTTCTTTGGAGCGCTGATTGGCCTTTCCAGGTTGCTTGGTTGGCCAAAAAGGGCGTATGCGTTTTTTCCTGAATATATTCAGGAAAAAACGCATACGCCCTTTTTGGCCAAGGGCATCATTGTCCACGTTTTGCCGCTTTTCATGTGCTTTCAAGGCGATTCGAATCTACCTCCTGAAATCTGTTTCCTGCGATTCTGCCTTGCTTTCAAAGCCTCTTCGTTTCCTTCCCTTAATATATTTGTGGACGAGAGGTATCATTTAAAACTCTGCAGGTTTGTGAATTGCAGTGCCCCTGAGCTCCATTTTTCAACTCGCTTTTTTGGGAGCTGGCCGCAAAAGCGCAGGATTGCTTCAGGCCCTCTTCTGGTTCTGGGGGGCAGGCTGAGCTTGTGCTTAATTCTTCTTCCTGATGGGAAAATAGAGTGACCTGTGCCTGTCCCAACACCTAGAGCTAGTCTCTCATTGGTTCCCCCTCTTCCCGTTCATCCTCAGTACAAATCGCAACCTGTACGGAACAGGAGGTTAAAGCTGCTGATTCTCCAAGGAGGGAGATGGCTAGTAAATCGGCTGGAATGGCGAACCCGAGCAAAGGAGATGAGAAATGAGGTGCGTTTTAGAAACCTTTCCCGATCACACGGTGTACCATCTTCTGGGTTTCTCATGCCTGTTTTCGACGTAGGAAGATGCCCTTGAACCTGGAGATTTGGGACCCATGGGATGGGTACCATGCAGTATTACTTGAAAGGGTCTGCGTTGGCTCACCCAACCTCACCGAACCTCTCAGCCCCAAGAGTGTCCACCCTTATGTCTCAATCAGCTGTGGGTCTAGATATGGTCAATCCAGGTTGCATCACAGCCCCTGAACGAATTTTGTAAGAATTTCTCTCTCTTTCACTGTCTTTGTTTCACGGGTTTTGAAAAGTAATTTAGTTTTATAATGGGGTTTAGCTGCTTTTCACGGCTGTGTTTATGCCGCTTTACACCCCCTTGACTCACTTACAGAGAGATATCAATACATAGGTTTAAAGATTCTTACTAGTCAGATATATTCTTGTGCGGTGAATAGGGGGTGTTGAGTCCAGTTCACTGAAAAAGGAATAGGTCTTGTCTCTTACATATTGGGTTTATGGAACGGTATCGGAGCTAATTTGAAACCCTTGTTTTATGCATCACCCCACCTCACCTTTCCCGTTCAGCAGCCATAGTGTGTTTCCTAAACGTGGGACTCTGTTCTGTTTTGCAATTCAGTTCAAGTGTAGCGGTTTTTACATTCCCTCTCTAAGTGATATCTTATGATAAGTGTCTTTTTCTGTGTGACTTATTTCACTTAGAATCTTCGTACCTAAATCCACTCATCGTGCTGCTACTAGCCTTATGACGTTGATTTCATGGCTGAGTGATATTCCATTGTACATGAGGACCACAACTTCTTTATCCATTTTTCTCTTTCCTAGGATATTTAAGGTGTAATGAAGTGGGGGTTCTTGTCCACAGAGCAGCCCTAAACTTTGGGGTGCCTGTGTCTTGCTGATTTTTAGTTTTCCCAATTTATACGCCCATGAGTGGAAGTGCCCTATGCTCTCCAAGCTGTGTTTTTTAGATGTTTCAGGACACACCGTACACTTCTCCGGAGTGGCTGTTGGCAATTTACATCCCACCCATCAGCGTAGCAAGGCTCCCATTTCTCCATGGCCGGTCCTGCATTTCTGGTTTGGACACTTTTTTCCGCATGGCCCTTTTGCCCGCTGGGAAGCGAGACTTCTTTGGAGCGCTGATTGGCCTTTCCAGGTTGCTTGGTTGGCCAAAAAGGGCGTATGCGTTTTTTCCTGAATATATTCAGGAAAAAACGCATACGCCCTTTTTGGCCAAGGGCATCATTGTCCACGTTTTGCCGCTTTTCATGTGCTTTCAAGGCGATTCGAATCTACCTCCTGAAATCTGTTTCCTGCAATTCTGCCTTGCTTTCAAAGCCTCTTCGTTGCCTTCCCTTAATATATTTGTGGACGAGAGGTATCATTTAAAACTCTGCAGGTTTGTGAATTGCAGTGCCCCTGAGCTCCATTTTTCAACTCGCTTTTTTGGGAGCTGGCCGCAAAAGCGCAGGATTGCTTCAGGCCCTCTTCTGGTTCTGGGGGGCAGGCTGAGCTTGTGCTTAATTCTTCTTCCTGATGGGAAAATAGAGTGACCTGTGCCTGTCCCAACACCTAGAGCTAGTCTCTCATTGGTTCCCCCTCTTCCCGTTCATCCTCAGGACAAATCGCAACCTGTACGGAACAGGAGGTTAAAGGTGCTGATTCTCCAAGGAGGGAGATGGCTAGTAAATCGGCTGGAATGGCGAACCCGAGCAAAGGAGATGAGAAATGAGGTGCGTTTTAGAAACCTTTCCCGATCACACGGTGTACCATCTTCTGGGTTTCTCATGCCTGTTTTCGACGTAGGAAGATGCCCTTGAACCTGGAGATTTGGGACCCATGGGATGGGTACCATGCAGTATTACTTGAAAGGGTCTGCGTTGGCTCACCCAACCTCACCGAACCTCTCAGCCCCAAGAGTGTCCACCCTTATGTCTCAATCAGCTGTGGGTCTAGATATGGTCAATCCAGGTTGCATCACAGCCCCTGAACGAATTTTGTAAGAATTTCTCTCTCTTTCACTGTCTTTGTTTCACGGGTTTTGAAAAGTAATTTAGTTTTATAATGGGGTTTAGCTGCTTTTCACGGCTGTGTTTATGCCGCTTTACACCCCCTTGACTCACTTACAGAGAGATATCAATACATAGGTTTGAAGATTCTTACTAGTCAGATATATTCTTGTGCGGTGAATAGGGGGTGTTGAGTCCAGTTCACTGAAAAAGGAATAGGTCTTGTCTCTTACATATTGGGTTTATGGAACGGTATCGGAGCTAATTTGAAACCCTTGTTTTATGCATCACCCCACCTCACCTTTCCCGTTCAGCAGCCATAGTGTGTTTCCTAAACGTGGGACTCTGTTCTGTTTTGCAATTCAGTTCAAGTGTAGCGGTTTTTACATTCCCTCTCTAAGTGATATCTTAGGATAAGTGTCTTTTTCTGTGTGACTTATTTCACTTAGAATCGTCGTACCTAAATCCACTCATCATGCTGCTACTAGCCTTATGACGTTGATTTCATGGCTGAGTGATATTCCATTGTACATGAGGACCCCAACTTCTTTATCCATTTTTCTCTTTCCTAGGATATTTAAGATGTAATGAAGTGGGGGTTTTTGTCAACAGAGCAGCCCTAAACTTTGGGGTGCCTGTGTCTTGCTGATTTTTAGTGTTCCCAATTTATACGCCCATGAGTGGAAGTGCCCTATGCTCTCCAAGCTGTGTTTTTTAGATGTTTCAGAACACACCGTACACTTCTCCGGAGTGGCTGTTGGCAATTTACATCCCACCCATCAGCGTAGCAAGACTCCCATTTCTCCATGGCCGGTCCTGCATTTCTGGTTTGGACACTTTTTTCCGCATGGCCCTTTTGCCCGCTGGGAAGCGAGACTTCTTTGGAGAGCTGATTGGCCTTTCCAGGTTGCTTGGTTGGCCAAAAAGGGCGTATGCGTTTTTTCCTGAATATATTCAGGAAAAAACGCATACGCCCTTTTTGGCCAAGGGCATCATTGTCCACGTTTTGCCGCTTTTCATGTGCTTTCAAGGCGATTCGAATCTACCTCCTGAAATCTGTTTCCTGCAATTCTGCCTTGCTTTCAAAGCCTCTTCGTTGCCTTCCCTTAATATATTTGTGGACGAGAGGTATCATTTAAAACTCTGCAGGATTGTGAATTGCAGTGCCCCTGAGCTCCATTTTTCAACTCGCTTTTTTGGGAGCAGGCCGCAAAAGCGCAGGATTGCTTCAGGCCCTCTTCTGGTTCTGGGGGGCAGGCTGAGCTTGTGCTTAATTCTTCTTCCTGATGGGAAAATAGAGTGACCTGTGCCTGTCCCAACACCTAGAGCTAGTCTCTCATTGGTTCCCCCTCTTCCCGTTCACCTCAGGACAAATCGCAACCTGTACGGAACAGGAGGTTAAAGGTGCTGATTCTCCAAGGAGGGAGATGGCTAGTAAATCGGCTGGAATGGCGAACCCGAGCAAAGGAGATGAGAAATGAGGTGCGTTATAGAAACCTTTCCCGATCACACGGTGTACCATCTTCTGGGTTTCTCATGCCTGTTTTCGACGTAGGAAGATGCCCTTGAACCTGGAGATTTGGGACCCATGGGATGGGTACCATGCAGTATTACTTGAAAGGGTCTGCGTTTGCTCACACAACCTCACCGAACCTCTCAGCCCCAAGAGTGTCCACCCTTATGTCTCAATCAGCTGTGGGTCTAGATATGGTCAATCCAGGTTGCATCACAGCCCCTGAACGAATTTTGTAAGAATTTCTCTCTCTTTCACTGTCTTTGTTTCACGGGTTTTGAAAAGTAATTTATTTTTATAATGGGGTTTAGCTGCTTTTCACGGCTGTGTTTATGCCGCTTTACACCCCCTTGACTCACTTACAGAGAGATATCAATACATAGGTTTGAAGATTCTTACTAGTCAGATATATTCTTGTGCGGTGAATAGGGGGTGTTGAGTCCAGTTCACTGAAAAAGGAATAGGTCTTGTCTCTTACATATTGGGTTTATGGAACGGTATCGGAGCTAATTTGAAACCCTTGTTTTATGCATCACCCCACCTCACCTTTCCCGTTCAGCAGCCATAGTGTGTTTCCTAAACGTGGGACTCTGTTCTGTTTTGCAATTCAGTTCAAGTGTAGCGGTTTTTACATTCCCTCTAGAAGTGATATCTTATGATAAGTGTCTTTTTCTGTGTGACTTATTTCACTTAGAATCGTCGTACCTAAATCCACTCATCGTGCTGCTACTAGCCTTATGACGTTGATTTCATGGCTGAGTGATATTCCATTGTACATGAGGACCACAACTTCTTTATCCATTTTTCTCTTTCCTAGGATATTTAAGGTGTAATGAAGTGGGGGTTCTTGTCCACAGAGCAGCCCTAAACTTTGGGGTGCCTGTGTCTTGCTGATTTTTAGTGTTCCCAATTTATACGCCCTTGAGTGGAAGTGCCCTATGCTCTCCAAGCTGTGTTTTTTAGATGTTTCAGGACACACCGTACACTTCTCCGGAGTGGCTGTTGGCAATTTACATCCCACCCATCAGCGTAGCAAGGCTCCCATTTCTCCATGGCCGGTCCTGCATTTCTGGTTTGGACACTTTTTTCCGCATGGCCCTTTTGCCCGCTGGGAAGCGAGACTTCTTTGGAGCGCTGATTGGCCTTTCCAGGTTGCTTGGTTGGCCAAAAAGGGCGTATGCGTTTTTTCCTGAATATATTCAGGAAAAAACGCATACGCCCTTTTTGGCCAAGGGCATCATTGTCCACGTTTTGCCGCTTTTCATGTGCTTTCAAGGCGATTCGAATCTACCTCCTGAAATCTGTTTCCTGCAATTCTGCCTTGCTTTCAAAGCCTCTTCGTTGCCTTCCCTTAATATATTTGTGGACGAGAGGTATCATTTAAAACTCTGCAGGTTTGTGAATTGCAGTGCCCCTGAGCTCCATTTTTCAACTCGCTTTTTTGGGAGCTGGCCGCAAAAGCGCAGGATTGCTTCAGGCCCTCTTCTGGTTCTGGGGGGCAGGCTGAGCTTGTGCTTAATTCTTCTTCCTGATGGGAAAATAGAGTGACCTGTGCCTGTCCCAACACCTAGAGCTAGTCTCTCATTGGTTCCCCCTCTTCCCGTTCATCCTCAGGACAAATCGCAACCTGTACGGAACAGGAGGTTAAAGGTGCTGATTCTCCAAGGAGGGAGATGGCTAGTAAATCGGCTGGAATGGCGAACCCGAGCAAAGGAGATGAGAAATGAGGTGCGTTTTAGAAACCTTTCCCGATCACACGGTGTACCATCTTCTGGGTTTCTCATGCCTGTTTTCGACGTAGGAAGATGCCCTTGAACCTGGAGATTTGGGACCCATGGGATGGGTACCATGCAGTATTACTTGAAAGGGTCTGCGTTGGCTCACCCAACCTCACCGAACCTCTCAGCCCCAAGAGTGTCCACCCTTATGTCTCAATCAGCTGTGGGTCTAGATATGGTCAATCCAGGTTGCATCACAGCCCCTGAACGAATTTTGTAAGAATTTCTCTCTCTTTCACTGTCTTTGTTTCACGGGTTTTGAAAAGTAATTTATTTTTATAATGGGGTTTAGCTGCTTTTCACGGCTGTGTTTATGCCGCTTTACACCCCCTTGACTCACTTACAGAGAGATATCAATACATAGGTTTGAAGATTCTTACTAGTCAGATATATTCTTGTGCGGTGAATAGGGGGTGTTGAGTCCAGTTCACTGAAAAAGGAATAGGTCTTGTCTCTTACATATTGGGTTTATGGAACGGTATCGGAGCTAATTTGAAACCCTTGTTTTATGCATCACCCCACCTCACCTTTCCCGTTCAGCAGCCATAGTGTGTTTCCTAAACGTGGGACTCTGTTCTGTTTTGCAATTCAGTTCAAGTGTAGCGGTTTTTACATTCCCTCTAGAAGTGATATCTTATGATAAGTGTCTTTTTCTGTGTGACTTATTTCACTTAGAATCGTCGTACCTAAATCCACTCATCGTGCTGCTACTAGCCTTATGACGTTGATTTCATGGCTGAGTGATATTCCATTGTACATGAGGACCACAACTTCTTTATCCATTTTTCTCTTTCCTAGGATATTTAAGGTGTAATGAAGTGGGGGTTCTTGTCCACAGAGCAGCCCTAAACTTTGGGGTGCCTGTGTCTTGCTGATTTTTAGTGTTCCCAATTTATACGCCCATGAGTGGAAGTGCCCTATGCTCTCCAAGCTGTGTTTTTTAGATGTTTCAGGACACACCGTACACTTCTCCGGAGTGGCTGTTGGCAATTTACATCCCACCCATCAGCGTAGCAAGGCTCCCATTTCTCCATGGCCGGTCCTGCATTTCTGGTTTGGACACTTTTTTCCGCATGGCCCTTTTGCCCGCTGGGAAGCGAGACTTCTTTGGAGCGCTGATTGGCCTTTCCAGGTTGCTTGGTTGGCCAAAAAGGGCGTATGCGTTTTTTCCTGAATATATTCAGGAAAAAACGCATACGCCCTTTTTGGCCAAGGGCATCATTGTCCACGTTTTGCCGCTTTTCATGTGCTTTCAAGGCGATTCGAATCTACCTCCTGAAATCTGTTTCCTGCAATTCTGCCTTGCTTTCAAAGCCTCTTCGTTGCCTTCCCTTAATATATTTGTGGACGAGAGGTATCATTTAAAACTCTGCAGGTTTGTGAATTGCAGTGCCCCTGAGCTCCATTTTTCAACTCGCTTTTTTGGGAGCTGGCCGCAAAAGCGCAGGATTGCTTCAGGCCCTCTTCTGGTTCTGGGGGGCAGGCTGAGCTTGTGCTTAATTCTTCTTCCTGATGGGAAAATAGAGTGACCTGTGCCTGTCCCAACACCTAGAGCTAGTCTCTCATTGGTTCCCCCTCTTCCCGTTCATCCTCAGGACAAATCGCAACCTGTACGGAACAGGAGGTTAAAGGTGCTGATTCTCCAAGGAGGGAGATGGCTAGTAAATCGGCTGGAATGGCGAACCCGAGCAAAGGAGATGAGAAATGAGGTGCGTTTTAGAAACCTTTCCCGATCACACGGTGTACCATCTTCTGGGTTTCTCATGCCTGTTTTCGACGTAGGAAGATGCCCTTGAACCTGGAGATTTGGGACCCATGGGATGGGTACCATGCAGTATTACTTGAAAGGGTCTGCGTTGGCTCACCCAAACTCACCGAACCTCTCAGCCCCAAGAGTGTCCACCCTTATGTCTCAATCAGCTGTGGGTCTAGATATGGTCAATCCAGGTTGCATCACAGCCCCTGAACGAATTTTGTAAGAATTTCTCTCTCTTTCACTGTCTTTGTTTCACGGGTTTTGAAAAGTAATTTAGTTTTATAATGGGGTTTAGCTGCTTTTCACGGCTGTGTTTATGCCGCTTTACACCCCCTTGACTCACTTACAGAGAGATATCAATACATAGGTTTGAAGATTCTTACTAGTCAGATATATTCTTGTGCAGTGAATAGGGGGTGTTGAGTCCAGTTCACTGAAAAAGGAATAGGTCTTGTCTCTTACATATTGGGTTTATGGAACGGTATCGGAGCTAATTTGAAACCCTTGTTTTATGCATCACCCCACCTCACCTTTCCCGTTCACCAGCCATAGTGTGTTTCATAAACGTGGGACTCTGTTCTGTTTTGCAATTCAGTTCAAGTGTAGCGGTTTTTACATTCCCTCTAGAAGTGATATCTTATGATAAGTGTCTTTTTCTGTGTGACTTATTTCACTTAGAATCGTCGTACCTAAATCCACTCATCGTGCTGCTACTAGCCTTATGACGTTGATTTCATGGCTGAGTGATATTCCATTGTACATGAGGACCACAACTTCTTTAACCATTTTTCTCTTTCCTAGGATATTTAAGGTGTAATGAAGTGGGGGTTCTTGTCCACAGAGCAGCCCTAAACTTTGGGGTGCCTGTGTCTTGCTGATTTTTAGTTTTCCCAATTTATACGCCCATGAGTGGAAGTGCCCTATGCTCTCCAAGCTGTGGTTTTTAGATGTTTCAGAACACACCGTACACTTCTCCGGAGTGGCTGTTGGCAATTTATATCCCACCCATCAGCGTAGCAAGGCTCCCATTTCTCCATGGCCGGTCCTGCATTTCTGGTTTGGACACTTTTTTCCGCATGGCCCTTTTGCCCGCTGGGAAGCGAGACTTCTTTGGAGCGCTGATTGGCCTTTCCAGGTTGCTTGGTTGGCCAAAAAGGGCGTATGCGTTTTTTCCTGAATATATTCAGGAAAAAACGCATACGCCCTTTTTGGCCAAGGGCATCATTGTCCACGTTTTGCCGCTTTTCATGTGCTTTCAAGGCGATTCGAATCTACCTCCTGAAATCTGTTTCCTGCAATTCTGCCTTGCTTTCAAAGCCTCTTCGTTGCCTTCCCTTAATATATTTGTGGACGAGAGGTATCATTTAAAACTCTGCAGGTTTGTGAATTGCAGTGCCCCTGAGCTCCATTTTTCAACTCGCTTTTTTGGGAGCTGGCCGCAAAAGCGCAGGATTGCTTCAGGCCCTCTTCTGGTTCTGGGGGGCAGGCTGAGCTTGTGCTTAATTCTTCTTCCTGATGGGAAAATAGAGTGACCTGTGCCTGTCCCAACACCTAGAGCTAGTCTCTCATTGGTTCCCCCTCTTCCCGTTCATCCTCAGGACAAATCGCAACCTGTACGGAACAGGAGGTTAAAGGTGCTGATTCTCCAAGGAGGGAGATGGCTAGTAAATCGGCTGGAATGGCGAACCCGAGCAAAGGAGATGAGAAATGAGGTGCGTTTTAGAAACCTTTCCCGATCACACGGTGTACCATCTTCTGGGTTTCTCATGCCTGTTTTCGACGTAGGAAGATGCCCTTGAACCTGGAGATTTGGGACCCATGGGATGGGTACCATGCAGTATTACTTGAAAGGGTCTGCGTTGGCTCACCCAAACTCACCGAACCTCTCAGCCCCAAGAGTGTCCACCCTTATGTCTCAATCAGCTGTGGGTCTAGATATGGTCAATCCAGGTTGCATCACAGCCCCTGAACGAATTTTGTAAGAATTTCTCTCTCTTTCACTGTCTTTGTTTCACGGGTTTTGAAAAGTAATTTAGTTTTATAATGGGGTTTAGCTGCTTTTCACGGCTGTGTTTATGCCGCTTTACACCCCCTTGACTCACTTACAGAGAGATATCAATACATAGGTTTGAAGATTCTTACTAGTCAGATATATTCTTGTGCAGTGAATAGGGGGTGTTGAGTCCAGTTCACTGAAAAAGGAATAGGTCTTGTCTCTTACATATTGGGTTTATGGAACGGTATCGGAGCTAATTTGAAACCCTTGTTTTATGCATCACCCCACCTCACCTTTCCCGTTCACCAGCCATAGTGTGTTTCATAAACGTGGGACTCTGTTCTGTTTTGCAATTCAGTTCAAGTGTAGCGGTTTTTACATTCCCTCTAGAAGTGATATCTTATGATAAGTGTCTTTTTCTGTGTGACTTATTTCACTTAGAATCGTCGTACCTAAATCCACTCATCGTGCTGCTACTAGCCTTATGACGTTGATTTCATGGCTGAGTGATATTCCATTGTACATGAGGACCACAACTTCTTTAACCATTTTTCTCTTTCCTAGGATATTTAAGGTGTAATGAAGTGGGGGTTCTTGTCCACAGAGCAGCCCTAAACTTTGGGGTGCCTGTGTCTTGCTGATTTTTAGTTTTCCCAATTTATACGCCCATGAGTGGAAGTGCCCTATGCTCTCCAAGCTGTGTTTTTTAGATGTTTCAGAACACACCGTACACTTCTCCGGAGTGGCTGTTGGCAATTTATATCCCACCCATCAGCGTAGCAAGGCTCCCATTTCTCCATGGCCGGTCCTGCATTTCTGGTTTGGACACTTTTTTCCGCATGGCCCTTTTGCCCGCTGGGAAGCGAGACTTCTTTGGAGCGCTGATTGGCCTTTCCAGGTTGCTTGGTTGGCCAAAAAGGGCGTATGCGTTTTTTCCTGAATATATTCAGGAAAAAACGCATACGCCCTTTTTGGCCAAGGGCATCATTGTCCACGTTTTGCCGCTTTTCATGTGCTTTCAAGGCGATTCGAATCTACCTCCTGAAATCTGTTTCCTGCAATTCTGCCTTGCTTTCAAAGCCTCTTCGTTGCCTTCCCTTAATATATTTGTGGACGAGAGGTATCATTTAAAACTCTGCAGGTTTGTGAATTGCAGTGCCCCTGAGCTCCATTTTTCAACTCGCTTTTTTGGGAGCTGGCCGCAAAAGCGCAGGATTGCTTCAGGCCCTCTTCTGGTTCTGGGGGGCAGGCTGAGCTTGTGCTTAATTCTTCTTCCTGATGGGAAAATAGAGTGACCTGTGCCTGTCCCAACACCTAGAGCTAGTCTCTCATTGGTTCCCCCTCTTCCCGTTCATCCTCAGGACAAATTGCAACCTGTACGGAACAGGAGGTTAAAGGTGCTGATTCTCCAAGGAGGGAGATGGCTAGTAAATCGGCTGGAATGGCGAACCCGAGCAAAGGAGATGAGAAATGAGGTGCGTTTTAGAAACCTTTCCCGATCACACCGTGTACCATCTTCTGGGTTTCTCATGCCTGTTTTCGACGTAGGAAGATGCCCTTGAACCTGGAGATTTGGGACCCATGGGATGGGTACCATGCAGTATTACTTGAAAGGGTCTGCGTTGGCTCACCCAACCTCACCGAACCTCTCAGCCCCAAGAGTGTCCACCCTTATGTCTCAATCAGCTGTGGGTCTAGATATGGTCAATCCAGGTTGCATCACAGCCCCTGAACGAATTTTGTAAGAATTTCTCTCTCTTTCACTGTCTTTGTTTCACGGGTTTTGAAAAGTAATTTAGTTTTATAATGGGGTTTAGCTGCTTTTCACGGCTGTGTTTATGCCGCTTTACACCCCCTTGACTCACTTACAGAGAGATATCAATACATAGGTTTGAAGATTCTTACTAGTCAGATATATTCTTGTGCGGTGAATAGGGGGTGTTGAGTCCAGTTCACTGAAAAAGGAATAGGTCTTGTCTCTTACATATTGGGTTTATGGAACGGTATCGGAGCTAATTTGAAACCCTTGTTTTATGCATCACCCCACCTCACCTTTCCAGTTCAGCAGCCATAGTGTGTTTCCTAAACGTGGGACTCTGTTCTGTTTTGCAATTCAGTTCAAGTGTAGCGGTTTTTACATTCCCTCTAGAAGTGATATCTTATGATAAGTGTCTTTTTCTGTGTGACTTATTTCACTTAGAATCGTCGTACCTAAATCCACTCATCGTGCTGCTACTAGCCTTATGACGTTGATTTCATGGCTGAGTGATATTCCATTGTACATGAGGACCACAACTTCTATATCCATTTTTCTCTTTCCTAGGATATTTAAGGTGTAATGAAGTGGGGGTTCTTGTCCACAGAGCAGCCCTAAACTTTGGGGTGCCTGTGTCTTGCTGATTTTTAGTTTTCCCAATTTATACGGCCATGAGTGGAAGTGCCCTATGCTCTCCAAGCTGTGTTTTTTAGATGTTTCAGAACACACCGTACACTTCTCCGGAGTGGCTGTTGGCAATTTACATCCCACCCATCAGCGTAGCAAGGCTCCCATTTCTCCATGGCCGGTCCTGCATTTCTGGTTTGGACACTTTTTTCCGCATGGCCCTTTTGCCCGCTGGGAAGCGAGACTTCTTTGGAGCGCTGATTGGCCTTTCCAGGTTGCTTGGTTGGCCAAAAAGGGCGTATGCGTTTTTTCCTGAATATATTCAGGAAAAAACGCATACGCCCTTTTTGGCCAAGGGCATCATTGTCCACGTTTTGCCGCTTTTCATGTGCTTTCAAGGCGATTCGAATCTACCTCCTGAAATCTGTTTCCTGCAATTCTGCCTTGCTTTCAAAGCCTCTTCGTTGCCTTCCCTTAATATATTTGTGGACGAGAGGTATCATTTAAAACTCTGCAGGTTTGTGAATTGCAGTGCCCCTGAGCTCCATTTTTCAACTCGCTTTTTTGGGAGCTGGCCGCAAAAGCGCAGGATTGCTTCAGGCCCTCTTCTGGTTCTGGGGGGCAGGCTGAGCTTGTGCTTAATTCTTCTTCCTGATGGGAAAATAGAGTGACCTGTGCCTGTCCCAACACCTAGAGCTAGTCTCTCATTGGTTCCCCCTCTTCCCGTTCATCCTCAGGACAAATTGCAACCTGTACGGAACAGGAGGTTAAAGGTGCTGATTCTCCAAGGAGGGAGATGGCTAGTAAATCGGCTGGAATGGCGAACCCGAGCAAAGGAGATGAGAAATGAGGTGCGTTTTAGAAACCTTTCCCGATCACACCGTGTACCATCTTCTGGGTTTCTCATGCCTGTTTTCGACGTAGGAAGATGCCCTTGAACCTGGAGATTTGGGACCCATGGGATGGGTACCATGCAGTATTACTTGAAAGGGTCTGCGTTGGCTCACCCAACCTCACCGAACCTCTCAGCCCCAAGAGTGTCCACCCTTATGTCTCAATCAGCTGTGGGTCTAGATATGGTCAATCCAGGTTGCATCACAGCCCCTGAACGAATTTTGTAAGAATTTCTCTCTCTTTCACTGTCTTTGTTTCACGGGTTTTGAAAAGTAATTTATTTTTATAATGGGGTTTAGCTGCTTTTCACGGCTGTGTTTATGCCGCTTTACACCCCCTTGACTCACTTACAGAGAGATATCAATACATAGGTTTGAAGATTCTTACTAGTCAGATATATTCTTGTGCGGTGAATAGGGGGTGTTGAGTCCAGTTCACTGAAAAAGGAATAGGTCTTGTCTCTTACATATTGGGTTTATGGAACGGTATCGGAGCTAATTTGAAACCCTTGTTTTATGCATCACCCCACCTCACCTTTCCCGTTCAGCAGCCATAGTGTGTTTCCTAAACGTGGGACTCTGTTCTGTTTTGCAATTCAGTTCAAGTGTAGCGGTTTTTACATTCCCTCTCTAAGTGATATCTTATGATAAGTGTCTTTTTCTGTGTGACTTATTTCACTTAGAATCGTCGTACCTAAATCCACTCATCGTGCTGCTACTAGCCTTATGACGTTGATTTCATGGCTGAGTGATATTCCATTGTACATGAGGACCACAACTTCTTTAACCATTTTTCTCTTTCCTAGGATATTTAAGGTGTAATGAAGTGGGGGTTCTTGTCCACAGAGCAGCCCTAAACTTTGGGGTGCCTGTGTCTTGCTGATTTTTAGTTTTCCCAATTTATACGGCCATGAGTGGAAGTGCCCTATGCTCTCCAAGCTGTGTTTTTTAGATGTTTCAGAACACACCGTACACTTCTCCGGAGTGGCTGTTGGCAATTTACATCCCACCCATCAGCGTAGCAAGGCTCCCATTTCTCCATGGCCGGTCCTGCATTTCTGGTTTGGACACTTTTTTCCGCATGGCCCTTTTGCCCGCTGGGAAGCGAGACTTCTTTGGAGCGCTGATTGGCCTTCCCAGGTTGCTTGGTTGGCCAAAAAGTGCGTATGCGTTTTTTCCTGAATATATTCAGGAAAAAACGCATACGCCCTTTTTGGCCAAGGGCATCATTGTCCACGTTTTGCCGCTTTTCATATGCTTTCAAGGCGATTCGAATCTACCTCCTGAAATCTGTTTCCTGCAATTCTGCCTTGCTTTCAAAGCCTCTTCGTTGCCTTCCCTTAATATATTTGTGGACGAGAGGTATCATTTAAAACTCTGCAGGTTTGTGAATTGCAGTGCCCCTGAGCTCCATTTTTCAACTCGCTTTTTTGGGAGCTGGCCGCAAAAGCGCAGGATTGCTTCAGGCCCTCTTCTGGTTCTGGGTGGCAGGCTGAGCTTGTGCTTAATTCTTCTTCCTGATGGGAAAATAGAGTGACCTGTGCCTGTCCCAACACCTAGAGCTAGTCTCTCATTGGTTCCCCCTCTTCCCGTTCATCCTCAGGACAAATTGCAACCTGTACGGAACAGGAGGTTAAAGGTGCTGATTCTCCAAGGAGGGAGATGGCTAGTAAATCGGCTGGAATGGCGAACCCGAGCAAAGGAGATGAGAAATGAGGTGCGTTTTAGAAACCTTTCCCGATCACACGGTGTACCATCTCCTGGGTTTCTCATGCCTGTTTTCGACGTAGGAAGATGCCCTTGAACCTGGAGATTTGGGACCCATGGGATGGGTACCATGCAGTATTACTTGAAAGGGTCTGCGTTGGCTCACCCAACCTCACCGAACCTCTCAGCCCCAAGAGTGTCCACCCTTATGTCTCAATCAGCTGTGGGTCTAGATATGGTCAATCCAGGTTGCATCACAGCCCCTGAATGAATTTTGTAAGAATTTCTCTCTCTTTCACTGTCTTTGTTTCACGGGTTTTGAAAAGTAATTTATTTTTATAATGGGGTTTAGCTGCTTTTCACGGCTGTGTTTATGCCGCTTTACACCCCCTTGACTCACTTACAGAGAGATATCAATACATAGGTTTGAAGATTCTTACTAGTCAGATATATTCTTGTGCGGTGAATAGGGGGTGTTGAGTCCAGTTCACTGAAAAAGGAATAGGTCTTGTCTCTTACATATTGGGTTTATGGAACGGTATCAGAGCTAATTTGAAACCCTTGTTTTATGCATCACCCCACCTCACCTTTCCCGTTCAGCAGCCATAGTGTGTTTCCTAAACGTGTGACTCTGTTCTGTTTTGCAATTCAGTTCAAGTGTAGCGGTTTTTACATTCCCTCTCTAAGTGATATCTTATGATAAGTGTCTTTTTCTGTGTGACTTATTTCACTTAGAATCGTCGTACCTAAATCCACTCATCGTGCTGCTACTAGCCTTATGACGTTGATTTCATGGCTGAGTGATATTCCATTGTACATGAGGACCACAACTTCTTTATCCATTTTTCTCTTTCCTAGGATATTTAAGGTGTAATGAAGTGGGGGTTCTTGTCCACAGAGCAGCCCTAAACTTTGGGGTGCCTGTGTCTTGCTGATTTTTAGTTTTCCCAATTTATACGGCCATGAGTGGAAGTGCCCTATGCTCTCCAAGCTGTGTTTTTTAGATGTTTCAGAACACACCGTACACTTCTCCGGAGTGGCTGTTGGCAATTTACATCCCACCCATCAGCGTAGCAAGGCTCCCATTTCTCCATGGCCGGTCCTGCATTTCTGGTTTGGACACTTTTTTCCGCATGGCCCTTTTGCCCGCTGGGAAGCGAGACTTCTTTGGAGCGCTGATTGGCCTTTCCAGGTTGCTTGGTTGGCCAAAAAGGGCGTATGCGTTTTTTCCTGAATATATTCAGGAAAAAACGCATACGCCCTTTTTGGCCAAGGGCATCATTGTCCACGTTTTGCCGCTTTTCATGTGCTTTCAAGGCGATTCGAATCTACCTCCTGAAATCTGTTTCCTGCAATTCTGCCTTGCTTTCAAAGCCTCTTCGTTGCCTTCCCTTAATATATTTGTGGACGAGAGGTATCATTTAAAACTCTGCAGGTTTGTGAATTGCAGTGCCCCTGAGCTCCATTTTTCAACTCGATTTTTTGGGAGCTGGCCGCAAAAGCGCAGGATTGCTTCAGGCCCTCTTCTGGTTCTGGGGGGCAGGCTGAGCTTGTGCTTAATTCTTCTTCCTGATGGGAAAATAGAGTGACCTGTGCCTGTCCCAACACCTAGAGCTAGTCTCTCATTGGTTCCCCCTCTTCCCGTTCATCCTCAGGACAAATTGCAACCTGTACGGAACAGGAGGTTAAAGGTGCTGATTCTCCAAGGAGGGAGATGGCTAGTAAATCGGCTGGAATGGCGAACCCGAGCAAAGGAGATGAGAAATGAGGTGCGTTTTAGAAACCTTTCCCGATCACACCGTGTACCATCTTCTGGGTTTCTCATGCCTGTTTTCGACCTAGGAAGATGCCCTTGAACCTGGAGATTTGGGACCCATGGGATGGGTACCATGCAGTATTACTTGAAAGGGTCTGCGTTGGCTCACCCAACCTCACCGAACCTCTCAGCCCCAAGAGTGTCCACCCTTATGTCACAATCAGCTGTGGGTCTAGATATGGTCAATCCAGGTTGCATCACAGCCCCTGAACGAATTTTGTAAGAATTTCTCTCTCTTTCACTGTCTTTGTTTCACGGGTTTTGAAAAGTAATTTATTTTTATAATGGGGTTTAGCTGCTTTTCACGGCTGTGTTTATGCCGCTTTACACCCCCTTGACTCACTTACAGAGAGATATCAATACATAGGTTTGAAGATTCTTACTAGTCAGATATATTCTTGTGCGGTGAATAGGGGGTGTTGAGTCCAGTTCACTGAAAAAGGAATAGGTCTTGTCTCTTACATATTGGGTTTATGGAACGGTATCGGAGCTAATTTGAAACCCTTGTTTTATGCATCACCCCACCTCACCTTTCCCGTTCAGCAAACATAGTGTGTTTCCTAAACGTGGGACTCTGTTCTGTTTTGCAATTCAGTTCAAGTGTAGCGGTTTTTACATTCCCTCTCTAAGTGATATCTTATGATAAGTGTCTTTTTCTGTGTGACTTATTTCACTTAGAATCGTCGTACCTAAATCCACTCATCGTGCTGCTACTAGCCTTATGACGTTGATTTCATGGCTGAGTGATATTCCATTGTACATGAGGACCACAACTTCTTTATCCATTTTTCTCTTTCCTAGGATATTTAAGGTGTAATGAAGTGGGGGTTCTTGTCCACAGAGCAGCCCTAAACTTTGGGGTGCCTGTGTCTTGCTGATTTTTAGTTTTCCCAATTTATACGGCCATGAGTGGAAGTGCCCTATGCTCTCCAAGCTGTGTTTTTTAGATGTTTCAGAACACACCGTACACTTCTCCGGAGTGGCTGTTGGCAATTTACATCCCACCCATCAGCGTAGCAAGGCTCCCATTTCTCCATGGCCGGTCCTGCATTTCTGGTTTGGACACTTTTTTCCGCATGGCCCTTTTGCCCGCTGGGAAGCGAGACTTCTTTGGAGCGCTGATTGGCCTTTCCAGGTTGCTTGGTTGGCCAAAAAGGGCGTATGCGTTTTTTCCTGAATATATTCAGGAAAAAACGCATACGCCCTTTTTGGCCAAGGGCATCATTGTCCACGTTTTGCCGCTTTTCATGTGCTTTCAAGGCGATTCGAATCTACCTCCTGAAATCTGTTTCCTGCAATTCTGCCTTGCTTTCAAAGCCTCTTCGTTGCCTTCCCTTAATATATTTGTGGACGAGAGGTATCATTTAAAACTCTGCAGGTTTGTGAATTGCAGTGCCCCTGAGCTCCATTTTTCAACTCGCTTTTTTGGGAGCTGGCCGCAAAAGCGCAGGATTGCTTCAGGCCCTCTTCTGGTTCTGGGTGGCAGGCTGAGCTTGTGCTTAATTCTTCTTCCTGATGGGAAAATAGAGTGACCTGTGCCTGTCCCAACACCTAGAGCTAGTCTCTCATTGGTTCCCCCTCTTCCCGTTCATCCTCAGGACAAATTGCAACCTGTACGGAACAGGAGGTTAAAGGTGCTGATTCTCCAAGGAGGGAGATGGCTAGTAAATCGGCTGGAATGGCGAACCCGAGCAAAGGAGATGAGAAATGAGGTGCGTTTTAGAAACCTTTCCCGATCACACGGTGTACCATCTCCTGGGTTTCTCATGCCTGTTTTCGACGTAGGAAGATGCCCTTGAACCTGGAGATTTGGGACCCATGGGATGGGTACCATGCAGTATTACTTGAAAGGGTCTGCGTTGGCTCACCCAACCTCACCGAACCTCTCAGCCCCAAGAGTGTCCACCCTTATGTCTCAATCAGCTGTGGGTCTAGATATGGTCAATCCAGGTTGCATCACAGCCCCTGAACGAATTTTGTAAGAATTTCTCTCTCTTTCACTGTCTTTGTTTCACGGGTTTTGAAAAGTAATTTATTTTTATAATGGGGTTTAGCTGCTTTTCACGGCTGTGTTTATGCCGCTTTACACCCCCTTGACTCACTTACAGAGAGATATCAATACATAGGTTTGAAGATTCTTACTAGTCAGATATATTCTTGTGCGGTGAATAGGGGGTGTTGAGTCCAGTTCACTGAAAAAGGAATAGGTCTTGTCTCTTACATATTGGGTTTATGGAACGGTATCAGAGCTAATTTGAAACCCTTGTTTTATGCATCACCCCACCTCACCTTTCCCGTTCAGCAGCCATAGTGTGTTTCCTAAACGTGTGACTCTGTTCTGTTTTGCAATTCAGTTCAAGTGTAGCGGTTTTTACATTCCCTCTCTAAGTGATATCTTATGATAAGTGTCTTTTTCTGTGTGACTTATTTCACTTAGAATCGTCGTACCTAAATCCACTCATCGTGCTGCTACTAGCCTTATGACGTTGATTTCATGGCTGAGTGATATTCCATTGTACATGAGGACCACAACTTCTTTATCCATTTTTCTCTTTCCTAGGATATTTAAGGTGTAATGAAGTGGGGGTTCTTGTCCACAGAGCAGCCCTAAACTTTGGGGTGCCTGTGTCTTGCTGATTTTTAGTTTTCCCAATTTATACGGCCATGAGTGGAAGTGCCCTATGCTCTCCAAGCTGTGTTTTTTAGATGTTTCAGAACACACCGTACACTTCTCCGGAGTGGCTGTTGGCAATTTACATCCCACCCATCAGCGTAGCAAGGCTCCCATTTCTCCATGGCCGGTCCTGCATTTCTGGTTTGGACACTTTTTTCCGCATGGCCCTTTTGCCCGCTGGGAAGCGAGACTTCTTTGGAGCGCTGATTGGCCTTTCCAGGTTGCTTGGTTGGCCAAAAAGGGCGTATGCGTTTTTTCCTGAATATATTCAGGAAAAAACGCATACGCCCTTTTTGGCCAAGGGCATCATTGTCCACGTTTTGCCGCTTTTCATGTGCTTTCAAGGCGATTCGAATCTACCTCCTGAAATCTGTTTCCTGCAATTCTGCCTTGCTTTCAAAGCCTCTTCGTTGCCTTCCCTTAATATATTTGTGGACGAGAGGTATCATTTAAAACTCTGCAGGTTTGTGAATTGCAGTGCCCCTGAGCTCCATTTTTCAACTCGCTTTTTTGGGAGCTGGCCGCAAAAGCGCAGGATTGCTTCAGGCCCTCTTCTGGTTCTGGGGGGCAGGCTGAGCTTGTGCTTAATTCTTCTTCCTGATGGGAAAATAGAGTGACCTGTGCCTGTCCCAACACCTAGAGCTAGTCTCTCATTGGTTCCCCCTCTTCCCGTTCATCCTCAGGACAAATTGCAACCTGTACGGAACAGGAGGTTAAAGGTGCTGATTCTCCAAGGAGGGAGATGGCTAGTAAATCGGCTGGAATGGCGAACCCGAGCAAAGGAGATGAGAAATGAGGTGCGTTTTAGAAACCTTTCCCGATCACACCGTGTACCATCTTCTGGGTTTCTCCTGCCTGTTTTCGACCTAGGAAGATGCCCTTGAACCTGGAGATTTGGGACCCATGGGATGGGTACCATGCAGTATTACTTGAAAGGGTCTGCGTTGGCTCACCCAACCTCACCGAACCTCTCAGCCCCAAGAGTGTCCACCCTTATGTCTCAATCAGCTGTGGGTCTAGATATGGTCAATCCAGGTTGCATCACAGCCCCTGAACGAATTTTGTAAGAATTTCTCTCTCTTTCACTGTCTTTGTTTCACGGGTTTTGAAAAGTAATTTATTTTTATAATGGGGTTTAGCTGCTTTTCACGGCTGTGTTTATGCCGCTTTACACCCCCTTGACTCACTTACAGAGAGATATCAATACATAGGTTTGAAGATTCTTACTAGTCAGATATATTCTTGTGCGGTGAATAGGGGGTGTTGAGTCCAGTTCACTGAAAAAGGAATAGGTCTTGTCTCTTACATATTGGGTTTATGGAACGGTATCGGAGCTAATTTGAAACCCTTGTTTTATGCATCACCCCACCTCACCTTTCCCGTTCAGCAAACATAGTGTGTTTCCTAAACGTGGGACTCTGTTCTGTTTTGCAATTCAGTTCAAGTGTAGCGGTTTTTACATTCCCTCTCTAAGTGATATCTTATGATAAGTGTCTTTTTCTGTGTGACTTATTTCACTTAGAATCGTCGTACCTAAATCCACTCATCGTGCTGCTACTAGCCTTATGACGTTGATTTCATGGCTGAGTGATATTCCATTGTACATGAGGACCACAACTTCTTTATCCATTTTTCTCTTTCCTAGGATATTTAAGGTGTAATGAAGTGGGGGTTCTTGTCCACAGAGCAGCCCTAAACTTTGGGGTGCCTGTGTCTTGCTGATTTTTAGTTTTCCCAATTTATACGGCCATGAGTGGAAGTGCCCTATGCTCTCCAAGCTGTGTTTTTTAGATGTTTCAGAACACACCGTACACTTCTCCGGAGTGGCTGTTGGCAATTTACATCCCACCCATCAGCGTAGCAAGGCTCCCATTTCTCCATGGCCGGTCCTGCATTTCTGGTTTGGACACTTTTTTCCGCATGGCCCTTTTGCCCGCTGGGAAGCGAGACTTCTTTGGAGCGCTGATTGGCCTTTCCAGGTTGCTTGGTTGGCCAAAAAGGGCGTATGCGTTTTTTCCTGAATATATTCAGGAAAAAACGCATACGCCCTTTTTGGCCAAGGGCATCATTGTCCACGTTTTGCCGCTTTTCATGTGCTTTCAAGGCGATTCGAATCTACCTCCTGAAATCTGTTTCCTGCAATTCTGCCTTGCTTTCAAAGCCTCTTCGTTGCCTTCCCTTAATATATTTGTGGACGAGAGGTATCATTTAAAACTCTGCAGGTTTGTGAATTGCAGTGCCCCTGAGCTCCATTTTTCAACTCGCTTTTTTGGGAGCTGGCCGCAAAAGCGCAGGATTGCTTCAGGCCCTCTTCTGGTTCTGGGGGGCAGGCTGAGCTTGTGCTTAATTCTTCTTCCTGATGGGAAAATAGAGTGACCTGTGCCTGTCCCAACACCTAGAGCTAGTCTCTCATTGGTTCCCCCTCTTCCCGTTCATCCTCAGGACAAATTGCAACCTGTACGGAACAGGAGGTTAAAGGTGCTGATTCTCCAAGGAGGGAGATGGCTAGTAAATCGGCTGGAATGGCGAACCCGAGCAAAGGAGATGAGAAATGAGGTGCGTTTTAGAAACCTTTCCCGATCACACCGTGTACCATCTTCTGGGTTTCTCATGCCTGTTTTCGACCTAGGAAGATGCCCTTGAACCTGGAGATTTGGGACCCATGGGATGGGTACCATGCAGTATTACTTGAAAGGGTCTGCGTTGGCTCACCCAACCTCACCGAACCTCTCAGCCCCAAGAGTGTCCACCCTTATGTCTCAATCAGCTGTGGGTCTAGATATGGTCAATCCAGGTTGCATCACAGCCCCTGAACGAATTTTGTAAGAATTTCTCTCTCTTTCACTGTCTTTGTTTCACGGGTTTTGAAAAGTAATTTATTTTTATAATGGGGTTTAGCTGCTTTTCACGGCTGTGTTTATGCCGCTTTACACCCCCTTGACTCACTTACAGAGAGATATCAATACATAGGTTTGAAGATTCTTACTAGTCAGATATATTCTTGTGCGGTGAATAGGGGGTGTTGAGTCCAGTTCACTGAAAAAGGAATAGGTCTTGTCTCTTACATATTGGGTTTATGGAACGGTATCGGAGCTAATTTGAAACCCTTGTTTTATGCATCACCCCACCTCACCTTTCCCGTTCAGCAGCCATAGTGTGTTTCCTAAACGTGGGACTCTGTTCTGTTTTGCAATTCAGTTCAAGTGTAGCGGTTTTTACATTCCCTCTCGAAGTGATATCTTATGATAAGTGTCTTTTTCTGTGTGACTTATTTCACTTAGAATCTTCGTACCTAAATCCACTCATCGTGCTGCTACTAGCCTTATGACGTTGATTTCATGGCTGAGTGATATTCCATTGTACATGAGGACCACAACTTCTTTATCCATTTTTCTCTTTCCTAGGATATTTAAGGTGTAATGAAGTGGGGGTTCTTGTCAACAGAGCAGCCCTAAACTTTGGGGTGCCTGTGTCTTGCTGATTTTTAGTTTTCCCAATTTATACGCCCATGAGTGGAAGTGCCCTATGCTCTCCAAGCTGTGTTTTTTAGATGTTTCAGAACACACCGTACACTTCTCCGGAGTGGCTGTTGGCAATTTACATCCCACCCATCAGCGTAGCAAGGCTCCCATTTCTCCATGGCCGGTCCTGCATTTCTGGTTTGGACACTTTTTTCCGCATGGCCCTTTTGCCCGCTGGGAAGCGAGACTTCTTTGGAGCGCTGATTGGCCTTTCCAGGTTGCTTGGTTGGCCAAAAAGGGCGTATGCGTTTTTTCCTGAATATATTCAGGAAAAAACGCATACGCCCTTTTTGGCCAAGGGCATCATTGTCCACGTTTTGCCGCTTTTCATGTGCTTTCAAGGCGATTCGAATCTACCTCCTGAAATCTGTTTCCTGCAATTCTGCCTTGCTTTCAAAGCCTCTTCGTTGCCTTCCCTTAATATATTTGTGGACGAGAGGTATCATTTAAAACTCTGCAGGTTTGTGAATTGCAGTGCCCCTGAGCTCCATTTTTCAACTCGCTTTTTTGGGAGCTGGCCGCAAAAGCGCAGGATTGCTTCAGGCCCTCTTCTGGTTCTGGGGGGCAGGCTGAGCTTGTGCTTAATTCTTCTTCCTGATGGGAAAATAGAGTGACCTGTGCCTGTCCCAACACCTAGAGCTAGTCTCTCATTGGTTCCCCCTCTTCCCGTTCATCCTCAGGACAAATTGCAACCTGTACGGAACAGGAGGTTAAAGGTGCTGATTCTCCAAGGAGGGAGATGGCTAGTAAATCGGCTGGAATGGCGAACCCGAGCAAAGGAGATGAGAAATGAGGTGCGTTTTAGAAACCTTTCCCGATCACACCGTGTACCATCTTCTGGGTTTCTCATGCCTGTTTTCGACGTAGGAAGATGCCCTTGAACCTGGAGATTTGGGACCCATGGGATGGGTACCATGCAGTATTACTTGAAAGGGTCTGCGTTGGCTCACCCAACCTCACCGAACCTCTCAGCCCCAAGAGTGTCCACCCTTATGTCTCAATCAGCTGTGGGTCTAGATATGGTCAATCCAGGTTGCATCACAGCCCCTGAACGAATTTTGTAAGAATTTCTCTCTCTTTCACTGTCTTTGTTTCACGGGTTTTGAAAAGTAATTTATTTTTATAATGGGGTTTAGCTGCTTTTCACGGCTGTGTTTATGCCGCTTTACACCCCCTTGACTCACTTACAGAGAGATATCAATACATAGGTTTGAAGATTCTTACTAGTCAGATATATTCTTGTGCGGTGAATAGGGGGTGTTGAGTCCAGTTCACTGAAAAAGGAATAGGTCTTGTCTCTTACATATTGGGTTTATGGAACGGTATCGGAGCTAATTTGAAACCCTTGTTTTATGCATCACCCCACCTCACCTTTCCCGTTCACCAGCCATAGTGTGTTTCCTAAACGTGGGACTCTGTTCTGTTTTGCAATTCAGTTCAAGTGTAGCGGTTTTTACATTCCCTCTCTAAGTGATATCTTATGATAAGTGTCTTTTTCTGTGTGACTTATTTCACTTAAAATCGTCGTACCTAAATCCACTCATCGTGCTGCTACTAGCCTTATGACGTTGATTTCATGGCTGAGTGATATTCCATTGTACATGAGGACCACAACTTCTTTATCCATTTTTCTCTTTCCTAGGATATTTAAGGTGTAATGAAGTGGGGGTTCTTGTCCACAGAGCAGCCCTAAACTTTGGGGTGCCTGTGTCTTGCTGATTTTTAGTTTTCCCAATTTATACGGCCATGAGTGGAAGTGCCCTATGCTCTCCAAGCTGTGTTTTTTAGATGTTTCAGAACACACCGTACACTTCTCCGGAGTGGCTGTTGGCAATTTACATCCCACCCATCAGCGTAGCAAGGCTCCCATTTCTCCATGGCCGGTCCTGCATTTCTGGTTTGGACACTTTTTTCCGCATGGCCCTTTTGCCCGCTGGGAAGCGAGACTTCTTTGGAGCGCTGATTGGCCTTTCCAGGTTGCTTGGTTGGCCAAAAAGGGCGTATGCGTTTTTTCCTGAATATATTCAGGAAAAAACGCATACGCCCTTTTTGGCCAAGGGCATCATTGTCCACGTTTTGCCGCTTTTCATGTGCTTTCAAGGCGATTCGAATCTACCTCCTGAAATCTGTTTCCTGCAATTCTGCCTTGCTTTCAAAGCCTCTTCGTTGCCTTCCCTTAATATATTTGTGGACGAGAGGTATCATTTAAAACTGCAGGTTTGTGAATTGCAGTGCCCCTGAGCTCCATTTTTCAACTCGCTTTTTTGGGAGCTGGCCGCAAAAGCGCAGGATTGCTTCAGGCCCTCTTCTGGTTCTGGGGGGCAGGCTGAGCTTGTGCTTAATTCTTCTTCCTGATGGGAAAATAGAGTGACCTGTGCCTGTCCCAACAACTAGAGCTAGTCTCTCATTGGTTCCCCCTCTTCCCGTTCATCCTCAGGACAAATTGCAACCTGTACGGAACAGGAGGTTAAAGGTGCTGATTCTCCAAGGAGGGAGATGGCTAGTAAATCGGCTGGAATGGCGAACCCGAGCAAAGGAGATGAGAAATGAGGTGCGTTTTAGAAACCTTTCCCGATCACACCGTGTACCATCTTCTGGGTTTCTCATGCCTGTTTTCGACGTAGGAAGATGCCCTTGAACCTGGAGATTTGGGACCCATGGGATGGGTACCATGCAGTATTACTTGAAAGGGTCTGCGTTGGCTCACCCAACCTCACCGAACCTCTCAGCCCCAAGAGTGTCCACCCTTATGTCTCAATCAGCTGTGGGTCTAGATATGGTCAATCCAGGTTGCATCACAGCCCCTGAACGAATTTTGTAAGAATTTCTCTCTCTTTCACTGTCTTTGTTTCACGGGTTTTGAAAAGTAATTTATTTTTATAATGGGGTTTAGCTGCTTTTCACGGCTGTGTTTATGCCGCTTTACACCCCCTTGACTCACTTACAGAGAGATATCAATACATAGGTTTGAAGATTCTTACTAGTCAGATATATTCTTGTGCGGTGAATAGGGGGTGTTGAGTCCAGTTCACTGAAAAAGGAATAGGTCTTGTCTCTTACATATTGGGTTTATGGAACGGTATCGGAGCTAATTTGAAACCCTTGTTTTATGCATCACCCCACCTCACCTTTCCCGTTCAGCAGCCATAGTGTGTTTCCTAAACGTGGGACTCTGTTCTGTTTTGTAATTCAGTTCAAGTGTAGCGGTTTTTACATTCCCTCTCTAAGTGATATCTTATGATAAGTGTCTTTTTCTGTGTGACTTATTTCACTTAAAATCGTCGTACCTAAATCCACTCATCGTGCTGCTACTAGCCTTATGACGTTGATTTCATGGGTGAGTGATATTCCATTGTACATGAGGACCACAACTTCTTTATCCATTTTTCTCTTTCCTAGGATATTTAAGGTGTAATGAAGTGGGGGTTCTTGTCCACAGAGCAGCCCTAAACTTTGGGGTGCCTGTGTCTTGCTGATTTTTAGTTTTCCCAATTTATACGGCCATGAGTGGAAGTGCCCTATGCTCTCCAAGCTGTGTTTTTTAGATGTTTCAGAACACACCGTACACTTCTCCGGAGTGGCTGTTGGCAATTTACATCCCACCCATCAGCGTAGCAAGGCTCCCATTTCTCCATGGCCGGTCCTGCATTTCTGGTTTGGACACTTTTTTCCGCATGGCCCTTTTGCCCGCTGGGAAGCGAGACTTCTTTGGAGCGCTGATTGGCCTTTCCAGGTTGCTTGGTTGGCCAAAAAGGGCGTATGCGTTTTTTCCTGAATATATTCAGGAAAAAACGCATACGCCCTTTTTGGCCAAGGGCATCATTGTCCACGTTTTGCCGCTTTTCATGTGCTTTCAAGGCGATTCGAATCTACCTCCTGAAATCTGTTTCCTGCAATTCTGCCTTGCTTTCAAAGCCTCTTCGTTGCCTTCCCTTAATATATTTGTGGACGAGAGGTATCATTTAAAACTCTGCAGGTTTGTGAATTGCAGTGCCCCTGAGCTCCATTTTTCAACTCGCTTTTTTGGGAGCTGGCCGCAAAAGCGCAGGATTGCTTCAGGCCCTCTTCTGGTTCTGGGGGGCAGGCTGAGCTTGTGCTTAATTCTTCTTCCTGATGGGAAAATAGAGTGACCTGTGCCTGTCCCAACACCTAGAGCTAGTCTCTCATTGCTTCCCCCTCTTCCCGTTCATCCTCAGGACAAATTGCAACCTGTACGGAACAGGAGGTTAAAGGTGCTGACTCTCCAAGGAGGGAGATGGCTAGTAAATCGGCTGGAATGGCGAACCCGAGCAAAGGAGATGAGAAATGAGGTGCGTTTTAGAAACCTTTCCCGATCACACCGTGTACCATCTTCTGGGTTTCTCATGCCTGTTTTCGACCTAGGAAGATGCCCTTGAACCTGGAGATTTGGGACCCATGGGATGGGTACCATGCAGTATTACTTGAAAGGGTCTGCGTTGGCTCACCCAACCTCACCGAACCTCTCAGCCCCAAGAGTGTCCACCCTTATGTCTCAATCAGCTGTGGGTCTAGATATGGTCAATCCAGGTTGCATCACAGCCCCTGAACGAATTTTGTAAGAATTTCTCTCTCTTTCACTGTCTTTGTTTCACGGGTTTTGAAAAGTAATTTATTTTTATAATGGGGTTTAGCTGCTTTTCACGGCTGTGTTTATGCCGCTTTACACCCCCTTGACTCACTTACAGAGAGATATCAATACATAGGTTTGAAGATTCTTACTAGTCAGATATATTCTTGTGCGGTGAATAGGGGGTGTTGAGTCCAGTTCACTGAAAAAGGAATAGGTCTTGTCTCTTACATATTGGGTTTATGGAACGGTATCGGAGCTAATTTGAAACCCTTGTTTTATGCATCACCCCACCTCACCTTTCCCGTTCAGCAGCCATAGTGTGTTTCCTAAACGTGTGACTCTGTTCTGTTTTGCAATTCAGTTCAAGTGTAGCGGTTTTTACATTCCCTCTCTAAGTGATATCTTATGATAAGTGTCTTTTTCTGTGTGACTTATTTCACTTAGAATCTTCGTACCTAAATCCACTCATCGTGCTGCTACTAGCCTTATGACGTTGATTTCATGGCTGAGTGATATTCCATTGTACATGAGGACCACAACTTCTTTATCCATTTTTCTCTTTCCTAGGATATTTAAGGTGTAATGAAGTGGGGGTTCTTGTCAACAGAGCAGCCCTAAACTTTGGGGTGCCTGTGTCTTGCTGATTTTTAGTTTTCCCAATTTATACGCCCATGAGTGGAAGTGCCCTATGCTCTCCAAGCTGTGTTTTTTAGATGTTTCAGAACACACCGTACACTTCTCCAGAGTGGCTGTTGGCAATTTACATCCCACCCATCAGCGTAGCAAGGCTCCCATTTCTCCATGGCCGGTCCTGCATTTCTGGTTTGGACACTTTTTTCCGCATGGCCCTTTTGCCCGCTGGGAAGCGAGACTTCTTTGGAGCGCTGATTGGCCTTTCCAGGTTGCTTGGTTGGCCAAAAAGGGCGTATGCGTTTTTTCCTGAATATATTCAGGAAAAAACGCATACGCCCTTTTTGGCCAAGGGCATCATTGTCCACGTTTTGCCGCTTTTCATGTGCTTTCAAGGCGATTCGAATCTACCTCCTGAAATCTGTTTCCTGCAATTCTGCCTTGCTTTCAAAGCCTCTTCGTTGCCTTCCCTTAATATATTTGTGGACGAGAGGTATCATTTAAAACTCTGCAGGTTTGTGAATTGCAGTGCCCCTGAGCTCCATTTTTCAACTCGCTTTTTTGGGAGCTGGCCGCAAAAGCGCAGGATTGCTTCAGGCCCTCTTCTGGTTCTGGGGGGCAGGCTGAGCTTGTGCTTAATTCTTCTTCCTGATGGGAAAATAGAGTGACCTGTGCCTGTCCCAACACCTAGAGCTAGTCTCTCATTGGTTCCCCCTCTTCCCGTTCATCCTCAGGACAAATTGCAACCTGTACGGAACAGGAGGTTAAAGGTGCTGATTCTCCAAGGAGGGAGATGGCTAGTAAATCGGCTGGAATGGCGAACCCGAGCAAAGGAGATGAGAAATGAGGTGCGTTTTAGAAACCTTTCCCGATCACACCGTGTACCATCTTCTGGGTTTCTCATGCCTGTTTTCGACGTAGGAAGATGCCCTTGAACCTGGAGATTTGAGACCCATGGGATGGGTACCATGCAGTATTACTTGAAAGGGTCTGCGTTGGCTCACCCAACCTCACCGAACCTCTCAGCCCCAAGAGTGTCCACCCTTATGTCTCAATCAGCTGTGGGTCTAGATATGGTCAATCCAGGTTGCATCACAGCCCCTGAACGAATTTTGTAAGAATTTCTCTCTCTTTCACTGTCTTTGTTTCACGGGTTTTGAAAAGTAATTTATTTTTATAATGGGGTTTAGCTGCTTTTCACGGCTGTGTTTATGCCGCTTTACACCCCCTTGACTCACTTACAGAGAGATATCAATACATAGGTTTGAAGATTCTTACTAGTCAGATATATTCTTGTGCGGTGAATAGGGGGTGTTGAGTCCAGTTCACTGAAAAAGGAATAGGTCTTGTCTCTTACATATTGGGTTTATGGAACGGTATCGGAGCTAATTTGAAACCCTTGTTTTATGCATCACCCCACCTCACCTTTCCCGTTCAGCAGCCATAGTGTGTTTCCTAAACGTGGGACTCTGTTCTGTTTTGCAATTCAGTTCAAGTGTAGCGGTTTTTACATTCCCTCTCTAAGTGATATCTTATGATAAGTGTCTTTTTCTGTGTGACTTATTTCACTTAAAATCGTCGTACCTAAATCCACTCATCGTGCTGCTACTAGCCTTATGACGTTGATTTCATGGCTGAGTGATATTCCATTGTACATGAGGACCACAACTTCTTTATCCATTTTTCTCTTTCCTAGGATATTTAAGGTGTAATGAAGTGGGGGTTCTTGTCCACAGAGCAGCCCTAAACTTTGGGGTGCCTGTGTCTTGCTGATTTTTAGTTTTCCCAATTTATACGGCCATGAGTGGAAGTGCCCTATGCTCTCCAAGCTGTGTTTTTTAGATGTTTCAGAACACACCGTACACTTCTCCGGAGTGGCTGTTGGCAATTTACATCCCACCCATCAGCGTAGCAAGGCTCCCATTTCTCCATGGCCGGTCCTGCATTTCTGGTTTGGACACTTTTTTCCGCATGGCCCTTTTGCCCGCTGGGAAGCGAGACTTCTTTGGAGCGCTGATTGGCCTTTCCAGGTTGCTTGGTTGGCCAAAAAGGGCGTATGCGTTTTTTCCTGAATATATTCAGGAAAAAACGCATACGCCCTTTTTGGCCAAGGGCATCATTGTCCACGTTTTGCCGCTTTTCATGTGCTTTCAAGGCGATTCGAATCTACCTCCTGAAATCTGTTTCCTGCAATTCTGCCTTGCTTTCAAAGCCTCTTCGTTGCCTTCCCTTAATATATTTGTGGACGAGAGGTATCATTTAAAACTCTGCAGGTTTGTGAATTGCAGTGCCCCTGAGCTCCATTTTTCAACTCGCTTTTTTGGGAGCTGGCCGCAAAAGCGCAGGATTGCTTCAGGCCCTCTTCTGGTTCTGGGGGGCAGGCTGAGCTTGTGCTTAATTCTTCTTCCTGATGGGAAAATAGAGTGACCTGTGCCTGTCCCAACACCTAGAGCTAGTCTCTCATTGGTTCCCCCTCTTCCCGTTCATCCTCAGGACAAATTGCAACCTGTACGGAACAGGAGGTTAAAGGTGCTGATTCTCCAAGGAGGGAGATGGCTAGTAAATCGGCTGGAATGGCGAACCCGAGCAAAGGAGATGAGAAATGAGGTGCGTTTTAGAAACCTTTCCCGATCACACCGTGTACCATCTTCTGGGTTTCTCATGCCTGTTTTCGACGTAGGAAGATGCCCTTGAACCTGGAGATTTGGGACCCATGGGATGGGTACCATGCAGTATTACTTGAAAGGGTCTGCGTTGGCTCACCCAACCTCACCGAACCTCTCAGCCCCAAGAGTGTCCACCCTTATGTCTCAATCAGCTGTGGGTCTAGATATGGTCAATCCAGGTTGCATCACAGCCCCTGAACGAATTTTGTAAGAATTTCTCTCTCTTTCACTGTCTTTGTTTCACGGGTTTTGAAAAGTAATTTAGTTTTATAATGGGGTTTAGCTGCTTTTCACGGCTGTGTTTATGCCGCTTTACACCCCCTTGACTCACTTACAGAGAGATATCAATACATAGGTTTGAAGATTCTTACTAGTCAGATATATTCTTGTGCGGTGAATAGGGGGTGTTGAGTCCAGTTCACTGAAAAAGGAATAGGTCTTGTCTCTTACATATTGGGTTTATGGAACGGTATCGGAGCTAATTTGAAACCCTTGTTTTATGCATCACCCCACCTCACCTTTCCCGTTCAGCAGCCATAGTGTGTTTCCTAAACGTGGGACTCTGTTCTGTTTTGCAATTCAGTTCAAGTGTAGCGGTTTTTACATTCCCTCTAGAAGTGATATCTTAGGATAAGTGTCTTTTTCTGTGTGACTTATTTCACTTAGAATCGTCGTACCTAAATCCACTCATCGTGCTGCTACTAGCCTTATGACGTTGATTTCATGGCTGAGTGATATTCCATTGTACATGAGGACCACAACTTCTTTATCCATTTTTCTCTTTCCTAGGATATTTAAGGTGTAATGAAGTGGGGGTTCTTGTCCACAGAGCAGCCCTAAACTTTGGGGTGCCTGTGTCTTGCTGATTTTTAGTTTTCCCAATTTATATGCCCATGAGTGGAAGTGCCCTATGCTCTCCAAGCTGTGGTTTTTAGATGTTTCAGAACACACCGTACACTTCTCCAGAGTGGCTGTTGGCAATTTACATCCCACCCATCAGCGTAGCAAGGCTCCCATTTCTCCATGGCCGGTCCTGCATTTCTGGTTTGGACACTTTTTTCCGCATGGCCCTTTTGCCCGCTGGGAAGCGAGACTTCTTTTGAGCGCTGATTGGCCTTTCCAGGTTGCTTGGTTGGCCAAAAAGGGCGTATGCGTTTTTTCCTGAATATATTCAGGAAAAAACGCATACGCCCTTTTTGGCCAAGGGCATCATTGTCCACGTTTTGCCGCTTTTCATGTGCTTTCAAGGCGATTCGAATCTACCTCCTGAAATCTGTTTCCTGCAATTCTGCCTTGCTTTCAAAGCCTCTTCGTTGCCTTCCCTTAATATATTTGTGGACGAGAGGTATCATTTAAAACTCTGCAGGTTTGTGAATTGCAGTGCCCCTGAGCTCCATTTTTCAACTCGCTTTTTTGGGAGCTGGCCGCAAAAGCGCAGGATTGCTTCAGGCCCTCTTCTGGTTCTGGGGGGCAGGCTGAGCTTGTGCTTAATTCTTCTTCCTGATGGGAAAATAGAGTGACCTGTGCCTGTCCCAACACCTAGAGCTAGTCTCTCATTGGTTCCCCCTCTTCCCGTTCATCCTCAGGACAAATTGCAACCTGTACGGAACAGGAGGTTAAAGGTGCTGATTCTCCAAGGAGGGAGATGGCTAGTAAATCGGCTGGAATGGCGAACCCGAGCAAAGGAGATGAGAAATGAGGTGCGTTTTAGAAACCTTTCCCGATCACACCGTGTACCATCTTCTGGGTTTCTCATGCCTGTTTTCGACGTAGGAAGATGCCCTTGAACCTGGAGATTTGGGACCCATGGGATGGGTACCATGCAGTATTACTTGAAAGGGTCTGCGTTGGCTCACCCAACCTCACCGAACCTCTCAGCCCCAAGAGTGTCCACCCTTATGTCTCAATCAGCTGTGGGTCTAGATATGGTCAATCCAGGTTGCATCACAGCCCCTGAACGAATTTTGTAAGAATTTCTCTCTCTTTCACTGTCTTTGTTTCACGGGTTTTGAAAAGTAATTTATTTTTATAATGGGGTTTAGCTGCTTTTCACGGCTGTGTTTATGCCGCTTTACACCCCCTTGACTCACTTACGGAGAGATATCAATACATAGGTTTGAAGATTCTTACTAGTCAGATATATTCTTGTGCGGTGAATAGGGGGTGTTGAGTCCAGTTCACTGAAAAAGGAATAGGTCTTGTCTCTTACATATTGGGTTTATGGAATGGTATCGGAGCTAATTTGAAACCCTTGTTTTATGCATCACCCCACCTCACCTTTCCCGTTCAGCAGCCATAGTGTGTTTCCTAAACGTGGGACTCTGTTCTGTTTTGCAATTCAGTTCAAGTGTAGCGGTTTTTACATTCCCTCTAGAAGTGATATCTTAGGATAAGTGTCTTTTTCTGTGTGACTTATTTCACTTAGAATCGTCGTACCTAAATCCACTCATCGTGCTGCTACTAGCCTTATGACGTTGATTTCATGGCTGAGTGATATTCCATTGTACATGAGGACCACAAATTCTTTATCCATTTTTCTCTTTCCTAGGATATTTAAGGTGTAATGAAGTGGGGGTTCTTGTCAACAGAGCAGCCCTAAACTTTGGGGTGCCTGTGTCTTGCTGATTTTTAGTTTTCCCAATTTATATGCCCATGAGTGGAAGTGCCCTATGCTCTCCAAGCTGTGGTTTTTAGATGTTTCAGAACACACCGTACACTTCTCCAGAGTGGCTGTTGGCAATTTACATCCCACCCATCAGCGTAGCAAGGCTCCCATTTCTCCATGGCCGGTCCTGCATTTCTGGTTTGGACACTTTTTTCCGCATGGCCCTTTTGCCCGCTGGGAAGCGAGACTTCTTTGGAGCGCTGATTGGCCTTTCCAGGTTGCTTGGTTGGCCAAAAAGGGCGTATGCGTTTTTTCCTGAATATATTCAGGAAAAAACGCATACGCCCTTTTTGGCCAAGGGCATCATTGTCCACGTTTTGCCGCTTTTCATGTGCTTTCAAGGCGATTCGAATCTACCTCCTGAAATCTGTTTCCTGCAATTCTGCCTTGCTTTCAAAGCCTCTTCGTTGCCTTCCCTTAATATATTTGTGGACGAGAGGTATCATTTAAAACTCTGCAGGTTTGTGAATTGCAGTGCCCCTGAGCTCCATTTTTCAACTCGCTTTTTTGGGAGCTGGCCGCAAAAGCGCAGGATTGCTTCAGGCCCTCTTCTGGTTCTGGGGGGCAGGCTGAGCTTGTGCTTAATTCTTCTTCCTGATGGGAAAATAGAGTGACCTGTGCCTGTCCCAACACCTAGAGCTAGTCTCTCATTGGTTCCCCCTCTTCCCGTTCATCCTCAGGACAAATTGCAACCTGTACGGAACAGGAGGTTAAAGGTGCTGATTCTCCAAGGAGGGAGATGGCTAGTAAATCGGCTGGAATGGCGAACCCGAGCAAAGGAGATGAGAAATGAGGTGCGTTTTAGAAACCTTTCCCGATCACACCGTGTACCATCTTCTGGGTTTCTCATGCCTGTTTTCGACGTAGGAAGATGCCCTTGAACCTGGAGATTTGGGACCCATGGGATGGGTACCATGCAGTATTACTTGAAAGGGTCTGCGTTGGCTCACCCAACCTCACCGAACCTCTCAGCCCCAAGAGTGTCCACCCTTATGTCTCAATCAGCTGTGGGTCTAGATATGGTCAATCCAGGTTGCATCACAGCCCCTGAACGAATTTTGTAAGAATTTCTCTCTCTTTCACTGTCTTTGTTTCACGGGTTTTGAAAAGTAATTTATTTTTATAATGGGGTTTAGCTGCTTTTCACGGCTGTGTTTATGCCGCTTTACACCCCCTTGACTCACTTACGGAGAGATATCAATACATAGGTTTGAAGATTCTTACTAGTCAGATATATTCTTGTGCGGTGAATAGGGGGTGTTGAGTCCAGTTCACTGAAAAAGGAATAGGTCTTGTCTCTTACATATTGGGTTTATGGAACGGTATCGGAGCTAATTTGAAACCCTTGTTTTATGCATCACCCCACCTCACCTTTCCCGTTCAGCAGCCATAGTGTGTTTCCTAAACGTGGGACTCTGTTCTGTTTTGCAATTCAGTTCAAGTGTAGCGGTTTTTACATTCTCTCTAGAAGTGATATCTTAGGATAAGTGTCTTTTTCTGTGTGACTTATTTCACTTAGAATCGTCGTACCTAAATCCACTCATCGTGCTGCTACTAGCCTTATGACGTTGATTTCATGGCTGAGTGATATTCCATTGTACATGAGGACCACAAATTCTTTATCCATTTTTCTCTTTCCTAGGATATTTAAGGTGTAATGAAGTGGGGGTTCTTGTCAACAGAGCAGCCCTAAACTTTGGGGTGCCTGTGTCTTGCTGATTTTTAGTTTTCCCAATTTATACGCCCATGAGTGGAAGTGCCCTATGCTCTCCAAGCTGTGGTTTTTAGATGTTTCAGAACACACCGTACACTTCTCCAGAGTGGCTGTTGGCAATTTACATCCCACCCATCAGCGTAGCAAGGCTCCCATTTCTCCATGGCCGGTCCTGCATTTCTGGTTTGGACACTTTTTTCCGCATGGCCCTTTTGCCCGCTGGGAAGCGAGACTTCTTTGGAGCGCTGATTGGCCTTTCCAGGTTGCTTGGTTGGCCAAAAAGGGCGTATGCGTTTTTTCCTGAATATATTCAGGAAAAAACGCATACGCCCTTTTTGGCCAAGGGCATCATTGTCCACGTTTTGCCGCTTTTCATGTGCTTTCAAGGCGATTCGAATCTACCTCCTGAAATCTGTTTCCTGCAATTCTGCCTTGCTTTCAAAGCCTCTTCGTTGCCTTCCCTTAATATATTTGTGGACGAGAGGTATCATTTAAAACTCTGCAGGTTTGTGAATTGCAGTGCCCCTGAGCTCCATTTTTCAACTCGCTTTTTTGGGAGCTGGCCGCAAAAGCGCAGGATTGCTTCAGGCCCTCTTCTGGTTCTGGGGGGCAGGCTGAGCTTGTGCTTAATTCTTCTTCCTGATGGGAAAATAGAGTGACCTGTGCCTGTCCCAACACCTAGAGCTAGTCTCTCATTGGTTCCCCCTCTTCCCGTTCATCCTCAGGACAAATTGCAACCTGTACGGAACAGGAGGTTAAAGGTGCTGATTCTCCAAGGAGGGAGATGGCTAGTAAATCAGCTGGAATGGCGAACCCGAGCAAAGGAGATGAGAAATGAGGTGCGTTTTAGAAACCTTTCCCGATCACACCGTGTACCATCTTCTGGGTTTCTCATGCCTGTTTTCGACGTAGGAAGATGCCCTTGAACCTGGAGATTTGGGACCCATGGGATGGGTACCATGCAGTATTACTTGAAAGGGTCTGCGTTGGCTCACCCAACCTCACCGAACCTCTCAGCCCCAAGAGTGTCCACCCTTATGTCTCAATCAGCTGTGGGTCTAGATATGGTCAATCCAGGTTGCATCACAGCCCCTGAACGAATTTTGTAAGAATTTCTCTCTCTTTCACTGTCTTTGTTTCACGGGTTTTGAAAAGTAATTTATTTTTATAATGGGGTTTAGCTGCTTTTCACGGCTGTGTTTATGCCGCTTTACACCCCCTTGACTCACTTACAGAGAGATATCAATACATAGGTTTGAAGATTCTTACTAGTCAGATATATTCTTGTGCGGTGAATAGGGGGTGTTGAGTCCAGTTCACTGAAAAAGGAATAGGTCTTGTCTCTTACATATTGGGTTTATGGAACGGTATCGGAGCTAATTTGAAACCCTTGTTTTATGCATCACCCCACCTCACCTTTCCCGTTCAGCAGCCATAGTGTGTTTCCTAAACGTGGGACTCTGTTCTGTTTTGCAATTCAGTTCAAGTATAGCGGTTTTTACATTCCCTCTAGAAGTGATATCTTAGGATAAGTGTCTTTTTCTGTGTGACTTATTTCACTTAGAATCGTCGTACCTAAATCCACTCATCGTGCTGCTACTAGCCTTATGACGTTGATTTCATGGCTGAGTGATATTCCATTGTACATGAGGACCACAACTTCTTTATCCATTTTTCTCTTTCCTAGGATATTTAAGGTGTAATGAAGTGGGGGTTCTTGTCCACAGAGCAGCCCTAAACTTTGGGGTGCCTGTGTCTTGCTGATTTTTAGTTTTCCCAATTTATACGCCCATGAGTGGAAGTGCCCTATGCTCTCCAAGCTGTGTTTTTTAGATGTTTCAGAACACACCGTACACTTCTCCGGAGTGGCTGTTGGCAATTTACATCCCACCCATCAGCGTAGCAAGGCTCCCATTTCTCCATGGCCGGTCCTGCATTTCTGGTTTGGACACTTTTTTCCGCATGGCCCTTTTGCCCGCTGGGAAGCGAGACTTCTTTGGAGCGCTGATTGGCCTTTCCAGGTTGCTTGGTTGGCCAAAAAGGGCGTATGCGTTTTTTCCTGAATATATTCAGGAAAAAACGCATACGCCCTTTTTGGCCAAGGGCATCATTGTCCACGTTTTGCCGCTTTTCATGTGCTTTCAAGGCGATTCGAATCTACCTCCTGAAATCTGTTTCCTGCAATTCTGCCTTGCTTTCAAAGCCTCTTCGTTGCCTTCCCTTAATATATTTGTGGACGAGAGGTATCATTTAAAACTCTGCAGGTTTGTGAATTGCAGTGCCCCTGAGCTCCATTTTTCAACTCGCTTTTTTGGGAGCTGGCCGCAAAAGCGCAGGATTGCTTCAGGCCCTCTTCTGGTTCTGGGGGGCAGGCTGAGCTTGTGCTTAATTCTTCTTCCTGATGGGAAAATAGAGTGACCTGTGCCTGTCCCAACACCTAGAGCTAGTCTCTCATTGGTTCCCCCTCTTCCCGTTCATCCTCAGGACAAATTGCAACCTGTACGGAACAGGAGGTTAAAGGTGCTGATTCTCCAAGGAGGGAGATGGCTAGTAAATCGGCTGGAATGGCGAACCCGAGCAAAGGAGATGAGAAATGAGGTGCGTTTTAGAAACCTTTCCCGATCACACCGTGTACCATCTTCTGGGTTTCTCATGCCTGTTTTCGACGTAGGAAGATGCCCTTGAACCTGGAGATTTGGGACCCATGGGATGGGTACCATGCAGTATTACTTGAAAGGGTCTGCGTTGGCTCACCCAACCTCACCGAACCTCTCAGCCCCAAGAGTGTCCACCCTTATGTCTCAATCAGCTGTGGGTCTAGATATGGTCAATCCAGGTTGCATCACAGCCCCTGAACGAATTTTGTAAGAATTTCTCTCTCTTTCACTGTCTTTGTTTCACGGGTTTTGAAAAGTAATTTATTTTTATAATGGGGTTTAGCTGCTTTTCACGGCTGTGTTTATGCCGCTTTACACCCCCTTGACTCACTTACAGAGAGATATCAATACATAGGTTTGAAGATTCTTACTAGTCAGATATATTCTTGTGCGGTGAATAGGGGGTGTTGAGTCCAGTTCACTGAAAAAGGAATAGGTCTTGTCTCTTACATATTGGGTTTATGGAACGGTATCGGAGCTAATTTGAAACCCTTGTTTTATGCATCACCCCACCTCACCTTTCCCGTTCAGCAGCCATAGTGTGTTTCCTAAACGTGGGACTCTGTTCTGTTTTGCAATTCAGTTCAAGTGTAGCGGTTTTTACATTCCCTCTAGAAGTGATATCTTAGGATAAGTGTCTTTTTCTGTGTGACTTATTTCACTTAGAATCGTCGTACCTAAATCCACTCATCGTGCTGCTACTAGCCTTATGACGTTGATTTCATGGCTGAGTGATATTCCATTGTACATGAGGACCACAACTTCTTTATCCATTTTTCTCTTTCCTAGGATATTTAAGGTGTAATGAAGTGGGGGTTCTTGTCCACAGAGCAGCCCTAAACTTTGGGGTGCCTGTGTCTTGCTGATTTTTAGTTTTCCCAATTTATACGCCCATGAGTGGAAGTGCCCTATGCTCTCCAAGCTGTGGTTTTTAGATGTTTCAGAACACACCGTACACTTCTCCGGAGTGGCTGTTGGCAATTTACATCCCACCCATCAGCGTAGCAAGGCTCCCATTTCTCCATGGCCGGTCCTGCATTTCTGGTTTGGACACTTTTTTCCGCATGGCCCTTTTGCCCGCTGGGAAGCGAGACTTCTTTGGAGCGCTGATTGGCCTTTCCAGGTTGCTTGGTTGGCCAAAAAGGGCGTATGCGTTTTTTCCTGAATATATTCAGGAAAAAACGCATACGCCCTTTTTGGCCAAGGGCATCATTGTCCACGTTTTGCCGCTTTTCATGTGCTTTCAAGGCGATTCGAATCTACCTCCTGAAATCTGTTTCCTGCAATTCTGCCTTGCTTTCAAAGCCTCTTCGTTGCCTTCCCTTAATATATTTGTGGACGAGAGGTATCATTTAAAACTCTGCAGGTTTGTGAATTGCAGTGCCCCTGAGCTCCATTTTTCAACTCGCTTTTTTGGGAGCTGGCCGCAAAAGCGCAGGATTGCTTCAGGCCCTCTTCTGGTTCTGGGGGGCAGGCTGAGCTTGTGCTTAATTCTTCTTCCTGATGGGAAAATAGAGTGACCTGTGCCTGTCCCAACACCTAGAGCTAGTCTCTCATTGGTTCCCCCTCTTCCCGTTCATCCTCAGGACAAATTGCAACCTGTACGGAACAGGAGGTTAAAGGTGCTGATTCTCCAAGGAGGGAGATGGCTAGTAAATCGGCTGGAATGGCGAACCCGAGCAAAGGAGATGAGAAATGAGGTGCGTTTTAGAAACCTTTCCCGATCACACCGTGTACCATCTTCTGGGTTTCTCATGCCTGTTTTCGACGTAGGAAGATGCCCTTGAACCTGGAGATTTGGGACCCATGGGATGGGTACCATGCAGTATTACTTGAAAGGGTCTGCGTTGGCTCACCCAACCTCACCGAACCTCTCAGCCCCAAGAGTGTCCACCCTTATGTCTCAATCAGCTGTGGGTCTAGATATGGTCAATCCAGGTTGCATCACAGCCCCTGAACGAATTTTGTAAGAATTTCTCTCTCTTTCACTGTCTTTGTTTCACGGGTTTTGAAAAGTAATTTATTTTTATAATGGGGTTTAGCTGCTTTTCACGGCTGTGTTTATGCCGCTTTACACCCCCTTGACTCACTTACAGAGAGATATCAATACATAGGTTTGAAGATTCTTACTAGTCAGATATATTCTTGTGCGGTGAATAGGGGGTGTTGAGTCCAGTTCACTGAAAAAGGAATAGGTCTTGTCTCTTACATATTGGGTTTATGGAACGGTATCGGAGCTAATTTGAAACCCTTGTTTTATGCATCACCCCACCTCACCTTTCCCGTTCAGCAGCCATAGTGTGTTTCCTAAACGTGGGACTCTGTTCTGTTTTGCAATTCAGTTCAAGTGTAGCGGTTTTTACATTCCCTCTAGAAGTGATATCTTATGATAAGTGTCTTTTTCTGTGTGACTTATTTCACTTAGAATTGTCGTACCTAAATCCACTCATCGTGCTGCTACTAGCCTTATGATGTTGATTTCATGGCTGAGTGATATTCCATTGTACATGAGGACCACAAATTCTTTATCCATTTTTCTCTTTCCTAGGATATTTAAGGTGTAATGAAGTGGGGGTTCTTGTCAACAGAGCAGCCCTAAACTTTGGGGTGCCTGTGTCTTGCTGATTTTTAGTTTTCCCAATTTATACGCCCATGAGTGGAAGTGCCCTATGCTCTCCAAGCTGTGGTTTTTAGATGTTTCAGAACACACCGTACACTTCTCCAGAGTGGCTGTTGGCAATTTACATCCCACCCATCAGCGTAGCAAGGCTCCCATTTCTCCATGGCCGGTCCTGCATTTCTGGTTTGGACACTTTTTTCCGCATGGCCCTTTTGCCCGCTGGGAAGCGAGACTTCTTTGGAGCGCTGATTGGCCTTTCCAGGTTGCTTGGTTGGCCAAAAAGGGCGTATGCGTTTTTTCCTGAATATATTCAGGAAAAAACGCATACGCCCTTTTTGGCCAAGGGCATCATTGTCCACGTTTTGCCGCTTTTCATGTGCTTTCAAGGCGATTCGAATCTACCTCCTGAAATCTGTTTCCTGCAATTCTGCCTTGCTTTCAAAGCCTCTTCGTTGCCTTCCCTTAATATATTTGTGGACGAGAGGTATCATTTAAAACTCTGCAGGTTTGTGAATTGCAGTGCCCCTGAGCTCCATTTTTCAACTCGCTTTTTTGGGAGCTGGCCGCAAAAGCGCAGGATTGCTTCAGGCCCTCTTCTGGTTCTGGGGGGCAGGCTGAGCTTGTGCTTAATTCTTCTTCCTGATGGGAAAATAGAGTGACCTGTGCCTGTCCCAACACCTAGAGCTAGTCTCTCATTGGTTCCCCCTCTTCCCGTTCATCCTCAGGACAAATTGCAACCTGTACGGAACAGGAGGTTAAAGGTGCTGATTCTCCAAGGAGGGAGATGGCTAGTAAATCGGCTGGAATGGCGAACCCGAGCAAAGGAGATGAGAAATGAGGTGCGTTTTAGAAACCTTTCCCGATCACACCGTGTACCATCTTCTGGGTTTCTCATGCCTGTTTTCGACGTAGGAAGATGCCCTTGAACCTGGAGATTTGGGACCCATGGGATGGGTACCATGCAGTATTACTTGAAAGGGTCTGCGTTGGCTCACCCAACCTCACCGAACCTCTCAGCCCCAAGAGTGTCCACCCTTATGTCTCAATCAGCTGTGGGTCTAGATATGGTCAATCCAGGTTGCATCACAGCCCCTGAACGAATTTTGTAAGAATTTCTCTCTCTTTCACTGTCTTTGTTTCACGGGTTTTGAAAAGTAATTTATTTTTATAATGGGGTTTAGCTGCTTTTCACGGCTGTGTTTATGCCGCTTTACACCCCCTTGACTCACTTACAGAGAGATATCAATACATAGGTTTGAAGATTCTTACTAGTCAGATATATTCTTGTGCGGTGAATAGGGGGTGTTGAGTCCAGTTCACTGAAAAAGGAATAGGTCTTGTCTCTTACATATTGGGTTTATGGAACGGTATCGGAGCTAATTTGAAACCCTTGTTTTATGCATCACCCCACCTCACCTTTCCCGTTCAGCAGCCATAGTGTGTTTCCTAAACGTGGGACTCTGTTCTGTTTTGCAATTCAGTTCAAGTGTAGCGGTTTTTACATTCCCTCTAGAAGTGATATCTTAGGATAAGTGTCTTTTTCTGTGTGACTTATTTCACTTAGAATCGTCGTACCTAAATCCACTCATCGTGCTGCTACTAGCCTTATGACGTTGATTTCATGGCTGAGTGATATTCCATTGTACATGAGGACCACAACTTCTTTATCCATTTTTCTCTTTCCTAGGATATTTAAGGTGTAATGAAGTGGGGGTTCTTGTCCACAGAGCAGCCCTAAACTTTGGGGTGCCTGTGTCTTGCTGATTTTTAGTTTTCCCAATTTATACGCCCATGAGTGGAAGTGCCCTATGCTCTCCAAGCTGTGGTTTTTAGATGTTTCAGAACACACCGTACACTTCTCCGGAGTGGCTGTTGGCAATTTACATCCCACCCATCAGCGTAGCAAGGCTCCCATTTCTCCATGGCCGGTCCTGCATTTCTGGTTTGGACACTTTTTTCCGCATGGCCCTTTTGCCCGCTGGGAAGCGAGACTTCTTTGGAGCGCTGATTGGCCTTTCCAGGTTGCTTGGTTGGCCAAAAAGGGCGTATGCGTTTTTTCCTGAATATATTCAGGAAAAAACGCATACGCCCTTTTTGGCCAAGGGCATCATTGTCCACGTTTTGCCGCTTTTCATGTGCTTTCAAGGCGATTCGAATCTACCTCCTGAAATCTGTTTCCTGCAATTCTGCCTTGCTTTCAAAGCCTCTTCGTTGCCTTCCCTTAATATATTTGTGGACGAGAGGTATCATTTAAAACTCTGCAGGTTTGTGAATTGCAGTGCCCCTGAGCTCCATTTTTCAACTCGCTTTTTTGGGAGCTGGCCGCAAAAGCGCAGGATTGCTTCAGGCCCTCTTCTGGTTCTGGGGGGCAGGCTGAGCTTGTGCTTAATTCTTCTTCCTGATGGGAAAATAGAGTGACCTGTGCCTGTCCCAACACCTAGAGCTAGTCTCTCATTGGTTCCCCCTCTTCCCGTTCATCCTCAGGACAAATTGCAACCTGTACGGAACAGGAGGTTAAAGGTGCTGATTCTCCAAGGAGGGAGATGGCTAGTAAATCGGCTGGAATGGCGAACCCGAGCAAAGGAGATGAGAAATGAGGTGCGTTTTAGAAACCTTTCCCGATCACACCGTGTACCATCTTCTGGGTTTCTCATGCCTGTTTTCGACGTAGGAAGATGCCCTTGAACCTGGAGATTTGGGACCCATGGGATGGGTACCATGCAGTATTACTTGAAAGGGTCTGCGTTGGCTCACCCAACCTCACCGAACCTCTCAGCCCCAAGAGTGTCCACCCTTATGTCTCAATCAGCTGTGGGTCTAGATATGGTCAATCCAGGTTGCATCACAGCCCCTGAACGAATTTTGTAAGAATTTCTCTCTCTTTCACTGTCTTTGTTTCACGGGTTTTGAAAAGTAATTTATTTTTATAATGGGGTTTAGCTGCTTTTCACGGCTGTGTTTATGCCGCTTTACACCCCCTTGACTCACTTACAGAGAGATATCAATACATAGGTTTGAAGATTCTTACTAGTCAGATATATTCTTGTGCGGTGAATAGGGGGTGTTGAGTCCAGTTCACTGAAAAAGGAATAGGTCTTGTCTCTTACATATTGGGTTTATGGAACGGTATCGGAGCTAATTTGAAACCCTTGTTTTATGCATCACCCCACCTCACCTTTCCCGTTCAGCAGCCATAGTGTGTTTCCTAAACGTGGGACTCTGTTCTGTTTTGCAATTCAGTTCAAGTGTAGCGGTTTTTACATTCCCTCTAGAAGTGATATCTTAGGATAAGTGTCTTTTTCTGTGTGACTTATTTCACTTAGAATCGTCGTACCTAAATCCACTCATCGTGCTGCTACTAGCCTTATGACGTTGATTTCATGGCTGAGTGATATTCCATTGTACATGAGGACCACAACTTCTTTATCCATTTTTCTCTTTCCTAGGATATTTAAGGTGTAATGAAGTGGGGGTTCTTGTCCACAGAGCAGCCCTAAACTTTGGGGTGCCTGTGTCTTGCTGATTTTTAGTTTTCCCAATTTATACGCCCATGAGTGGAAGTGCCCTATGCTCTCCAAGCTGTGGTTTTTAGATGTTTCAGAACACACCGTACACTTCTCCGGAGTGGCTGTTGGCAATTTACATCCCACCCATCAGCGTAGCAAGGCTCCCATTTCTCCATGGCCGGTCCTGCATTTCTGGTTTGGACACTTTTTTCCGCATGGCCCTTTTGCCCGCTGGGAAGCGAGACTTCTTTGGAGCGCTGATTGGCCTTTCCAGGTTGCTTGGTTGGCCAAAAAGGGCGTATGCGTTTTTTCCTGAATATATTCAGGAAAAAACGCATACGCCCTTTTTGGCCAAGGGCATCATTGTCCACGTTTTGCCGCTTTTCATGTGCTTTCAAGGCGATTCGAATCTACCTCCTGAAATCTGTTTCCTGCAATTCTGCCTTGCTTTCAAAGCCTCTTCGTTGCCTTCCCTTAATATATTTGTGGACGAGAGGTATCATTTAAAACTCTGCAGGTTTGTGAATTGCAGTGCCCCTGAGCTCCATTTTTCAACTCGCTTTTTTGGGAGCTGGCCGCAAAAGCGCAGGATTGCTTCAGGCCCTCTTCTGGTTCTGGGGGGCAGGCTGAGCTTGTGCTTAATTCTTCTTCCTGATGGGAAAATAGAGTGACCTGTGCCTGTCCCAACACCTAGAGCTAGTCTCTCATTGGTTCCCCCTCTTCCCGTTCATCCTCAGGACAAATTGCAACCTGTACGGAACAGGAGGTTAAAGGTGCTGATTCTCCAAGGAGGGAGATGGCTAGTAAATCGGCTGGAATGGCGAACCCGAGCAAAGGAGATGAGAAATGAGGTGCGTTTTAGAAACCTTTCCCGATCACACCGTGTACCATCTTCTGGGTTTCTCATGCCTGTTTTCGACGTAGGAAGATGCCCTTGAACCTGGAGATTTGGGACCCATGGGATGGGTACCATGCAGTATTACTTGAAAGGGTCTGCGTTGGCTCACCCAACCTCACCGAACCTCTCAGCCCCAAGAGTGTCCACCCTTATGTCTCAATCAGCTGTGGGTCTAGATATGGTCAATCCAGGTTGCATCACAGCCCCTGAACGAATTTTGTAAGAATTTCTCTCTCTTTCACTGTCTTTGTTTCACGGGTTTTGAAAAGTAATTTATTTTTATAATGGGGTTTAGCTGCTTTTCACGGCTGTGTTTATGCCGCTTTACACCCCCTTGACTCACTTACAGAGAGATATCAATACATAGGTTTGAAGATTCTTACTAGTCAGATATATTCTTGTGCGGTGAATAGGGGGTGTTGAGTCCAGTTCACTGAAAAAGGAATAGGTCTTGTCTCTTACATATTGGGTTTATGGAACGGTATCGGAGCTAATTTGAAACCCTTGTTTTATGCATCACCCCACCTCACCTTTCCCGTTCAGCAGCCATAGTGTGTTTCCTAAACGTGGGACTCTGTTCTGTTTTGCAATTCAGTTCAAGTATAGCGGTTTTTACATTCCCTCTAGAAGTGATATCTTAGGATAAGTGTCTTTTTCTGTGTGACTTATTTCACTTAGAATCGTCGTACCTAAATCCACTCATCGTGCTGCTACTAGCCTTATGACGTTGATTTCATGGCTGAGTGATATTCCATTGTACATGAGGACCACAACTTCTTTATCCATTTTTCTCTTTCCTAGGATATTTAAGGTGTAATGAAGTGGGGGTTCTTGTCCACAGAGCAGCCCTAAACTTTGGGGTGCCTGTGTCTTGCTGATTTTTAGTTTTCCCAATTTATACGCCCATGAGTGGAAGTGCCCTATGCTCTCCAAGCTGTGTTTTTTAGATGTTTCAGAACACACCGTACACTTCTCCGGAGTGGCTGTTGGCAATTTACATCCCACCCATCAGCGTAGCAAGGCTCCCATTTCTCCATGGCCGGTCCTGCATTTCTGGTTTGGACACTTTTTTCCGCATGGCCCTTTTGCCCGCTGGGAAGCGAGACTTCTTTGGAGCGCTGATTGGCCTTTCCAGGTTGCTTGGTTGGCCAAAAAGGGCGTATGCGTTTTTTCCTGAATATATTCAGGAAAAAACGCATACGCCCTTTTTGGCCAAGGGCATCATTGTCCACGTTTTGCCGCTTTTCATGTGCTTTCAAGGCGATTCGAATCTACCTCCTGAAATCTGTTTCCTGCAATTCTGCCTTGCTTTCAAAGCCTCTTCGTTGCCTTCCCTTAATATATTTGTGGACGAGAGGTATCATTTAAAACTCTGCAGGTTTGTGAATTGCAGTGCCCCTGAGCTCCATTTTTCAACTCGCTTTTTTGGGAGCTGGCCGCAAAAGCGCAGGATTGCTTCAGGCCCTCTTCTGGTTCTGGGGGGCAGGCTGAGCTTGTGCTTAATTCTTCTTCCTGATGGGAAAATAGAGTGACCTGTGCCTGTCCCAACACCTAGAGCTAGTCTCTCATTGGTTCCCCCTCTTCCCGTTCATCCTCAGGACAAATTGCAACCTGTACGGAACAGGAGGTTAAAGGTGCTGATTCTCCAAGGAGGGAGATGGCTAGTAAATCGGCTGGAATGGCGAACCCGAGCAAAGGAGATGAGAAATGAGGTGCGTTTTAGAAACCTTTCCCGATCACACCGTGTACCATCTTCTGGGTTTCTCATGCCTGTTTTCGACGTAGGAAGATGCCCTTGAACCTGGAGATTTGGGACCCATGGGATGGGTACCATGCAGTATTACTTGAAAGGGTCTGCGTTGGCTCACCCAACCTCACTGAACCTCTCAGCCCCAAGAGTGTCCACCCTTATGTCTCAATCAGCTGTGGGTCTAGATATGGTCAATCCAGGTTGCATCACAGCCCCTGAACGAATTTTGTAAGAATTTCTCTCTCTTTCACTGTCTTTGTTTCACGGGTTTTGAAAAGTAATTTATTTTTATAATGGGGTTTAGCTGCTTTTCACGGCTGTGTTTATGCCGCTTTACACCCCCTTGACTCACTTACAGAGAGATATCAATACATAGGTTTGAAGATTCTTACTAGTCAGATATATTCTTGTGCGGTGAATAGGGGGTGTTGAGTCCAGTTCACTGAAAAAGGAATAGGTCTTGTCTCTTACATATTGGGTTTATGGAACGGTATCTGAGCTAATTTGAAACCCTTGTTTTATGCATCACCCCACCTCACCTTTCCCGTTCAGCAGCCATAGTGTGTTTCCTAAACGTGGGACTCTGTTCTGTTTTGCAATTCAGTTCAAGTGTAGCGGTTTTTACATTCCCTCTAGAAGTCATATCTTATGATAAGTGTCTTTTTCTGTGTGACTTATTTCACTTAGAATCGTCGTACCTAAATCCACTCATCGTGCTGCTACTAGCCTTATGACGTTGATTTCATGGCTGAGTGATATTCCATTGTACATGAGGACCACAACTTCTTTATCCATTTTTCTCTTTCCTAGGATATTTAAGGTGTAATGAAGTGGGGTTTCTTGTCCACAGAGCAGCCCTAAACTTTGGGGTGCCTGTGTCTTGCTGATTTTTAGTTTTCCCAATTTATACGCCCATGAGTGGAAGTGCCCTATGCTCTCCAAGCTGTGTTTTTTAGATGTTTCAGAACACACCGTACACTTCTCCGGAGTGGCTGTTGGCAATTTACATCCCACCCATCAGCGTAGCAAGGCTCCCATTTCTCCATGGCCGGTCCTGCATTTCTGGTTTGGACACTTTTTTCCGCATGGCCCTTTTGCCCGCTGGGAAGCGAGACTTCTTTGGAGCGCTGATTGGCCTTTCCAGGTTGCTTGGTTGGCCAAAAAGGGCGTATGCGTTTTTTCCTGAATATATTCAGGAAAAAACGCATACGCCCTTTTTGGCCAAGGGCATCATTGTCCACGTTTTGCCGCTTTTCATGTGCTTTCAAGGCGATTCGAATCTACCTCCTGAAATCTGTTTCCTGCAATTCTGCCTTGCTTTCAAAGCCTCTTCGTTGCCTTCCCTCAATATATTTGTGGACGAGAGTTCTCATTTATAACTCTGCAGGTTTGTGAATTGCAGTGCCCCTGAGCTCCATTTTTCCAGTCGCTTTTTTGGGAGCTGGCCGCAAAAGTGCAGGATTGCTTCAGGCCCTCTTCTGGTTCTGGGGGGCAGGCTGAGCTTGTGGTTAATTCTTCTTCCTGATGGGAAAATAGAGTGACCTGTGCCTGTCCCAACACCTAGAGCTAGTCTCTCATTAGTTCCCCCTCTTCCCGTTCATCCTCAGGACAAATTGCAACCTGTACGGAACAGGAGGTTAAAGGTGCTGATTCTCCAAGGAGGGAGATGGCTAGTAAATCGGCTGGAATGGCGAACCCGAGCCAAGGAGATGAGAAATGAGGTGCGTTTTAGAAACCTTTCCCGATCACACGGTGTACCATCTTCTGGGTTTCTCATGCATGTTTTCGACGTAGGAAGATGCCCTTGAACCTGGAGATTTGGGTCCCATGGGATGGGTACCATGCAGTATTACTTTAAAGGGTCTGCGTTGGCTCACGCAACCTCACCAAACCTCTCAGCCCCAAGACTGTCCACCCTTATGTCTCAATCAGCTGTGGGTCTAGATATGGTCAATCCAGGTTGCATCACAGCCCCTGAACGAATTTTGTAAGAATTTCTCTCTCTTTCACTGTCTTTGTTTCACGGGTTTTGAAAAGTAATTTATTTTTATAATGGGGTTTAGCTGCTTTTCACGGCTGTGTTTATGCCGCTTTATACCCCTTTGACTCACTTACAGAGAGATATCAATACATAGGTTTGAAGATTCTTACTAGTCAGATATATTCTTGTGCGGTGAATAGGGGGTGTTGAGTCCAGTTCACTGAGCAAGGAGTAGGTCTTGTCTACTACATATTGGGTTTATGGAACGGTATCTGAGCTAATTTGAAACCCTTGTTTTATGCATCACCCCACCTCACCTTTCCCGTTCAGCAGCCATAGTGTGTTTTCTAAACGTGTGACTCTGTTCTGTTTTGTATTTCAGTTCAAGTGTAGCGGTTTTTACATTCACTCTCTAAGTGATATCTTAGGATAAGTGTCTTTTTCTGTGTGACTTATTTCACTTAGAATCGTCGTACCGAAATCCACTCATCGTGCTGCTACTAGCCTTATGACGTGGATTTCATGGCTGAGTGATATTCCATTGTACATGAGGACCACAACTTCGTTATCCACTTTTCTCTTTCCTAGGATATTTAAGGTGTAATGAAGTGGGGGTTCTTGTCAACAGAGCAGCCCTCAACTTTGGGGTGCCTGTGTCTTGCTGATTTTTAGTTTTCCCAATTTATACGCCCATGAGTGGAAGTGCCCTATGCTCTCCAAGCTGTGTTTTTTAGATGTTTCAGGACACACCGTACACTTCTCCAGAGTGGCTGTTGGCAATTTACATCCCGCCCGTCAGCGTAGCAAGGCTCCCATTTCTCCATGGCCGGTCCTGCATTTCTGGTTTGGACACTTTTTTCCGCATGGCCCTTTTGCCCGCTGGGAAGCGAGACTTCTTTGGAGTGCTGATTTGCCTTTCCAGGTGGCTTGGTTGGCCAAAAAGGGCGTATGCGTTTTTTCCTGAATATATTCAGGAAAAAACGCATTCGCCCTTTTTGGCCAAGGGCATCATTGTCCACGTTTTGCCGCTTTTCATGTGCTTTCAAGGCGATTCGAATCTACCTCCTGAAATCTGTTTCCTGCAATTTTGCCTTGTTTTCAAAGCCTCTTCGTTGCCTTCCCTTAATATATTTGTGGACGAGAGGTATCATTTAAAACTCTGCAGGTTTGTGAATTGCAGTGCCCCTGAGCTCCATTTTTCAACTCGCTTTTTTGGGAGCTGGCCGCAAAAGCGCAGGATTGCTTCAGGCCCTCTTCTGCTTCTGGGGGGCAGGCTGAGCTTGTGCTTAATTCTTCTTCCTGATGGGAAAATAGAGTGACCTGTGCCTGTCCCAACACCTAGAGCTAGTCTCTCACTGGTTCCCCCTCTTCCCGTTCATCCTCAGGACAAATTGCAACCTGTACGGAACAGGAGGTTAAAGGTGCTGATTCTCCAAGGAGGGAGATGGCTAGTAAATCGGCTGGAATGGCGAACCCGAGCCAAGGAGATGAGAAATGAGATGCGTTTTAGAAACCTTTCCCGATCACACGATGTACCATCTTCTGGGTTTCTCATGCCTGTTTTCGACGTAGGAAGATGCCCTTGAACCTGGAGATTTGGGACCCATGGGATGGGTACCATGCAGTATTACTTGAAAGGGTCTGCGTTGGCTCACCCAACCTCACCGAACCTTTAAGCCCCAAGAGTGTCCACCCTTATGTCTCAATCAGCTGTGGGTCTAGATATGGTCAATCCAGGTTGCATCACAGCCCCTGAACGAATTGTGTAAGAATTTCTCTCTCTTTCACTGTCTTTGTTTCACGGGTTTTGAAAAGTAATTTATGTTTATAATGGGGTTTAGCTGCTTTTCACGGCTGTGTTTATGCCGCTTTATACCCCTTTGACTCACTTACAGAGAGATATCAATACATAGGTTTGAAGATTCTTACTAGTCAGATATATTCTTGTGCGGTGAATAGGGGGTGTTGAGTCCAGTTCACTGAGCAAGGAGTAGGTCTTTTCTACTACATATTGGGTTTATGGAACGGTATCTGAGCTAATTTGAAACCCTTGTTTTATGCATCACCCCACCTCACCTTTCCCGTTCAGCAGCCATAGTGTGTTTCCTAAACGTGTGACTCTGTTCTGTTTTGTAATTCAGTTCAAGTGTAGCGGTTTTTACATTCCCTCTCTAAGTGATATCTTAGGATAAGTGTCTTTTTCTGTGTGACTTATTTCACTTAGAATCATCGTACCGAAATCCACTCATCATGCTGCTACTAGCCTTATGACGTGGATTTCATGGCTGAGTGATATTCCATTGTACATGAGGACCACAACTTCGTTATCCATTTTTCTCTTTCCTAGGATATTTAAGGTGTAATGAAGTGGGGGTTCTTGTCAACAGAGCAGCCCTAAATTTGGAGTGCCTATGTCTTGCTGATTTTTAGTTTTCCCAATTTATACGCCCATGAGTGGAAGTACCCTATGCTCTCCAAGCTGTGTTTTTTAGATGTTTCAGGACACACCGTACACTTCTCCAGAGTGGCTGTTGGCAATTTACATCCCGCCCATCAGCGTAGCAAGGCTCCGATTTCTCCATGGCCGGTCCTGCATTTCTGGTTTGGACACTTTTTTCCGCATGGCCCTTTTGCCCGCTGGGAAGCCAGACATCTTTGTAGCGCTGATTTGCCTTTCTAGGTTGCTTGGTTGGCCAAAAAGGGCGTATGTGTTTTTCCCTGAATATATTCAAGAAAAAACGCATACGCCCTTTTTGGCCAAGGGCATCATTGTTCACGATTTGCCGCTTTTCATGTGCTTTCAAGGCAATTCGAATCTACCTCCTGAAATCTGTTTCCTGCAATTCTGAATTGCTTTCAAGTCCTCTTCGTTGCCTTCCCTCAATATATTTGTGGACGAGAGTTATCACTTATAACTCTGCAGGTTTGTGAATTGCAGTGCCCCTGAGCTCCATTTTTCAAGTTGCTGTTTTGGGAGCTGGCCGCAAAAGCGCAGGATGGCTTCAGGACCTATTCTGGTTCCGGTGGGCAGGCTAAGCATGTGGTTAATTCTTCTTCCTGATGGCAAAATACAGAGACCTGGGGCTGTCCCAACACCTAGAGCTAGTCTCTCATTGGTTCCCCCTCTTCCCGTTCATCCTCAGGACAAATTGCAACCTGTACGGAACAGGAGGTTAAAGGTGCCGATTCTCCAAGGAGCGAGATGGCTAGTAAAGCGGCTGAAATGGTGAACCTGAACACAAGTAGATGAGAAATGAGGTGCGTTTTAGAAACCTTTCCCCATTACATGGTGTACAATCTTCTGGGTTTCTCATGCAAGTTTTCGACGTAGGAAGATGCCCTAGAACCTGGAGATTTGGGGCCCATGGGATGGGTACCTGCAGTGTTACTGTAAAGGGTCTGCGTTGGCTCACCCAACCTCACCAAACCTCTCAGCCCCAAGAGTGTCCACCCTTATGTCTCAATCAGCTGTGTGTCTAGATATGGTCAATCCAGGTTGCATCAAAGCCCCTGAACGAATTTTGTAAGAATTTCTATCTCTTTCACTGTCTTGGTTTCATGGGTTTTGAAAAGGAATTTATTTTTATAATGGGGTATAGCTGCTTTTCACGGCTGTGTTTATGCCGCTTTACACCCCACCCCTTGACTCACTTACAGAGAGTTATCAATACATAGGTTTGAAGATTCTTACTAGTCAGATATATTCTTGTGCGGTAAATAGGGGTTGTTGAGTCCAGTTCACTGAGCAAGGAGTAGGTCTTGTCTATTACATATTGGGTTTATGGAACGGTATCTGAGCTAATTTGAAACCCTTGTTTTATGCATCACCCCACCTCAACTTTCCCGTTCAGCAGCCGTAGTGTGTTTTCTAAACGTGTGACTCTGTTCTGTTTTGTAATTCAGTTCAAGCGTAGCGGTTTTTACATTCCTTCTATAAGTGATATCTTATGATAAGTGTCGTTTTCTGTGTGACTTATTTCACTTAGAATCATCGTACCTAAATCCACTCATCGTGCTGCTACTAGCATTATGACGTTGATTTCATGGCTGAGTGATATTCCATTGTACATGAGGACCACAAATCTTTATCCATTTTTCTCTTTCTTAGGATATTTAATGTGTAATGAAGTGGGGGTTCTTGTCAACAGAGCAGCCCTAAACTTTGGAGTGCCTGTGTGTTGCTGATTTTTAATTTTCCCAATTTATACGCCCATGAGTGGAAGCGCCCTATGCTCTCCAAGCTGTGTTTTTTAGATGTTTCAGGACACACCGTACACTTCTCCAGAGTGGCTGTTTGCAATTTACATCCCGCCCATCAGCGTAGCAAGGCTCCCATTTCTCCATGGCCGGTCCTGCATTTCTGGTTTGGACACTTTTTTCTGCATGGCCCTTTTGCCCGCTGGGAAGCCACACTTCTTTGGAGCACTGATTTGCCTTTCCAGGTTGCTTGGTTGGCCAAAAATGGCGTATGTGTTTTTTCCTGAATATATTCAGGAAAAAACGCATACGCCCTTTTTGGCTAAGGGCATCATTGTCCACGTTTTGCCGCTTTTCATGTGCTTTCAAGGCGATTCTAATCTACCTCCTGAAATCTGTTTCATGCAATTCTACCTTGCTTTCAAATCCTCTTCGTTGCCCTTCCTCAATATATTTGTGGAAGAGAGTTATCATTTATAACTCTGCAGGTTTGTGAATTGCAGTGCCCCTGAACTCCATTTTTCAAGTCGCTTTTTTGGGAGCTGGCTGCAAATGTGCAGGATTGCTTCAGGACCTATTCTGGTTCCGGTGGGCAGGCTAAGCCTGTGGTTATTTCTTCTTCGTGATGGCAAAATAGAGTGACCTGTGCCTGTCCCAACACCTAGAGCTAGTCTCTCATTGGTTCCCCCTCTTCCCGTTCATCCTCAGGACAAATTGCAACCTGTACGGAACCGGAGGTTAAAGGTGCTGATTCTCCAAGGAGGGAGATGGCTATTAAAGCGGCTGGAATGGCCAACCCGAGCACAAGGAGATGAGAAATGAGGTGCGTTTTAGAAACCTTTCCCGATCACACGGTGTACCATCTTCTGGGTTTCTCATGCATGTTTTCGATGAAGGAAGATGCCCTTGAACCTGGAGATTTGGGACCCATGGGATGGGTACCATGCAGTATTACTTGAAAGGGTCTGCGTTGGCTCACCCAACCACACCAAACCTCTCAGCCCCAGGAGTGTCCACCCTTAGGTCTCAAAGACCTGTGGGTCTAGATATGGTCAATCCAGGTTGCATCACAGCCCCTGAACGAATTTTGTAAGAATTTCTCTCTCTTTCACTGTCTTTGTTTCACGGGTTTTGAAAAGTAATTTATTTTTATAATGGGGTTTAGCTGCTTTTCACAGCTGTGTTTATGCCGCCTTACACCCCATTGACTCACTTACAGAGAGATATCAATACATAGGTTTGAAGATTCTTACTAGTCAGATATATTCTTGTGTGGTGAATAGGGGGTGTTGAGTCCAGTTCAGTGAGCAAGGAGTAGGTCTTGTCTATTACATATTGGTTTTATGGAACGGTATCTGAGCTAATTTGAAACCCTTGTTTTATGCATCACCCCACCTCACCTTTCCCGTTCAGCAGCCATAGTGTGTTTTCTAAACGTGTGACTCTGTTCTGTTTTGTAATTCAGTTCAAGCGTAGCGGTTTTTACATTCCCTCTATAAGTGATATCTTATGATAAGTGTCGTTTTCTGTATGATTAATTTCACTTAGAATCGTCGTACCTAAATCCACTCATTGTGCTGCTACTAGCCTTATGACGTTGATTTCATGGCTAAGTGATATTCCATTGCACATGAGGACCACAACTTCTTTATCCATTTTTCTGTTTCCTAGGATATTGAAGGGGTAATGAAGTGGGGGTTCTTGTCAACAGAGCAGCCCTAAACTTTGGAGTGCCTTTGTCTTGCTGATTTTTATTTTCCCAATTTATACGCCCATGAGTGGAAGTGCCCTATGCTCTCCAAGCTGTGTTTTTTAGATGTTTCAGGACACACCGTACACTTCTCCAGAGTGGCTGTTGGCAATTTACATCCCGCCCATCAGCGTAGCAAGGCTCCCATTTCTCCATGGCCGGTCCTGCATTTCTGGTTTGGACACTTTTTTCCGCATGGCCCTTTTGCCCGCTGGGAAGCCAGACTTCTTTGTAGTCCTGATTGGCCTTTCTAGGTTGCTTGGTTGGCCAAAAAGGGCGTATGCGTTTTATCCTGAATATATTCAGGAAAAAACACATACGCCCTTTTTGGCCAAGGGCATCTTTGTTCACGATTTGCCGCTTTTCATGTGCTTTCAAGGCGATTCGAATCTACCTCCTGAAATCTGTTTCCTGCAATTCTGCCTTGCTTTCAAATCCTCTTCGTTGCCTTCCCTCAATATATTTGTGGACGAGAGTTATCATTTATAACTCTGCAGGTTTGTGAATTGCAGTGCCCCTGAGCTCCATTTTTCCAGTCGCTTTTTTGGGAGCTGGCCGCAAAAGTTCAGGATTGCTTCAGGCCCTCTTCTGGTTCTGGGGGGCAGGCTGAGCTTGTGGTTAATTCTTCTTCCTGATGGCAAAATAGAGTGACCTGTGCCTGTCCCAACACCTAGAGCTAGTCTCTCATTGGTTCCCCCTCTTCCCGTTCATCCTCAGGACAAATTGCAACCTGTACGGAACAGGAGGTTAAAGGTGCTGATTCTCCAAGGAGAGAGATGGCTAGTAATGCGGCTGGAATGGCGAACCTGAGCAAAAGGAGATGAGAAATGAGGTGTGTTTTAGAAACCTTTCCCGATCACACGGTTTACCATCTTCTGGGTTTCTCATGCCTGTTTTCGACGTAGGAAGATGCCCTTGAACTTGGAGATTTGGGACCCATGGGATGGGTACTATGCAGTATTACTTTAAAGGGTCTGTGTTGGCTCACCCAACGTCAGCAAACCTCTCAGCCCCAAGAGTGTCCACCCTTATGTCTCAATCAGCTGTGGGTCTAGATATGGTCAATCCAGGTTGCATCACAGCCCCTGAACGAATTTTGTAAGAATTTCTCTCTCTTTCACTGTGTTTGTTTCACGGGTTTTGAAAATTAATTTATTTTTATAATGGGGTTTAGCTGCTTTTCATGGCTGTGTTTATGCCGCCTTACACCCCCTTTACTCACTTACAGAGAGATATCAATACATAGGTTTGAAGATTCTTACTAGTCAGATATATGCTTGTGCAGTGAATAGGGGGTGTTGAGTCCAGTTCACTGAGCAAGGAGTAGGTCTTGTCTATTACATATTGGGTTTATGTAACGGTATCTGAGCTAATTTGAAACCCTTGTTTTATGCATCACCCCACCTCACCTTTCCCGTTTAGCAGCCATAGTGTGTTTTCTAAATGTGTGACTCTGTTCTGTTTTGTAATTCAGTTCAAGTGTAATGGATTTTAGCTTCCCTCTATAAGTGATATCTTATGATAAGTGTCGTTTTCTGTGTGACTTATTTCACTTAGAATCGTCGTACCTAAATCCACTCATCGTGCTGCTACTAGCCTTATGACGTTGATTTCATGCCTGAGTGATATTCCATTGTACATGAGGACCACAACTTCTTTATCCATTTTTCTCTTTCCTAGGATATTTAAGGTGTAATGAAGTGGAGTTTCTTGTAACCAGAGCAGCACTAAGCTTTGGGTTGCCTGTGTCTTTTTGATTTTTAGTTTTCCCAATTTATACGCCCATGAGTGGAAGTGCCCTATTCTTTCTAGCTCTGTTTTTTAGATGTTTTAGGAAACACCATACCCTTCTCCAGACTCGCCATTGGCAATTTACATCCCGCCCATCAGTGTAAAAAGGCTCCCTTTCCTCCTTGGCCTCTCCTGGATTTCTTGGTTTTACACTTTTTTACGAAGTTCCTTTTGACCGATGGGAAGTGAGACCTCTTTGTAGTGCTGATTTGCATTTCCGGCTTGCTTGGTTTGCCAATCAGGGACTATGCGTTTTTTTTTGAATTTATTCAGGAAAAAAAGCATACGCCCTTTTTGGCCAAGTGCATCCTTGTCGACGTTTGGCCGCTTTTCATGTGCTTTAGTGGCTATTCGAATCTAACTCCTGAAATTTGTTTCCTGCAATTCTGCCTTGCTTTCCAATCCTTTTCGTTGCCTTCCCTCAATATAGTTTTGGGCGATAATTATAATTTAAAACTCTGCAGGTTTGTGAATTGCAGTGCCCCTGAGCTCCATTTTTCAACTCGCTTTTTGGGAGCTTCCCGCAGAGCCGCTGGTTTGCTTCTGGCCCTGCTCTGGTTCTCAGTGGCAGGCTAAGCCTTTGCTTATTTCTTCTTCCTGATTGGAAATTAGAGTGACATGTGCCTGTCCGAGCATCTAGGGCTTGGCTCTCCTTGTTTCTCCTCCTTCCCCTTTTTCCTTAGGACAAATTCCAAATTCTGTGCAACTGGATGTTGAAGGTGCTGACATCCTCAAGTGGGGAGATTTTAAGGAAAAAGGCTGGAGGGGTGAATCCAACAACCAGGAAATTAGGAGTTTTGGTTCCTTTTCCAAAATCTTCCTGATCCAACCGTGTTCCATCTTCTGGGTGTCACAGGCATGTTTTAGCTGTAGGAAAGGTCCCGTGTATGTAAGGCGAACACCAGGGATTTTTCCAAATCAGTGTCTCCCCAAGCTCCAATCTGGGGAATTTTTAAGCTACTGGTACATGTGTGTTCATTAAGGGACTTGGGCTGTAGGCAGAGTCCGAACTTTAGATGATTGAAGTCTTCAGGTTCAGAAACGCTCACCATCGGCCTCCTTTAGTTTCCATTTTATCTGTAGTTGATAGATGATGTCGATATAGATATCTATTGTTTTTCAGATTATTTCCCCTTAGGGGTCATTAAAAAATATTGAGTATAGTTCCCTGTGCTATACAGTAGATCCTTGTTGATGATATATTTTATACATAGCAGTGTGTATATGTTAATCCGAAACTGTTAATTTATCCCTCCTCCCACCTTTCCCCTTTGGTAATAAAAAAATATAAGATTTTATACTTCTCAGAAATCTAGGAGCTGAAAGAGAGGTATCATTTTCAATGGAAAATCATTCAAAACAAGGTTGAAACTTCAACCAAGATTATTAGATGTACATCCTTGGAAAGAAATCACTGCATTTCACTACTGTTGACCTGACAAATAAGACAAACCCCTCCACTGAACTTGCTTATAATAAAGTGATGGAAATATCAAATGGAAGTGTTAGAAACATCTTATTTTACACGAGCCTTATACACTGCTCTATGTTAATTACAGTTTGGCTCACACATCTGTTCATTGAAGTTACAATGTTCTCAAATTCTGTTACTGATCCTGCAGAGTGGGCCCCAACAAGGGTCTCCCTGCCCAGTGTCATTGGAGCCAACAGATCGAGACTGACTTTGGTTCAGAAGCAAAGGAAAACTTTATATTTTAATCAGAGAATGGAGAGGTGAGAGTGTGTGCTCCCCTGCGGGTTGTGGGCCGGGCTGCTGTGTAGGGATCCTGTCAGCATCAGCCGGAGGGAGGGGGCAGAGCTCTCGAGGGCCGGGTTGGCTGGAGCTCAGGCTCTATGTCGCAGAGTCTGCACAGGGCCCCACGAGCTGAGGTGTCGGCCCAGCCATTTTGCACTAGGAAATCGGGTCTGAAGTGCCGGGTGTGGGACCTCTGCATGTGGAAACCTAGGAGCAAGTGAAATTAGACAAAGTACAAAGGACAAAATGGTTAGACTTTATTTTATTGCCCAGATTCTATTTTTATCTCCCAGGAATTTTTAATGGGCTTTGCCAGTGACAAAGCCCTCCTCTGCCTTTTGTCCCATTCCTCATTCGTGGGGCACTGAGGGTGCAGACACCTCTTCTGTAAATGCTTCGTGCTGAGTTGGGTGTCCTCATACCTGGGGGGAGGGGCAGGACTTCTCTCCAGCAGCCTCCAGGTGAGGTGGATTGTCCCCAGGCCTCCTCCCTCACTGCTCGTCTGCCTGAGCACCAGCATTGGAAGTTTCATAGATTCTAATGACCTTTAAGGGTCCAGGAAAGAGATGTTCAGAGACGTTGCGGGGGGGTGGGCGGTTTTACCCTGCTCCACATTGGTTCGACCCCCTTAGGCTGACGGTTTCTGCCAGCCTAGATGCTCTGACCAGTAGTCTGCGCTTTCTTCAGTTAGGCCACTGAATTAACGTACAAACAGCACCAGGTATCAGAGCCCTGCTTGCTCAAATCCCAGACAGTCCAGGGCTGGTGGTGATCCAGGACCATGACGGCCACTCAGTCAACGGCCTTTTGAAGTAGCCAGGAGTACAGCCGGTCTCATTGGCCTCCGTCACCGCGGTGTCTGTAGGCTTTTCTATGGTGGCAGCGTTATTTACGGTTCCCCTGCCAAGTTTATTAGCTCCGCTCTGGGTGCAGTAAGTCCTGTAAGCAGTAGTCTGCTCTTTTGGGGCACACTCTTGTTGTTTTCTGAGAGAAACTCCAGGTCAAGTGACGGTCACACGAGTCGTCATGGGGGCCCATTGCCCCCGGTTGTCTCTCTGGAGGTTGGTGTTGGACGGCCTCCTCACTCGAGGTCATTGTGCCCACGGAGCAATCCCTGCAACTTCAGGGCATGGTGGGTGGTTAGGATCACCAAGTGGCATCCTTTACCCTTACGAGGGAGCTGGACTTGCGGGCTGCTGATTTCCAGGTTTTTAGATACCCCCAGTATCCTGGTCAGATGGGGTGGCTGGCCAATGCCTGGAGGGCATTCTTGCATTGTTCCATTTCAAGTGGTCCCAGTTTTTGCACTAATACTCCAAGGGCGATTCGCCTTGGACCAGGAATGTAAAGGTCAAAGGGTTTAGCTAACTTAAGGAGGTCCAGGGCAAGGGTCTGAATTGACTGCACTTTCCCTTCTTGAAAGGCCGCTTCTGGATTCTATTCAAAAGGATCATCATCTTTTCCTTTCAGTGTTTCATATAGAGGCCCAGTTATTGGACTGTAGTTAGGGATCCAGATGCAGCAAACCCCGGTCTCCCCAGGAACCCCTAAGCTGTCTTCTAGTTTTAGGAAGGGTGAGGCAGCAAATGGCTTCTTCCCTTTCCTGGGGTGGGCTTCTCCGACCTTCTGTGTGAATGAAACCCAGGAAGGTCACCTTAGTTTGTGATATTTGAGCCTTTTTCTTGGACACCTTCTATCTTTTATTGGCTAGGTAGTTCAGAGGCCTCCTTAGTCGGGCTGGTGATCAGAATGTCATCTGCATATTGAAGGAGGGTTCCCTTCTCCAGAGGTAGATCTTTTAGGTCTTTAGCTAACGTTTCCCAAAAGATGGTGTGGGGATTTTTGAACCCCTGGGGCAGGACGGCCCAGCAGCATTGTTTTTGTTGTATGTTGAGTCCTGCCACTCACAGCCAAAATTTCTTGTGACTCTGGGACTAATGGAATACAGAAGAAGGCATCATTGAAGTCTAATACAGAATACCATGTCCTGGTGGATGGTAGAATGACCAGCAGGGTGTAGGAATTTGGAACTACTAGATGTATATCCTCTGTGGCTTCACTGACTGTCCTGTCGTCCTCTACCAGGTACCCAGCAGCCCACGGGGCTCTTGTGGTCAGGCCCCTCCCAGGATATGGAGCTCACCTGGGCAGGTACCCAGCAGCCCATGGGACTCTCGGTGTTAGGCCACTCCCAGGATATGGAGTTCACCTGGGCATGTACCCAGCAACCCATGGGGCCCTCATGGTCATGCCCCTCCCAGGATATGGAGCTCACCTGGGCAGGTATGCAGCAGCCCACAGGGCTCTCGTGGGCAGGCCCCTCCCTGGATATGGAGCTCCCCTGGACAGGTACCCTGGCAGGGCTGGGCACACAGGAACCGTGCACATAGCCCTCATTGCGGAGCACCCCCAGCACAACTGTAGCTCAGAGCTGACACAGAGCACCTCAGAGCAGAGCTTGAACTAACAAACAGCAGCTCCAACAGGTCTGTGACCCTAGGCTTCACTCTGTGTGGCCTCCCTCTGCCTGGTCTTCCAGGGGCTTCCACTGCAGCTGGGGCACCAGGCCTCTGTCTCCACCCACCACCCCTCCTCTCCCTGACTCCTGGGTTCCTCTCATTAGCAGAGGGTCTTCTTGAAGTTGTCTCCCACTCATGAACCAGATAAAATGATTAGAAAACAAGCCAGGGCTGCCGCCCCTTATCTATCCTGACTCTCGGAACCCTACACCTGTTCCTTGGATCTGGCCGGTGCAGCAAGGCACATTTTCTGCAACTCTGAGCCCCTGAGGGGCGAGGATTGGCTGACCTGGGCAGCCTGACCCGGCCAGCCAGCCCTTCCCAGGTGTGCCTGGGTTGAGGTCAATATAAACACCCCTCCAGGCAGCAAAAGCCTCTGCAGCTGTGCCTGACGCCATATTCTCTGCCCCGTCCGCAGTCTCGGGGTTGGGATGGTGGGAGGGAGTAGGGCCCGTGGCTCTATGAGTGGCCCGGTGTGACTGGGGCTCTGCTGGACTTCCTGAAGGAGTTGCCCTGCTGCCACCTGCTAAAGAAGAGGATGTGTCACCCATACTTGCTGCTGGAATTTCTCCCCGGGCAGAGGTGAGGAAGGAAAAAAGCAGTGGGGACCGGGACAGGAGGGGTACCTCAGGCAGGGAAATGGAAAGCTTCCAGACGAGTGCCCGGGGCCAGGACCATCCTGGCTGGCCTGCAGGCACCAAGTCGGCCTGCGTGTCCAAGCCCCTTCCTCTAGCTTTTAAAGTCTTTGCACACATTCAGGTGTTTTACCTGGGAAGGGTGGGGAAAGTTCAGCAGCAACTGGCCTGGGGCTCAGCTCACATTTACTCAGAGACGCCTCCTCACGGTCCCCCAGCTTTGCAATGAGGACGCTCCTTGTGTTGGGGCTGCTGGCTGCATGGGAAATGATTCCCCACCTGTGACCAACTTCAGAATTGTTTACCAATGGAGCAAGTGCCCTGATAGGGTTTTCCTCTGTATGACCAGTGGGTTCTGTTTTTGTTTTTTTCTTTTTTGGTTCAAGGTAAGTTTTATTCCTCTTTTTGTATTTATGGATATAAGCATGGAAATAATTCATTCATACAAATACGTCTATGGGAAGGACAGAACTTTTTTTCTGTTTTATTTTTTTAAGTATTAATTATATTTTAATTTTTGAATTTATTTTATTCATTTTTTTATACAGCAGGTTCTTATTGGTTATCTATTTTATACATATAAGTGTATATATGTCAATCCCAGGCTCGCAATTCATCCCACCACCACCACCCTGCCACTTTCCCCCCTTGGTGTCCATACATTTGTTCTATACATCTGTGTCTCTATTTATGCCTTGCAAACCGGTTCATCTGTACCATTTTTTCTAGGTTCCACATGTATGCGTTAATATACGATATTTGTTTTTCTCTTTCTGACTAACTTCACTCTGTATGACAGTCTCTAGATCTATCCACGTCTCTACAAATGACCCAATTTCATTCCTTTTTATGGCTGAGAAATATTGCATTTTATATATGTAGCACATCTTTTCCGTTCGTCTGTCTATGGGCACTTAGGTTGCTTCCATGACCTGGCTATTGTAAATAGTGCTGCAGTGAACATTGTGGTGAATATGTCTTTTTTATTTTTTTTTTGAATATGTCTTTTTGAATTATGGTTTTCTCTGGGTATATGGCCAGTAGTGGGATTGCTGGGTCATATGGTAATTCTATATTTAGTTTTTTAAGGAACCTCCATACTGTTCTCCATAGTGACTGTATCAACTTACATTCCCACAAATAGTGTAAGAGGGTTCCCTTTTCTCCACACCCTCTCCAGCATTTGTTGTTTGTAGATTTTCTGATGATGCCCATTCTAACTCGTGTGAGGTGATAACTCATTGTAGTTTTGGTTTATATTTCTCTAATAATTAGTGATGTTGAGCAGCTTTTCATGTGCTTCTTGGTCATCTGTATGTCTTCTTGGGACAAATGTCTATTTACGTCATCTGCCCATTTTTGGATTGGGTTGTTTGTTTTTTTACTGTTGAGCTGTATGAGCTGTTTATATACATTGGAGATTAATCCTTTGTCCATTGATTCGTTTGCAAATATTTTCTCCCATTCTGAGGGTTGTCTTTTCGTCTTGTTTGTAGTTTCCTTTGCTTTGCAAAAGCTTTTAGGTTTCATTTGCTCCCATTTGTTTATTATTGTTTTTTATTCCATTACTCTAGGAGGTGGATCAAAAAAGACCTTGCTGTGATTTATGTCAAAGAGTATTCTTCCTATGTTTTCCTCTAAGAGTTTTCTAGTGTCCGGTCTTACATTTTGGTCTCTAATGCATTTTGAGTTTATTTTTTGTGTATGGTGTTAGGGAGTGTTCTAATTTCATTCTTTTACATGTAGCTGTCCATTTTTCCCAGCACCACTTATTGAAGAGACTGTCTTTTCTCCATTGTATATCCTTGCCTCCTTTGTCATAGATTAGTGGGTCATAGGTGTGTAGGTTTATCTCTGGGCTTTCTTTTTTTTTTTTTTTCTTTTACATCTTTATTGGAGTATAATTGCTTTACAATTGTGTGTTAGTTTCTGCTGTATAAAAAAGTGAATCAGCTATGCGTATACATATAACACCATATCCCCTCCCTCTTGCACCTCCCTCTCACTCCCTTATCCCACCCTTTTAGGTGGTCACAAAGCACAGACCTGATCTCCCTGTGCTATGTGGCTGCTTCCCAGTAGCTATCAATTTTACATTTGGTAGTGTATATATGTCCATACCACTCTCTCACTTTGTCCCAGCTTACCCTTCCCCCTCCCCATGTCCTCAAGTCCTTTCTCTACGTCTGTGTCCTTAATCCTTTCCTGCCCCTAGGTTCTACATAAACTTTTTTTTTTAGATTCCATATATATGTGTTAGCATACAGTGTTTGTTTTTCCCTTTCTGACTTACTTCACTCTGTAGGACAGACTCTAGATCCATCCACCTCACTAAAAATAACTCAATTTCGTTTCTTTTTATGGCTGAATCATGTTCCATTGTATATATGTGCCACATCTTCTTTATCCATTTATCTGTTGATGGACACTTAGGTTGCTTCCATGTCCTGGCTATTGTAAATAGAGCTACAGTGAACATTGTGGTACATGACTCTTTTTGAATTATGGTTTTCTCAGGGTAAAGGTCCAGGAGTGGGTTTGCTGGGTTGTATGGTAGTTCTATTTTTAGTATTTAAGGAACCTTCATACCGTTCTCCCTAGTGGCTATATCAATTTACATTCCCACCAACAGTGCAAGAGGGTTCCCTTTTCTCCAATTAATGCCTCTCCAGCATTTATTGTTGGTAGATTTTTTGATGATGGCCATTCTGACTGGTGTGAGGTGATACCTCGCTGTAGTTTTGATTTGCATTTCTCTAATGATTAGTGATGTTCAGCATCCTTTCATGTGTTTGTTGGCAACCTGTATATCTTCTTTGGAGAAATGTCTATTTAGGTCTTCTGCCCATTTTTGGATTGGGTTGTTTGGTTTTGTGATATTGAGCTACATGAGCTGCTTTTTGGAGATTAATCATTTGCCATTTGCTTCATTTGAAAATATTTTCTCCCATTCTGATGGTTGTCTTTTCATCTTGCTTATGTTTTCCTTTGCTGTGCAAAAGAATTTATGTTTCATTAGGTCCCATTTTTTAATTTTTGTTTTTATTTCCATTTCTCTAGGAGGTGGGTCAAAAAGGATCTTGCTGTGATTTATGTCATAGACTGTTCTGCTTATGTTTTCCTCTAAGAGTTTTATAGTGGCTGGTCTTATATTTAGGTCTCTAATCCATTTTGAGTTTATTTTTGTGTATGGTGTTAGGGAGTGTTCTAATTTCATTCTTTTACATGTAGCTGTCCAGTTTTCCCAGCACCACTTACTGAAGACACTGTCTTTTCTCCGTTGTACACCCTTGCCTCCTTTGTCATAGATTAGTTAACCATAGGTATGTGGGTTTATCTCTGTGCTTTCTATCCTGTTCTATTGACCTATATTTCTGTTTTTGTGTCAGTACCATATTATCTGATTACTGTAGCTTTGTAATATAGTCTGAAGTCTGGAAGTCTGATTCCTCCAGCTCTTTTTTTTCCCCCTCAAGACTGCTTTGGCTATCCAGGGTCTTTTGTGTCTCCCTACAAATTTTAAGATTTTTTTTTCTTGTTCTGTAGAAAATGCCAAAAGTATTTTGATCAGGATTGCATTAAATCTGTAGATTGCTTTGGGTAGTATAGTCATTTTCACAATATTGATTCTTCTAATCCAAGAACATGGTATATGTCTCCATCTGTTTATATCATCTTTGATTTCTTTCATCAGCGTCTTATAGTTTTCTGAGTACAGGTCTTTTACTTCCTTAGGTAGGTTAATTCCTAGGTATTTTATTCTTTTTGTTGCAGTGGTAATGGGATTGTTTCCTTAATTTCTCTTTCTGATCTTTCATTGTTAGTGTATAGGAATGCAAGCAATTTCTGTGCATTAATTTTGTATCCTGCAACTTTACCAGATTCATTGATTAGCTCCAGTGGTTTTCTGGTGGCATCTTTAGGATTCTCTATCTATGATATCATGTCATCTGCAAACAGTGACAATTTTACTCCTTCTTTTCCTTTTTGTATTCCTTTTATTTCTTTTTCTTCTCTGATTGCCATGGCTAGGACTTCCAAAACTATGTTGAATAGCAGTGGTGAGAGTGGACATCCTCGTCTTGTTCCTGATCTTAGAGGAAACGCTTGCAGTTTTTCACCATTGAGAATGGTGTTTGCTGCGGGTTTGTCATATATGGCCTTTATTATGTTGAGGTAGTTTCCCTCTATGCCCACACTCTGCAGAGTTTTTATCGTAAATGGGTGTTGAATTTTCACAAAATCTTTTCCTTCATCTATTGAGATGATCATATGGTTTTATTCTACAATTTGTTAATATGGTGTATCACATTGATTTGTGTATATTGAAGAATCCTTGCATCCCTGGGATACACCCCACTTGATCATGGTGTATGATCCTTTTAATGTGTTGTTTGATTCTGTTTGCTAGTATTTGGTTGAGGATTTTTACATCTATATTCATCAGTGATATTGGTCTATAATTTTCTTTCCTTGTAGTATCTCTGTCTGATTTTGGTATCAGGGTGATGGTGGTCTGATAGAATGAGTTTGGGAGTGTTCCTTCCCCTGCAATTGTTTTGAAGAATTTGAGAAGGTTGGGTGTTAGCTCTTCCCTAATGTTTGATAGAATTCACCTGTGATGCCATCTGGTTCTGGACTTTTGTTTGTTGGAAGATTTTTAATCACAGTTTCAAATTCATTGCTTGTGATAGGTTTGTTCATATTTTCTATTTCTTCCTGGTTCAGTCTTGGAAGGTTATCCCTTTCTAAGAATTTGTCCATTTCTTCCAGGTTGTCCATTTTATTGGCATAGAGTTGCGTGTAGTAGTCTCTTAGGATGCTTTGTATTCCTGTGGTGTCTGTTGTAACTTCTCCTTTTTCACTTCTAATTTTGTTGATTTGAGTCCTCTCCCTCTTTTTCTTGAGTCTGGCTAAAGGTTGATCATTATTGCTTATCTTCTCAAAGAACCAGCTTTTAGGTTTATTGATCTTTGCTTTTGTTTTCTTTGTTTCTATTTCATTTATTTCTGCTCTGATCTTTAAGATTTCTTTCCTTCTACTAACTTTGGGTTTTGTTCTTCTTTCTCTAATTCCTCTAGGTGTAAGGTTAGATTGTTTATTTGAGATTTTTCTTGTTTCTTGAGGTAGGCTTGTATTGCTATAAACTTCCCTCTTAGAACTGCTTTTGCCGCATCCCATAGGTTTTGGATCATCGTGTTTTTGTTGTCATTTGTCTCTAGGTAGTTTTTGATTTCCTCTTTGATTTCTTCAGTGATCTCTTGGTTATTTAGTAACGCATTGTTTAGCCTCCATGTGTTTGTGTTTTTTACGGTTTTTTTCCGTGTAATTGATTTCTAATCTCATAGCATTGTGGTCGGAACAGCTGCTTGACATGATTTCAGTTTTCTTAAATTTACTGAGGCTTTGTGATCCAAGATGTGATCTATCCTGGAGAATGTTCCGTGTGCAGTTAAGAAGAACGTGTAATCTGCTGTTTTTGGATGGAATGACCTATAAATATCAATTAACTCTATCTGGTCTATTGTGTCATTTAAAGCTTGTGTTTCCTTATTAATTTTCTGTCTGGCTGATCTCCACTGGTATAAGTGAGCTGTTAAAGTCCCCCACTATTATTGTGTTACTGTTGATTTCCTCTTTTATAGCTGTTAGCAGTTGCCTTATACATTGAGGTGCTCCTATGTTGGGTACATATATATTTATAATTGTTATATCTTCTTCTTGGATTGATCCCTTGACCATTATGTAGTGTCTTTCCTTGTCTCTTGTAACATTCTTTATTTTAAAGTCTATTTTATCTGATATGAGTATTGCTACTCCAGCTTTCTTTTGATTTTCATTTGCATAGAGTATATTTTTCCATCGCCTCACTTTCAGTCTGTATGTGTCCCTAGGTCTGAAATGGGTCTCTTGTAGACAGCATATATATGGGTCTTGTTTTTGTATCCATTCAGCGAGCCTGTGTCTTTTGGTTGGAACATTTAGTGCATTCACGTTTAAGGTAATTATCGATATGTATGTTCCTATTACTATTTTCTTAATTGTTATGGGGTTGTCTTGGTGGGTCCTTTTCTTCTCTTGTGTTTCCCACTTAGAGAAGTTCCTTTAGCATTTGGTGTAAAGCTGGTTTCATGGTGCTGAATTCTCTTAGCTTTTGCTTGTCTGTAGGGCTTTTGATTTCTCCATCAAATATGAATGAGATCTTTGCAGGGTGGAGTAATCTTGGTTGTAGGTTCTTCCCTTTCATCACTTTAAATTGATCATGCTACTCCCTTCTGGCTTGTAGATAATCTGCTGAGAAATCAGCTGTTATCCTTATGGGAGTTCCCTTGTATGTTATTTGTCATTTTTCCCTTGCTGCTTTCAATAATTTTTCTTTGTCGTTAATTTTTGTCAATTTGATTACTATGTGTCTTGTCATTTTTCTCCTTTGGTTTATCCTGCCTGGGACTCTCTGTGCTTCTGGACTTGGGTGGCTATTTCTTTTCCCATGCTAGGGAAGTTTTTGACCATAATCTCTTCAAATATATTCTCGGGTCCTTTCTCTCTCTTCTCCTTCTGGGATCCCTATCATGCGAATGTTGTTGTGTTTAATGTTGTCCCAGAGGACTCTTGGGGTGTCTTCATTTATTTTCATTCTTTTTCTTTATTCTGTTCCATGGCAGTGATTTCCACCTTTCTGTCTTCCAGGTCACTTATCCGTTCTTCTGCCACAGTTATTCTGCTACTGATTCCTTCTAGTATATTTTTCATTTCAGTTATTACATTGTTCACCTCTGTTTGTTTGTTCTTTAATTCTTCTAGGTGTTTGTTCCTTAATTCTTCTAGGTCTTTGTTAAGCATTTCTTGTGTCTTCTCGATCTTTGCCTCCTTTCTTTTTCCAAGGTCTTGGCTCAACTTCACTATCATTATTCTGAATTCTTTTTCTGGAAGGTTCCCTATCTCCACGTCATTTCGTTTTTTTTTTTTCCTGGGGTTTTATCTTGTTCCTTGATCTGGTATAAAGTCCTCTGCCTTTTCATTTTGTCTATCTTTCTGTGAATGTGGTTTTCCTTCCACAGGCTGCAGAATTGTAGTTCTTCTTGCTTCTGCTGTCTGCTCTCTGGTGGATGAGTCTATCTTAGAGGCTTGTGCAAGCTTCCTGATGGGAGGGACTGGTGGTGGGTAGAGCTGGGTGTTGCTTTGGTGGGCAGAGCTTTAATCCGCTTGTCTGTGGATTAAATAAAACTTTAATAAAAAGTTTAATCCGCTTGTCTGCTGATGCATGGGGCTGGGTTCCCTCCCTGTTGGTTGTTTGGCCTGAGGCGACCCAGCACTGGAGCCTACCTTGCTCTTGGTGGGGCTAATGGCGGACTCTGGGAGGGCTCACACCAAGGAGTATTTCCCAGAACTTCTGCTGCCAGTGTCGTTGTCCTCACGGTGAGCCACAGCCACAGCCACCACCTGCCTCTGCAGGAGACCCTCTAAAAGTAGCAGGTAGTTCTGGTCATTCTCCTACAGGGTCACTGCTTCTTCCCCTGGGTCCTGATGTGCACACTACTTTGTGTGTGCCCTCCAAGAGTGGAGTATCTGAGTGGAGTTGAGACTCTGAGACTCTGCGTGGAGTCACACAGACTCTGGGTCCTGTGAAGCTTCGATGTTTTGTGGTTCTAGAAATCCTATAGGAGACGGTCCACAGCAGGTGAAGCTAATGTTGTCAGTAGAGGTGTTGAAGCCAAAGATCTGCAGTTCCGACTAGAGGTGCCGATGTACATACAGGACAAAATCATCTCGTGTGAATGTAGTTCAGGCATGTTTAAGATGAATGCAGTCATGTTAATGCCTACCATATTCTATCTTGAGCCTCTCCTCAGGGACCCCCTCCTCAGTTCCTGAGGCTCCTGTAAGTCATGTACAAGGGACTGGAAAGTGGGCTCTGTCCAGTCTGAGCCCTGAGTTACCCTGTGTGTATCTTAGGATGCTTTGTATTTCTGTGGTGTCTGTCTGTTGTAACATCATCTCTTTCATTTCAGATTTATTTGGGCCCTCTCTTTTTAAAAAAACATACTACTGTTGTCTTTTATTCTTTACAGAAGTTTAATAAGTGTTTGATCTACTATCCTTACCCTATGTATACTTTTTGCAGTGAGATTTTTACTTTTCTTTGTTTCCTTGTTACTATCAATAATTAGTGAGACTTCTTTTAAGCTACCTTCAACATTGCTTATAAAGCTGCTTTATTAGTGATGACAGAGCCTTAATGGAAGTCATGTTCTGGTTGTAAATTAGAATGCAATGTGCCAGCAAAAAGCCCCTTAAGTTTATGTCTCATTACTTCTTGTTCTTTTTTTAATTTAATTTTTATTTTTTGTCAGAGCAAATTTGATTAAAATGTTTTGTTTCTTCTAGGTGTGCAAGATGTGGTTCTTTTAAACATATACATATATCTATTCTTCTTTGCATCATTTTCCCATGTAGGTTATGACACAATGTTGAGCAGTCTTGTCTTGGTATTACATAGGTCTTTGGTGATTACATATTTCACATGTGTTTCTATATCTATCTTAACCCCAATATCCTAATGTATCCAATCCTCACACCTATCCATTTGCTGAACCATAAGTTTGTTTAATGAATCTGTGATTGCATTTCTCTGTGGAAATATCTTCATTGGTATGAATTTTTAGCTAAGACCTATAAGTGATATTATAGGATATGTGTCTTTGGCTTTCTGACTTAGTACAATTTGCCTGATTACCTCAAGAATCATACATGGTGCTGCAAATGGCATTGTTTCATTTTTTTCCCTGGCTAATATTCCATCTGTACGTGTACCAGTTCTTCTTTGGCCACGCACCTCTTGATGGACTTTCTGGTTGCCTCCATGTCTTGGCTATTGTAATACTGCTGCAATGCATATTTTCTTGCCTGTGTCTTTCCAGTTCTATCTTCTTATGTTATAGGCCAAGGAGTGGGCTTGCTGTATCATATGGTAGCTCAGTGTGTACGTTTTAAAGGCACCACCATTCAGTTCTCATTAGTGGCTCTTTCCAGGTTACGTCCCACTTAAAATTGAGGGTATGCATTTCTCCAAAACACCTTCAATATTTATTGTTTGTAGTTTTCTTGCTGATGGTTATTCTAACAGGTGCGAGCTGATACCTCTCTGTGGTTGAATTTGCATGTGTCCCAAAATCTGTTGAAATTGAGCTTTAAAGCATGCCCTTTCTATTTATCAAACTGTGATTACAGCTTAGTTCTTCAAAGTGTTTTCTTAAAGTAAGAGTCACATTTTGAAAATTTTTGGCCATTACCTCCCTCAAGACATTTTGAAGGCAGGTTTCATTTACAGCCCTGAAGTACTTGTTCATATGAAGTGACCATTAGCACAGGTTTGAAAGCTGCTTTGGTAGGTAACGGCTGGAGGGCGGGAGCCTTTCCACGTTCCCCAATCTGGTAACTAGGGAAGGAGCCTTCAGCCCCAAAAGTGTCCACCCTTATGTCTCATCCAGCTGTGGAACTAGATATGGTCAATCTAGGTTGCATCACAGCCCCTGAATGAATTGTGTGAGAATTTCTCTCTCTTTGAAAGTCTTTGTTTCATGGGTAATTAAAAGTAGTTTATTTTTATAATGGGGTTTAGCTGCTTTTCACTGCTGTGTTTATGCCGCTTTACACCCCCTTGACTCACTTACAGAGAGATATCAATACATAGGTTTTAAGATTCTTACTAGTCAGATATAGTCTTGTGCGGTGAATAGGGGGTGTTGAGTCCAGTTCACTGAGCAAGGAGTAGGTCTTGTCTATTACATATTGGGTTTATGGAACGGTATCTGAGCTAATTTGAAACCCTTGTTTCATGCATCACCCCACCTCACCTTTCCCGTTCAGCAGCCATAGTGTGTTTCCTAAACGTGGGACTCTGTTCTGTTTTGCAATTCAGTTCAAGTGTAGCGGTTTTTACATTCCCTCTAGAAGTGATATCTTATGATAAGTGTCTTTTTCTGTGTGACTTATTTCACTTAGAATCGTCGTACCTAAATCCACTCATCGTGCTGCTACTAGCCTTATGACGTTGATTTCATGGCTGAGTGATATTCCATTGTACATGAGGACCTCAACTTCTTTATCCATTTTTCTCTTTCCTAGGATATTGAAGGTGTAATGAAGTGGGGGTTTTTGTCAACAGAGCAGCCCTAAACTTTGGGGTGCCTGTGTCTTGCTGATTTTTAGTTTTCCCAATTTATAGGCCCATAAGTGTAAGTGCCCTATGCTCTCCAAGCTGTGTTTTTTAGATGTTTCAGGACACACTGTACACTTCTCCAGAGTGGCTGTTGTCAATTTACATCCCGCCCATCAGCGTAGCAAGGCTCCCATTTCTCCATGGCCGGTCCTGCATTTCTGGTTTGGACACTTTATTCCGCATGGCCATTTTTCCCGCTGGGAAGCGACACTTCTTTGTAGCGTTGATTTTCCTTTCCAGGTGGCTTGGTTGGCCAAAAAGGGCGTATGCGTTTTTTCCTGAATATATTCAGGAAGAAACGCATACGCCCTTTTTGGCCAAGGGCATCATTGTCCACGTTTTGCCGCTTTTCATGTGCTTTCAAGGCGATTCGAATCTACCTCCTGAAATCTGTTTCCTGAAATTCTGCCTTGCTTTCAAAGCCTCTTCGTTGCCTTCCCTTAATATATTTGTGGACGAGAGGTATCATTTAAAACTCTGCAGGTTTGTGAATTGCAGTGCCCCTGAGCTCCATTTTTCAACTCGCTTTTTTGGGAGCTGGCCGCAAAAGCGCAGGATTGCTTCAGGCCCTCTTCTGGTTCTGGGGGCAGGCTGAGCTTGTGCTTAATTCTTCTTCCTGATGGGAAAATAGAGTGACCTGTGCCTGTCCCAACAACTAGAGCTAGTCTCTCTTTGGTTCCCCCTCTTCCCGTTCATCCTCAGGATAAATTGCAACCTGTACGGAACAGGAGGTTAAAGGTGCTGATTCTCCAAGGAGGGAGATGGCTAGTAAAGGGGCTGGAATGGCGAACCCGAGCACAAGGAGATGAGAAATGAGGTGCGTTTTAGAAACCTTTCCCGATCACACAGTGTACCATCTTCTGGGTTTCTCATGCACGTTTTCGACGTAGGAAGATGCCCTTGAACCTGGGGATTTGGGACCCATGGGATGGGTACCATGCAGTATTACTTTAAAGGGTGTGCGTTGGCTCACCCAACCTCACCAAACCTGTCAGCCCCATGAGTGTCCACCCTTATGTCTCAATCAGCTGTGGGTCTAGATATGGTCAATCCAGGTTGCATCACAGCCCCTGAACGAATTTTGTAAGAATTTCTCTCTCTTTCACTGTCTTTGTTTCACGGGTTTTGAAAAGTAATTTATTTTTATAATGGGGTTTAGCTGCTTTTCACGGCTGTGTTTATGCCGCTTTACACCCCCTTGACTCACTTACAGAGAGATATCAATACATAGTTTTGAAGATTCTTACTAGTCAGATATATTCTTGTGCGGTGAATAGGGGGTGTTGAGTCCAGTTCACTGAGCAAGGAGTAGGTCTTGTCTATTACATATTGGGTTTATGGAACGGTATCAGAGCTAATTTAAAACCCTTGTTTTATGCATCACCCCACCTCACCTTTCCCGTTCAGCAGCCATAGTGTGTTTTCTAAACGTGTGACTCTGTTCTGTTTTGTAATTTAGTTCAAGTGTAGCAGTTTTTACATTCCCTCTATAAGTGCTATCTTATGATAAGTGTCTTTTTCTGTGTGACTTATTTCACTTAGAATCGTCATACCTTAATCCAATCATCGTGCTGCTACTAGCCTTATGACGTTGATTTCATGGCTGAGTGATATTCCATTGTACATGAGGACCCCAACTTCATTATCCATTTTTCTCTTTCCTGGGATATTTAAGGTGTAAAGAAGTGGGGGTTCTTGTCAACAGAGCAGCCCTAAACTTTGGGGTGCCTGTGTCTTGCTGATTTTTAGTTTTCCCAATTTATACGCCCATGAGTGTAAGTGCCCTATGTGCTCCAAGCTGTGTTTTTTAGATGTTTCAGGACACACCCTACACTTCTCCAGAGTGGCTGTTGGCAATTTACATCCCGCCCATCAGCGTAGCAAGTCTCCCATTTCTCCATGGCCGCTCCTGCATTTCTGGTTTTGACACTTTTTTCTGCATGGCCCTTTTGCCCGCTGGGAAGCCAGACTTCTTTGGAGCGCTGATTTGCCTTTACAGGTTGCTTGGTTGGCCAGAAAGGACGTATGCGTTTTTTCCTGAATATATTCAGGAAAAAACGCATACGCCCTTTTTGGCCAAGGGCATCATTGTCCACGTTTTGCCGCTTTTCATGTGCTTTCAAGGCGATTCGAATCTACCTCCTGAAATCTGTTTCCTGCAATTCTGCCTTGCTTTCACATCCTCTTCGTTGCCTTCCCTCAATATATTTGTGGACGAGAGTTGTCATTTATAACTCTGCAGGTTTGTGAATTGTAGTGCCCCTGAGCTCCATTTTTCAAGTCGCTTTTTGGGAGCTGGCCGGAAAAGCGCAGGATTGCTTCAGGGCCTCTTCTGGTTCTGGGGGGCAGGCTGAGGCTGTGGTTAATTCTTCTTCCTGATGGGAAAATAGAGTGACCTGTGCCTGTCCCAACCACTAGAGCTAGTCTCTCATTGGTTCCCCATCTTCCCGTTCATCCTCAGGACAAATTGCAACCTGTACGGAACAGAAGGTTAAAGGTGCTGATTCTCCAAGGAGGGAGATGGCTAGTAAACGGGCTGGAATGGAGAACCCGAGCAAAAGGAGATGAGAAATGAGGTGCGTTTTAGAAACCTTTCCCGATCACACGGTGTACCATCTTCTGGGTTTCCCATGTAAGTTTTTGACGTAGGAAGATGCCCTTGAACCTGGAGATTAGGGACCCATCAAGAAATCACATTAAGGTTCTCTTTTTAACGTGTTCCTTAAAACACTAGTGCTTAGGAAATCTATTGGAGGCAGAAGCAGTCAAGGGTAGCTTAGGTTTGGGGTTAGGGTGAGGGTTAGGGTACGGCTTAGGGTACGGGTTCGGGGAGGGGTTCGGGTAGGGCGTAGGGTATGGGTTAGGGTTAGGGTTAGTCTTAGAGTTAGGGCTCGGTTTAGGGTACGGGCTAGGATTAGGGTACGCGTTAGGGTTAGGGTAGGGGTTAGGGTTAGTGTACGCGTTAGGGTTAGGGTCGTTATCAAACCTATCCCACTCTCTAGATACCCCTTAGCACGTAAAGGAATATTATTTGGGTGTCCCGCCATGGAGAAGAGTTTAGACACTAGGAGAAGATAAGGAACACACCCATTCTAAAGAAATCACATTAGGATTCCCTTTTTAACCTGTTCCTTAAAACACTAGTGCTTAGGAAATCTATTGGAGGCAGAAGCAGTCAAGGGTAGCTTAGGGTAAGGGTTAGGGTTAGGGTGAGGGTGAGGGTACGGCTTAGGTTACGGGTTCGGGTATGGAATCGGTTATGGCATAGGGTATGGATTAGGGTTATGGTTACTTTTAGGGTAAGGGCTCGGTTTAGAGTATCGGTTAGGATTAAGGTAGGTGTTAGGGTTAGGGTACGGGTTAGGGTTAGGGTATGGGAGAGGGTTAGGGTAAGCATTAGGGTTAGGGTAGTTATTAAACCTATCCCACTCTCTAGATACAGCTTAGAACGTAACGGAATATTATTTGGGGGTCTAGCCTTGGAGAAGAGTTTAGACACTAGGAGAAGATAAGGAACACACCCATCATCAAAAAATCACATTAGGATTCTCTTTTTAACCTGTTCCTTAAAACACTAGTGCTTAGGACATCTATTGGAGGCAGAAGCAGTGAAGGGTAGCTTAGGATTAGGGTTAGGGTTAGGGTACGGCTTAGGGTACGAGTTCGTGGAGGGGTTCGGGTACGGCGTATGGTATGGGTTAGGGTTAGGGTTAGGGCTCGGTTCAACGTACGGGTTAGGATTAGGGTACACGTTAGGGTTAGGGTAGGGGTTAGGGTGAGGGTAGTTATTAAACCTATCCCACTCTCTAGATATCCCTTAGCACGTAAAGGAATATTATTTGGGGGTCCAGCCATAGAGAAGAGTTTAGACACTAGGATAAGATAAGGAACACACCCATTATCAAGAAATCACATTAGGATTCTCTTTTTAACCTGTTCCTTAAAATATTAGTGCTTAGGAAATCTATTGGAGGCAGAAGGCGTCAAGGGTAGCTTAGGTTTAGGGTTAGGGTTAGGGTGAGAGTTAGGGTACGGCTTAGGGTACGGGTTGAGGGAGGGGTTCGGGTAGGGCGTAGGGTATGGGTTAGGGTTAGGGTTAGTGTTAGGGTTAGGGCTCGGTTTAGGGTACGGGTTAGGTTTAGGGTACGCATTAGGCTTAGGGTAGGTGTTAGGGTTAGGGTACGCGTTAGGGTGAGGGTAGTTATTAAACCTATCCCACTTTCTAGATACCCCTTAGCACGTAAAGGAATATTATTTGGGGGTCCAGCCATGGAGAAGAGTTTAGACACTAGGAGAAGATAAGGAACACACCCATTATCACGAAATCACATTAGGATTCTCTTTTTAACCTGTTCCTTAAAACACTAGTGCTTCGGAAATCTATTGGAGGCAGAAGCAGTCAAGAGTAGCTTAGGGTTAGGGTTAGGGTTAGGGTGAGGGTTAGGGTACGGCTTAGGGTACGGGTTCGGGGAGGGGTTCGGGTAGGGCGTAGGGTATGGGTTAGGGTTAGGGTTAGGGTTAGTGTTAGGGTTAGGGCTCGGTTTAGGGTACGGGTTAGGATTAGGGTACGCCTTAGTGTTAGGGTAGGGGTTAGGGTTAGGGTACGTGATAGGGTGAGGTTAGTTATTAAAACTACCCCACTCTCTAGATACCCCTTAGCACGTAAAGGAATATTATTTAGGGGTCCAGCCATGGAGAAGAGTTTAGACACGAGGGGAAGATAAGGAACACACCCATTATCAAGAAATCACATTAGGATTCTCTTTTTAACCTGTTCCTTAAAACACTAGTGCTTAGGAAATCTGTTGGAGGCAGAAGCAGTCAAGGGTAGCTTAGGGTTAGGGTTAGGGTTAGGGTGAGGGTTAGGGTACGGCTTAGGGTACGGGTTCGGCGAGGGGTTCGGGTAGGGCGTAGGGTATGGGTTAGGGTTAGGGTTAGGGTTCGTGTTAGGGTTAGGGCTCGGTTTAGGGTACGGGTTAGGATTAGGGTACGCGTTAGTGTTAGGGTAGGGGTGAGGGTTAGGGTACGCGTTAGGGTGAGGTTAGTTATTAAACCTATCCCACTCTCTAGATACCCCTTAGCACGTAAAGGAATATTATTTGGGGGTCTAGCCATGGAGAAGAGTTTAGACCCTAGGAGAAGATAAGGAACACACCCATTATCAAGAAATCACAATATGATTCTCTTTTTAAACTGTTCCTTAAAACACTAGTGCTTAGGAAATCTATAGGAGGCAGAAGCAGTAAAGGGTAGCTTAGGGTTAGGGTTAGGGTTAGGGTGAGGGTTAGGGTACGGCTTAGGTTACGGGTTCGGGGAGGGGTTCGGGTAGGGCGTAGTGTATGGGTTAGGGTTAGGGTTAGGGCTAGTGTTAGGGTTAGGGCTCGGTTTAGGGTACGGGTTAGGATTAGGGTACGCGTTAGGGTTAGGGTAGGGGTTAGGGTTAGGGTATGCGTTAGGGTGAGGGTAGTTATTAAACCTATCCCACTCTCTAGATACCCCTTAGCACGTAAAGGAATATTATTTGGGGGTCCAGCCATGGGGAAGAGTTTAGACACTAGGAGAAGATAAGGAACACACCCATTATCAAGAAATCACATTAGGATTCTCTTTTTAACCTGTTCCTTAAAAGACTAGTGCTTAGGAAATCTATTGGAGGCAGAAGCAGTCAAGGGTAGCTTAGGGTTAGGGTTAGGGTTAAGGTGAGGGTTAGGGTACGGCTTAGGGTACGGGTTCAGGGAGGGGTTCGGGTAGGGCGTAGGGTATGTGTTAGGGTTAGGGTTAGGGTTCGTGTTAGGGTTAGGGCTCGGTTTAGGGTACGGGTTAGGATTAGGGTACGCGTTAGTGTTAGGGTAGGGGTTAGGGTTAGGGTACGCAATAGGGTGAGGTTAGTTATTAAACCTATCCCACTCTCTAGATACCCCTTAGCACGTAAAGGAATATTATTTGGGGGTCCAGCCATGGAGAAGAGATTAGACACGAGGAGAAGATAAGGAACAAACCCATTATCAAGAAATCACATTAGGATTCTCTTTTTAACGTGTTCCTTAAAACACTAGTGCTTAGGAAATCTATTGGAGGCAGAAGCAGTCAAGGGTAGCTTAGGGTTAGGGTTAGGGTTAGGGTACGGCTTAGGGTACGGGTTCGGGGAGGGGTTCGGATATGGCGTAGGGTATGGGTTAGGGTTAGGGTTAGGGTTAGTGTTAGGGTTAGTGCTCGGTTTAGGGTACGGGTTAGGATTAGGGTACGCGTTAGGGTTAGGGTAGGGGTTAGTGTTAGGGTACGCGTTAGGGTGAGGGTAGTTATTAAACCTATCACACTCTCTAGATACCCCTTAGCACGTAAAGAAATATTATTTGGATGTCCAGCCATGGAGAAGAGTTTAGACACGAGGAGAAAATAAGGAACACACCCATTATCAAGAAATCACATTAGGATTCTCTTTTTAACCTGTTCCTTAAAACACTAGTGCTTAGGAAATCTATTGGAGGCAGAAGCAATCAAGGGTAGCTTAGGTTTAGGGTTAGGGTTAGGGTGAGGGTTAGGGTACGGCTTAGGGTACGGGTTCGGGGAGGGGTTCGGGTAGGGCGTAGGGTATGGGTTAGGGTTAGGGTTAGGGTTAGTGTTAGGGTTAGGGCTCAGTTTAGGGTACGGGTTAGGATTAGGGTACGCGTTCGGGTTAGGGTAGGGGTTAGGGTTAGGGTACGCGATAGGGTGAGGTTAGTTATTAAACCTATCCCACTCTCTAGATACCCCTTAGCACGTAAAGGAATATTATTTGGGGGTCCAGCCATGGAGAAGAGTTTAGACACGAGGAGAAGATAAGGAACACACCCATTATCAAGAAATCACATTAGGATTCTCTTTTTAACCTGTTCCTTAAAACACTAGTGCTTAGGGAATCTATTGGAGGCAGAAGCAGTCAAGGGTAGCTTAGGGTTAGGGTTAGGGTTATGGTGAGGGTTAGGGTATGGCTTAGGGTACGGGTTCGGGGAGGGGTTCTGGTAGGGTGTAGTGTATGGGTTAGGGTTAGGGTTAGGGTTAGTGTTAGGGTTAGGGCTCGGTTTAGGGTACGGGTTAGGATTAGGGTACGCATTAGTGTTAGGGTATGGGTTAGGGTTAGGGTACGCGTTAGGGTGAGGGTAGTTATTAAACCTATCCCACTCTCTAGATTCCCCTTAGCACGTACAGGAATATTATTTGGGGGTCCAGCCATGGAGAAGAGTTTAGACACGAGGAGAAGATAAGGAACACACCCATTATCACGAAATCACATTAGGATTCTCTTTTTAACCTGTTCCTTAAAACACTAGTGCTTAGGAAATCTATTGGAGGCAGAAGCAGTCAAGGGTAGCTTAGGGTTAGGGTTAGGGTTAGGGTGAGGTTTAGGGTATGGCTTAGGGTACGGGTTCGGGGAGGGGTTCGGGTAGGGCGTAGGGTATGGGTTAGGGTTAGGGTTAGGGTTAGTGTTAGGGTTAGGGCTCGGTTTAGGGTACGGGTTAGGATTAGGGTACGCGTTAGTCTTAGGGGAGGGGTTAGGGTTAGGGTACGCGATAGGGTGAGGTTAGTTATTAAACCTATCCCACTCTCTAGATACCCCTTAGCACGTAAAGGAATATTATTTGGGGGTCCAGCCATGGAGAAGAGTTTAGACACTAGGAGAAGATAAGGAACACACCCATTCTAAAGAAATCACATTAGGATTCCCTTTTTAACCTGTTCCTTAAAACACTAGTGCTTAGGAAATCTATTGGAGGCAGAAGCAGTCAAGGGTAGCTTAGGGTAAGGGTTAGGGTTAGGGTTAGGGTGAGGGTTCGGCTTAGGTTACGGGTTCGGGTACGGAATCGGTTATGACATAGGGTATGGATTAGGGTTATGGTTACTTTTAGGGTAAGGGCTCGGTTTAGAGTATCGGTTAGGATTAAGGTAGGTGTTAGGGTTAGGGTACGGGTTAGGGTTAGGGTATGGGAGAGGGTTAGGGTAAGCATTAGGGTTAGGGTAGTTATTAAACCTATCCCACTCTCTAGATACAGCTTAGAACGTAACGGAATATTATTTGGGGGTCCAGCCTTGGAGAAGAGTTTAGACACTAGGAGAAGATAAGGAACACACCCATCATCAAAAAATCACATTAGGATTCTCTTTTTAACCTGTTCCTTAAAACACTAGTGCTTAGGACATCTATTGGAGGCAGAAGCAGTGAAGGGTAGCTTAGGATTAGGGTTAGGGTTAGGGTACGGCTTAGGGTACGAGTTCGTGGAGGGGTTCGGGTACGGCGTATGGTATGGGTTAGGGTTAGGGTTAGGGATCGGTTCAACGTACGGGTTAGGATTAGGGTACGCGTTAGGGTTAGGGTAGGGGTTAGGGTGAGGGTAGTTATTAAACCTATCCCACTCTCTAGATATCCCTTAGCACGTAAAGGAATATTATTTGGGGGTCCAGCCATAGAGAAGAGTTTAGACACTAGGAGAAGATAAGGAACACACCCATTATCAAGAAATCACATTAGGATTCTCTTTTTAACCTGTTCCTTAAAATATTAGTGCTTAGGAAATCTATTGGAGGCAGAAGGCGTCAAGGGTAGCTTAGGTTTAGGGTTAGGGTTAGGGTGAGGGTTAGGGTACGGCTTAGGGTACGGGTTGAGGGAGGGGTTCGGGTAGGGCGTAGGGTATGGGTTAGGGTTAGGGTTCGTGTTAGGGTTAGGGCTCGGTTTAGGGTACGGGTTAGGATTAGGGTACGCGTTAGTGTTAGGGCAGGGGTGAGGGTTAGGGTACGCGTTAGGGTGAGGTTAGTTATTAAACCTATCCCACTCTCTAGATACCCCTTAGCACGTAAAGGAATATTATTTGGGGGTCCAGCCATGGAGAAGAGTTTAGACCCTAGGAGAAGATAAGGAACACACCCATTATCAAGAAATCACAATATGATTCTCTTTTTAAACTGTTCCTTAAAACACTAGTGCTTAGGAAATCTATAGGAGGCAGAAGCAGTAAAGGGTAGCTTAGGGTTAGGGTTAGGGTTAGGGTGAGGGTTAGGGTACGGCTTAGGTTACGGGTTCGGGGAGGGGTTCGGGTAGGGCGTAGTGTATGGGTTAGGGTTAGGGTTAGGGCTAGTGTTAGGGTTAGGGCTCGGTTTAGGGTACGGGTTAGGATTAGGGTACGCGTTAGGGTTAGGGTAGGGGTTAGGGTTGGGGAACGCGTTAGGGTGAGGGTAGTTATTAAACCTCTCCCTCTCTCTAGATACCCCTTAGCACGTAAAGGCATATTATTTGGGGGTCCAGCCATGAAGAAGAATTTAGACACGAGGAGAAGATAAGGAACACACCCATTATCAAGAAATCACATTAGGATTCTCTTTTTAACCTGTTCCTTAAAACACTAGTGCTTAGGAAATCTATTGGAGGCAGAAGGCGTCAAGGGTAGCTTAGGGTTAGGGTTAGGGTTAGGGTGAGAGTTAGGGTACGGCTTAGGGTACGGGTTGAGGGAGGGGTTCGGGTAGGGCGTAGGGTATGGGTTAGGGATAGGGTTAGTGTTAGGGTTAGGGCTCGGTTTAGGGTACGGGTTAGGATTAGGGTACGCGTTAGGCTTAGGGTAGGGGTTAGGGTTAGGGTACGCGTTAGGGTGAGGGTAGTTATTAAACCTATCCCACTTTCTAGATACCCCTTAGCACGTAAAGGAATATTATTTGGGGGTCCAGCCTTGGAGAAGAGTTTAGACACTAGGAGAAGATAAGGAACACACCCATCATCAAAAAATCACATTAGGATTCTCTTTTTAACATGTTCCTTAAAACACTAGTGCTTAGGACATCTATTGGAGGCAGAAGCAGTGAAGGGTAGCTTAGGATTAGGGTTAGGGTTAGGGAACGGCTTAGGGTACGAGTTCGTGGAGGGGTTCGGGTACGGCGTATGGTATGGGTTAGGGTTAGGGTTAGGGCTCGGTTCAACGTACGGGTTAGGATTAGGGTACGCGTTAGGGTTAGGGTAGGGGTTAGGGTGAGGGTAGTTATTAAACCTATCCCACTCTCTAGGTATCCCTTAGCACGTAAAGGAATATTATTTGGGGGTCCAGCCATAGAGAAGAGTTTAGACACTAGGAGAAGATAAGGAACACACCCATTATCAAGAAATCACATTAGGATTCTCTTTTTAACCTGTTCCTTAAAATATTAGTGCTTAGGAAATCTATTGGAGGCAGAAGCAGTCAAGGGTAGCTTAGGGTTAGGGTTAGGGTTAGGGTGAGGGTTAGGGTACGGCTTAGGGTACGGGTTCGGGGAGGGGTTCGGGAAGGGCGTAGGGTATGGGTTAGGGTTATGGTTAGGGTTAGTGTTAGGGTTAGGGCTCGGTTTAGGGTACGGGTTAGGATTAGGGTACGCCTTAGTGTTAGGGTAGGGGTTAGAGTTAGGGTACGCGATAGGGTGAGGTTAGTTATTAAAACTACCCCACTCTCTAGATACCCCTTAGCACGTAAAGGAATATTATTTAGGGGTCCAGCCATGGAGAAGAGTTTAGACACGAGGAGAAGATAAGGAACACACCCATTATCAAGAAATCACATTAGGATTCTCTTTTTAACCTGTTCCTTAAAACACTAGTGCTTAGGAAATCTATTGGAGGCAGAAGCAGTCAAGGGTAGCTTAGGGTTAGGGTTAGGGTTAGGGTACGGCTTAGGGTACGGGTTCGGAGAGGGGTTCGGATATGGCGTAGGGTATGGGTTAGGGTTAGGGTTAGGGTGAGGGTTAGGGTACGGCTTAGGGTACGGGTTCGGGGAGGGGTTCGGGTAGGGCGTAGGGTATGGGTTAGGTTTAGGGTTAGCGCTAGTTTTAGGGTTAGGGCTCGGTTTAGGGTACGGGTTAGGATTAGGGTACGCGTTAGGGTTAGGGTAGGGGTTAGGGTTAGGTTATGCGTTAGGGTGAGGGTAGTTATTAAGCCTATCCCACTCTCTAGATACCCCTTAGCACGTAAAGAAATATTATTTGGGGGTCCAGCCATGGAGAAGAGTTTAGACACGAGGAGAAAATAAGGAACACACCCATTATCAAGAAATCACATTAGGATTCTCTTTTTAACCTGTTCCTTAAAACACTAGTGCTTAGGAAATCTATTGGAGGCAGAAGCCATCAAGGGTAGCTTAGGTTTAGGGTTAGGGTTAGGGTGAGGGTTAGGGTACGGCTTAGGGTACAGGTTCGGGGAGGGGTTCGGGTAGGGCGTAGGGTATGGGTTAGGGTTAGGGTTAGGGTTAGTGTTAGGGTTAGGGCTCAGTTTAGGGTACGGGTTAGGATTAGGGTACGCGTTCGGGTTAGGGTAGGGGTTAGGGTTAGGGTACGCGATAGGGTGAGGTTAGTTATTAAACCTATCCCACTCTCTAGATACCCCTTAGCACGTAAAGGAATATTATTTGGGGGTCCAGCCATGGAGAAGAGTTTAGACACGAGGAGAAGATAAGGAACACACCCATTATCAAGAAATCACATTAGGATTCTCTTTTTAACCTGTTCCTTAAAACACTAGTGCTTAGGGAATCTATTGGAGGCAGAAGCAGTCAAGGGTAGCTTAGGGTTAGGGTTAGGGTTAGGGTGAGGGTTAGGGTACGGCTTAGGGTATGGGTACGGGGAGGGGTTCGGGTAGGGCGTAGGGTATGGGTTAGGGTTAGGGTTAGGGTTAGTGTTAGGGTTAGGGCTCGGTTTAGGGTACGGGTTAGGATTAGGGTACGCGTTAGTGTTAGGGTAGGGGTTAGGGTTAGGGTACGCGATAGGGTAAGGTTAGTTATTAAACCTATCCCACTCTCTAGATACCCCTTAGCACGTAAAGGAATATTATTTGGGGGTCCAGCCATGGAGAAGAGTTTAGACCCTAGGAGAAGATAAGGAACACACCCATTATCAAGAAATCACAATATGATTCTCTTTTTAAACTGTTCCTTAAAACACTAGTGCTTAGGAAATCTATAGGAGGCAGAAGCAGTAAAGGGTAGCTTAGGGTTAGGGTTAGGGTTAGGGTGAGGGTTAGGGTACGGCTTAGGTTACGGGTTCGGGGAGGGGTTCGGGTAGGGCGTAGTGTATGGGTTAGGGTTAGGGTTAGGGCTAGTGTTAGGGTTAGGGCTCGGTTTAGGGTACGGGTTAGGATTAGGGTACGCGTTAGGGTTAGGGTAGGGGTTAGGGTTGGGGAACGCGTTAGGGTGAGGGTAGTTATTAAACCTCTCCCTCTCTCTAGATACCCCTTAGCACGTAAAGGCATATTATTTGGGGGTCCAGCCATGAAGAAGAATTTAGACACGAGGAGAAGATAAGGAACACACCCATTATCAAGAAATCACATTAGGATTCTCTTTTTAACCTGTTCCTTAAAACACTAGTGCTTAGGAAATCTATTGGAGGCAGAAGGCGTCAAGGGTAGCTTAGGGTTAGGGTTAGAGTTAGGGTGAGAGTTAGGGTACGGCTTAGGGTACGGGTTGAGGGAGGGGTTCGGGTAGGGCGTAGGGTATGGGTTAGGGATAGGGTTAGTGTTAGGGTTAGGGCTCGGTTTAGGGTACGGGTTAGGATTAGGGTACGCGTTAGGCTTAGGGTAGGGGTTAGGGTTAGGGTACGCGTTAGGGTGAGGGTAGTTATTAAACCTATCCCACTTTCTAGATACCCCTTAGCACGTAAAGGAATATTATTTGGGGGTCCAGCCTTGGAGAAGAGTTTAGACACTAGGAGAAGATAAGGAACACACCCATCATCAAAAAATCACATTAGGATTCTCTTTTTAACATGTTCCTTAAAACACTAGTGCTTAGGACATCTATTGGAGGCAGAAGCAGTGAAGGGTAGCTTAGGATTAGGGTTAGGGTTAGGGAACGGCTTAGGGTACGAGTTCGTGGAGGGGTTCGGGTACGGCGTATGGTATGGGTTAGGGTTAGGGTTAGGGCTCGGTTCAACGTACGGGTTAGGATTAGGGTACGCGTTAGGGTTAGGGTAGGGGTTAGGGTGAGGGTAGTTATTAAACCTATCCCACTCTCTAGGTATCCCTTAGCACGTAAAGGAATATTATTTGGGGGTCCAGCCATAGAGAAGAGTTTAGACACTAGGAGAAGATAAGGAACACACCCATTATCAAGAAATCACATTAGGATTCTCTTTTTAACCTGTTCCTTAAAATATTAGTGCTTAGGAAATCTATTGGAGGCAGAAGCAGTCAAGGGTAGCTTAGGGTTAGGGTTAGGGTTAGGGTGAGGGTTAGGGTACGGCTTAGGGTACGGGTTCGGGGAGGGGTTCGGGAAGGGCGTAGGGTATGGGTTAGGGTTATGGTTAGGGTTAGTGTTAGGGTTAGGGCTCGGTTTAGGGTACGGGTTAGGATTAGGGTACGCCTTAGTGTTAGGGTAGGGGTTAGAGTTAGGGTACGCGATAGGGTGAGGTTAGTTATTAAAACTACCCCACTCTCTAGATACCCCTTAGCACGTAAAGGAATATTATTTAGGGGTCCAGCCATGGAGAAGAGTTTAGACACGAGGAGAAGATAAGGAACACACCCATTATCAAGAAATCACATTAGGATTCTCTTTTTAACCTGTTCCTTAAAACACTAGTGCTTAGGAAATCTATTGGAGGCAGAAGCAGTCAAGGGTAGCTTAGGGTTAGGGTTAGGGTTAGGGTACGGCTTAGGGTACGGGTTCGGGGAGGGGTTCGGATATGGCGTAGGGTATGGGTTAGGGTTAGGGTTAGGGTGAGGGTTAGGGTACGGCTTAGGGTACGGGTTCGGGGAGGGGTTCGGGTAGGGCGTAGGGTATGGGTTAGGTTTAGGGTTAGCGCTAGTTTTAGGGTTAGGGCTCGGTTTAGGGTACGGGTTAGGATTAGGGTACGCGTTAGGGTTAGGGTAGGGGTTAGGGTTAGGTTATGCGTTAGGGTGAGGGTAGTTATTAAGCCTATCCCACTCTCTAGATACCCCTTAGCACGTAAAGAAATATTATTTGGGGGTCCAGCCATGGAGAAGAGTTTAGACACGAGGAGAAAATAAGGAACACACCCATTATCAAGAAATCACATTAGGATTCTCTTTTTAACCTGTTCCTTAAAACACTAGTGCTTAGGAAATCTATTGGAGGCAGAAGCCATCAAGGGTAGCTTAGGTTTAGGGTTAGGGTTAGGGTGAGGGTTAGGGTACGGCTTAGGGTACGGGTTCGGGGAGGGGTTCGGGTAGGGCGTAGGGTATGGGTTAGGGTTAGGGTTAGGGTTAGTGTTAGGGTTAGGGCTCAGTTTAGGGTACGGGTTAGGATTAGGGTACGCGTTCGGGTTAGGGTAGGGGTTAGGGTTAGGGTACGCGATAGGGTGAGGTTAGTTATTAAACCTATCCCACTCTCTAGATACCCCTTAGCACGTAAAGGAATATTATTTGGGGGTCCAGCCATGGAGAAGAGTTTAGACACGAGGAGAAGATAAGGAACACACCCATTATCAAGAAATCACATTAGGATTCTCTTTTTAACCTGTTCCTTAAAACACTAGTGCTTAGGGAATCTATTGGAGGCAGAAGCAGTCAAGGGTAGCTTAGGGTTAGGGTTAGGGTTAGGGTGAGGGTTAGGGTACGGCTTAGGGTATGGGTACGGGGAGGGGTTCGGGTAGGGCGTAGGGTATGGGTTAGGGTTAGGGTTAGGGTTAGTGTTAGGGTTAGGGCTCGGTTTAGGGTACGGGTTAGGATTAGGGTACGCGTTAGTGTTAGGGTAGGGGTTAGGGTTAGGGTACGCGATAGGGTAAGGTTAGTTATTAAACCTATCCCACTCTCTAGATACCCCTTAGCACGTAAAGGAATATTATTTGGGGATCCAGCCATGGAGAAGAGTTTAGACACTAGGAGAATTTCAGGAACACACCCATTATCAAGAAATCACATTAGGATTCTCTTTTTAAACTGTTCCTTAAAACACTAGTGCTTAGGAAATCTATTGGAGGCAGAAGCAGTCAAGGGTAGCTTAGGGTTAGGGTTAGGGTTAGATTGAGGGTTAGGGTACGGCTTAGGGTACGGGTTCAGGGAGGGGTTCGTGTAGGGCGTAGGGTATGTGTTAGGGTTAGGGTTAGGGTTAGTGTTAGGGTTAGGGCTCGGTTTAGGGTACAGGTTAGGATTAGGGTACGCGTTAGGGTTAGGGTAGGGGTTAGGGTTAGGGAACACGTTAGGGTGAGGGTAGTTATTAAACCTCTCCCTCTCTCTAGATACCCCTTAGCACGTAAAGGCATATTATTTGGGGGTCCAGCCATGAAGAAGAATTTAGACACGAGGAGAAGATAAGGAACACACCCATTATCAAGAAATCACATTAGGATTCTCTTTTTAACCTGTTCCTTAAAACACTAGTGCTTAGGAAATCTATTGGAGGCAGAAGCAGTCAAGGGTAGCTTAGGGTTAGGGTTAGGGTTAGGGTGAGGGTTAGGGTTACGGCTTAGGGTACGGGTTCGGGGAGGGGTTCGGGTAGGGCGTAGGGTATGGGTTAGGGTTAGGGTTAGGGTTAGTGTTAGGGTTAGGGCTCGGTTTAGGGTACGGGTTAGGATTAGGGTACGCCTTAGTGTTAGAGTAGGGGTTAGGGTTAGGGTACGCGATAGGGTGAGGTTAGTTATTAAAACTACCCCACTCTCTAGATACCCCTTAGCACGTAAAGGAATATTATTTAGGGGTCCAGCCATGGAGAAGAGTTTAGACACGAGGAGAAGATAAGGAACACACCCATTATCAAGAAATCACATTAGGATTCTCTTTTTAACCTGTTCCTTAAAACACTAGTGCTTAGGAAATCTATTGGAGGCAGAAGCAGTCAAGGGTAGCTTAGGGTTAGGGTTAGGGTTAGGGTACGGCTTAGGGTACGGGTTCGGGGAGGGGTTCGGATATGGCGTAGGGTATGGGTTAGGGTTAGGGTTAGGGTGAGGGTTAGGGTACGGCTTAGGGTACGGGTTCGTGGAGGGGTTCGGGTAGGGCGTAGGGTATGGGTTAGGTTTAGGGTTAGCGCTAGTGTTAGGGTTAGGGCTCGGTTTAGGGTACGGGTTAGGATTAGGGTACGCGTTAGGGTTAGGGTAGGGGTTAGGGTTAGGGTACGCGTTAGGGTGAGGGTAGTTATTAAGCCTATCACACTCTCTAGATACCCCTTAGCACGTAAAGAAATATTATTTGGGGGTCCAGCCATGGAGAAGAGTTTAGACACGAGGAGAAAATAAGGAACACACCCATTATCAAGAAATCACATTAGGATTCTCTTTTTAACCTGTTCCTTAAAACACTAGTGCTTAGGAAATCTATTGGAGGCAGAAGCCATCAAGGATAGCTTAGGTTTAGGGTTAGGGTTAGGGTGAGGGTTAGGGTACGGCTTAGGGTACGGGTTCGGGGAGGGGTTCGGGTAGGGCGTAGGGTATGGGTTAGGGTTAGGGTTAGGTTTAGTGTTAGGGTTAGGGCTCAGTTTAGGGTACGGGTTAGGATTAGGGTACGCGTTCGGGTTAGGGTAGGGGTTAGGGTTAGGGTACGCGATAGGGTGAGGTTAGTTATTAAACCTATCCCACTCTCTAGATACCCCTTAGCACGTAAAGGAATATTATTTGGGGGTCCAGCCATGGAGAAGAGTTTAGACACGAGGAGAAGATAAGGAACACACCCATTATCAAGAAATCACATTAGGATTCTCTTTTTAACCTGTTCCTTAAAACACTAGTGCTTAGGGAATCTATTGGAGGCAGAAGCAGTCAAGGGTAGCTTAGGGTTAGGGTTAGGGTTAGGGTGAGGGTTAGGGTATGGCTTAGGGTACGGGTTCGGGGAGGGGTTCTGGTAGGGCGTAGTGTATGGGTTAGGGTTAGGGTTAGGGTTAGTGTTAGGGTTAGGGCTCGGTTTAGGGTACGGGTTAGGATTAGGGTACGCATTAGGGTTAGGGTAGGGGTTAGGGTTAGGGTACGCGTTAGGGTGAGGGTAGTTATTAAACCTATCCCACTCTCTAGATACCCCTTAGCACGTAAAGGAATATTATTTGGGGGTCCAGCCATGGAGAAGAGTTTAGACACGAGGAGAAGATAAGGAACACACCCATTATCACGAAATCACATTAGGATTCTCTTTTTAACCTGTTCCTTAAAACACTAGTGCTTAGGAAATCTATTGGAGGCAGAAGCAGGCAAGGGTAGCTTAGGGTTAGGGTTAGGGTTAGGGTACGGCTTAGGGTACGGGTTCGGGGAGGGGTTCGGATATGGCGTAGGGTATGGGTTAGGGTTAGGGTTAGGGTGAGGGTTAGGGTACGGCTTAGGGTACGGGTTCGGGGAGGGGTTCGGGTAGGGCGTAGGGTATGGGTTAGGTTTAGGGTTAGCGCTAGTTTTAGGGTTAGGGCTCGGTTTAGGGTACGGGTTAGGATTAGGGTACGCGTTAGGGTTAGGGTAGGGGTTAGGGTTAGGTTATGCGTTAGGGTGAGGGTAGTTATTAAGCCTATCCCACTCTCTAGATACCCCTTAGCACGTAAAGAAATATTATTTGGGGGTCCAGCCATGGAGAAGAGTTTAGACACGAGGAGAAAATAAGGAACACACCCATTATCAAGAAATCACATTAGGATTCTCTTTTTAACCTGTTCCTTAAAACACTAGTGCTTAGGAAATCTATTGGAGGCAGAAGCCATCAAGGGTAGCTTAGGTTTAGGGTTAGGGTTAGGGTGAGGGTTAGGGTACGGCTTAGGGTACGGGTTCGGGGAGGGGTTCGGGTAGGGCGTAGGGTATGGGTTAGGGTTAGGGTTAGGGTTAGTGTTAGGGTTAGGGCTCAGTTTAGGGTACGGGTTAGGATTAGGGTACGCGTTCGGGTTAGGGTAGGGGTTAGGGTTAGGGTACGCGATAGGGTGAGGTTAGTTATTAAACCTATCCCACTCTCTAGATACCCCTTAGCACGTAAAGGAATATTATTTGGGGGTCCAGCCATGGAGAAGAGTTTAGACACGAGGAGAAGATAAGGAACACACCCATTATCAAGAAATCACATTAGGATTCTCTTTTTAACCTGTTCCTTAAAACACTAGTGCTTAGGGAATCTATTGGAGGCAGAAGCAGTCAAGGGTAGCTTAGGGTTAGGGTTAGGGTTAGGGTGAGGGTTAGGGTACGGCTTAGGGTATGGGTACGGGGAGGGGTTCGGGTAGGGCGTAGGGTATGGGTTAGGGTTAGGGTTAGGGTTAGTGTTAGGGTTAGGGCTCGGTTTAGGGTACGGGTTAGGATTAGGGTACGCGTTAGTGTTAGGGTAGGGGTTAGGGTTAGGGTACGCGATAGGGTAAGGTTAGTTATTAAACCTATCCCACTCTCTAGATACCCCTTAGCACGTAAAGGAATATTATTTGGGGATCCAGCCATGGAGAAGAGTTTAGACACTAGGAGAATTTAAGGAACACACCCATTATCAAGAAATCACATTAGGATTCTCTTTTTAAACTGTTCCTTAAAACACTAGTGCTTAGGAAATCTATTGGAGGCAGAAGCAGTCAAGGGTAGCTTAGGGTTAGGGTTAGGGTTAGATTGAGGGTTAGGGTACGGCTTAGGGTACGGGTTCAGGGAGGGGTTCGTGTAGGGCGTAGGGTATGTGTTAGGGTTAGGGTTAGGGTTAGTGTTAGGGTTAGGGCTCGGTTTAGGGTACAGGTTAGGATTAGGGTACGCGTTAGGGTTAGGGTAGGGGTTAGGGTTAGGGAACACGTTAGGGTGAGGGTAGTTATTAAACCTCTCCCTCTCTCTAGATACCCCTTAGCACGTAAAGGCATATTATTTGGGGGTCCAGCCATGAAGAAGAATTTAGACACGAGGAGAAGATAAGGAACACACCCATTATCAAGAAATCACATTAGGATTCTCTTTTTAACCTGTTCCTTAAAACACTAGTGCTTAGGAAATCTATTGGAGGCAGAAGCAGTCAAGGGTAGCTTAGGGTTAGGGTTAGGGTTAGGGTGAGGGTTAGGGTTACGGCTTAGGGTACGGGTTCGGGGAGGGGTTCGGGTAGGGCGTAGGGTATGGGTTAGGGTTAGGGTTAGGGTTAGTGTTAGGGTTAGGGCTCGGTTTAGGGTACGGGTTAGGATTAGGGTACGCCTTAGTGTTAGAGTAGGGGTTAGGGTTAGGGTACGCGATAGGGTGAGGTTAGTTATTAAAACTACCCCACTCTCTAGATACCCCTTAGCACGTAAAGGAATATTATTTAGGGGTCCAGCCATGGAGAAGAGTTTAGACACGAGGAGAAGATAAGGAACACACCCATTATCAAGAAATCACATTAGGATTCTCTTTTTAACCTGTTCCTTAAAACACTAGTGCTTAGGAAATCTATTGGAGGCAGAAGCAGTCAAGGGTAGCTTAGGGTTAGGGTTAGGGTTAGGGTACGGCTTAGGGTACGGGTTCGGGGAGGGGTTCGGATATGGCGTAGGGTATGGGTTAGGGTTAGGGTTAGGGTGAGGGTTAGGGTACGGCTTAGGGTACGGGTTCGTGGAGGGGTTCTGGTAGGGCGTAGGGTATGGGTTAGGTTTAGGGTTAGCGCTAGTGTTAGGGTTAGGGCTCGGTTTAGGGTACGGGTTAGGATTAGGGTACGCGTTAGGGTTAGGGTAGGGGTTAGGGTTAGGGTACGCGTTAGGGTGAGGGTAGTTATTAAGCCTATCACACTCTCTAGATACCCCTTAGCACGTAAAGAAATATTATTTGGGGGTCCAGCCATGGAGAAGAGTTTAGACACGAGGAGAAAATAAGGAACACACCCATTATCAAGAAATCACATTAGGATTCTCTTTTTAACCTGTTCCTTAAAACACTAGTGCTTAGGAAATCTATTGGAGGCAGAAGCCATCAAGGATAGCTTAGGTTTAGGGTTAGGGTTAGGGTGAGGGTTAGGGTACGGCTTAGGGTACGGGTTCGGGGAGGGGTTCGGGTAGGGCGTAGGGTATGGGTTAGGGTTAGGGTTAGGTTTAGTGTTAGGGTTAGGGCTCAGTTTAGGGTACGGGTTAGGATTAGGGTACGCGTTCGGGTTAGGGTAGGGGTTAGGGTTAGGGTACGCGATAGGGTGAGGTTAGTTATTAAACCTATCCCACTCTCTAGATACCCCTTAGCACGTAAAGGAATATTATTTGGGGGTCCAGCCATGGAGAAGAGTTTAGACACGAGGAGAAGATAAGGAACACACCCATTATCAAGAAATCACATTAGGATTCTCTTTTTAACCTGTTCCTTAAAACACTAGTGCTTAGGGAATCTATTGGAGGCAGAAGCAGTCAAGGGTAGCTTAGGGTTAGGGTTACGGTTAGGGTGAGGGTTAGGGTATGGCTTAGGGTACGGGTTCGGGGAGGGGTTCTGGTAGGGCGTAGTGTATGGGTTAGGGTTAGGGTTAGGGTTAGGGCTCGGTTTAGGGTACGGGTTAGGATTAGGGTACGCATTAGGGTTAGGGTAGGGGTTAGGGTTAGGGTACGCGTTAGGGTGAGGGTAGTTATTAAACCTATCCCACTCTCTAGATACCCCTTAGCACGTAAAGGAATATTATTTGGGGGTCCAGCCATGGAGAAGAGTTTAGACACGAGGAGAAGATAAGGAACACACCCATTATCACGAAATCACATTAGGATTCTCTTTTTAACCTGTTCCTTAAAACACTAGTGCTTAGGAAATCTATTGGAGGCAGAAGCAGGCAAGGGTAGCTTAGGGTTAGGGTTAGGGTTAGGGTGAGGTTTAGGGTATGGCTTAGGGTACGGGTTCGGGGAGGGGTTCGGGTAGGGCGTAGGGTATGGGTTAGGGTTATGGTTACTTTTAGGGTAAGGGCTCGGTTTAGAGTATCGGTTAGGATTAAGGTAGGTGTTAGGGTTAGGGTACGGGTTAGGGTTAGGGTATGGGAGAGGGTTAGGGTAAGCATTAGGGTTAGGGTAGTTATTAAACCTATCCCACTCTCTAGATACAGCTTAGAACGTAACGGAATATTATTTGGGGGTCCAGCCTTGGAGAAGAGTTTAGACACTAGGAGAAGATAAGGAACACACCCATCAGCAAAAAATCACATTAGGATTCTCTTTTTAACCTGTTCCTTAAAACACTAGTGCTTAGGACATCTATTGGAGGCAGAAGCAGTGAAGGGTAGCTTAGGATTAGGGTTAGGGTTAGGGTACGGCTTAGGGTACGAGTTCGTGGAGGGGTTCGGGTACGGCGTATGGTATGGGTTAGGGTTAGGGTTAGGGCTCGGTTCAACGTACGGGTTAGGATTAGGGTACGCGTTAGGGTTAGGGTAGAGGTTAGGGTGAGGGTAGTTATTAAACCTATCACACTCTCTAGATATCCCTTAGCACGTAAAGGAATATTATTTGGGGGTCCAGCCATAGAGAAGAGTTTAGACACTAGGAGAAGATAAGGAACACACCCATTATCAAGAAATCACATTAGGATTCTCGTTTTAACCTGTTCCTTAAAATATTAGTGCTTAGGAAATCTATTGGAGGCAGAAGGCGTCAAGGGTAGCTTAGGGTTAGGGTTAGGGTTAGGGTGAGGGTTAGGGTACGGCTTAGGGTATGGGTACGGGGAGGGGTTCGGGTAGGGCGTAGGGTATGGGTTAGGGTTAGGGTTAGGGTTAGTGTTAGGGTTAGGGCTCGGTTTAGGGTACGGGTTAGGATTAGGGTACGCGTTAGTGTTAGGGTAGGGGTTAGGGTTAGGGTACGCGATAGGGTGAGGTTAGTTATTAAACCTATCCCACTCTCTAGATACCCCTTAGCACGTAAAGGAATATTATTTGGGGATCCAGCCATGGAGAAGAGTTTAGACACTAGGAGAAGTTAAGGAACACACCCATTATCAAGAAATCACATTAGGATTCTCTTTTTAAACTGTTCCTTAAAACACTAGTGCTTCGGAAATCTATTGGAGGCAGAAGCAGTCAAGGGTAGCTTAGGGTTAGGGTTAGGGTTAGATTGAGGGTTAGGGTACGGCTTAGGGTACGGGTTCAGGGAGGGGTTCGTGTAGGGCGTAGGGTATGGGTTAGGGTTAGGGTTAGGGTTAGTGTTAGGGTTAGGGCTCGGTTTAGGGTACGGGTTAGGATTAGGGTACGCGTTAGGGTTAGGGTAGGGGTTAGGGTTAGGGAACGCGTTAGGGTGAGGGTAGTTATTAAACCTCTCCCTCTCTCTAGATACCCCTTAGCACGTAAAGGAATATTATTTGGGGGTCCAGCCATGAAGAAGAGTTTAGACCCTAGGAGAAGATAAGGAACACACCCATTATCAAGAAATAACAATATGATTCTCTTTTTAAACTGTTCCTTAAAACACTAGTGCTTAGGAAATCTATTGGAGGCAGAGGCAGTCAAGGGTAGCTTAGGGTTAGGGTTAGGGTTAGGGTGAGGGATAGGGTACGGCTTAGGGTACAGGTTCGGGGAGGGGTTCGGGTAGGGCGTAGGGTATGGGTTAGGGTTAGGTTTAGGGCTAGTGTTAGCGTTAGGGCTCGGTTTAGGGTACGTTTTAGGATTAGGGTACGCGTTAGGGTTAGGGTAGGTGTTAGGGTTAGGGTACGCATTAGGATGAGGGTAGTTATTAAACCTATCCCACTCTCTAGATACCCCTTAGCACGTAAAGGAATATTATTTGGGGGTCTAGCCATGGAGAAGAGTTTAGACACTAGGAGAAGATAAGGAACACACCCATTATAAAGAAATCACATTAGGATTCTCTTTTTAACCTGGTCCTTAAAACACTAGTGCTTAGGAAATCTATTGGAGGCAGAAGCAGTCAAGGGTAGCTTAGGGTTAGGGTTAGGGTTAGGGTGAGGGTTAGGGTACGGCTTAGGGTACGAATTCGGGTAGGGGTTCGTGTAGGGAGTAGGGTATGGGTTAGGGTTAGGGTTAGGGTTAGTGTTAGGGTTAGGGCTCGGTTTAGGGTACGGGTTAGGATTAGGGTACGCGTTAGTGTTAGGGTAGGGGTTAGGGTTAGGGTACGCGTTAGGGTGAGGTTAGTTATTAAACCTATCCCACTCTCTAGATACCCCTTAGCACGTAAAGGAATATTATTTGGGGGTCCAGCCATGGAGAAGAGTTTAGACACTAGGAGAAGATAAGGAACAAACCCATTATCAAGAAATCACAATATCATTCTCTTTTTAAACTGTTCCTTAAAACACTAGTGCTTAGGAAATCTATTGGAGGCAGAAGCAGTAAAGGGTAGCTTAGGGTTAGGGTTAGGGTTAGGGTGAGGGTTAGGGTACGGCTTAGGGTACGGGTTCAGGGAGGGGTTCTGGTAGGGCGTAGGGTATGTGTTAGGGTTAGGGTTAGGGTTCGTGTTAGGGTTAGGGCTCGGTTTAGGGTACGGGTTAGGATTAGGGTACGCGTTAGTGTTAGGGTAGGGGTTAGGGTTAGGGTACGCAATAGGGTGAGGTTAGTTATTAAACCTATCCCACTCTCTAGATACCCCTTAGCACGTAAAGGAATATTATTTGGGGGTCCAGCCATGGAGAAGAGATTAGACACGAGGAGAAGATAAGGAACACACCCATTATCAAGAAATCACATTAGGATTCTCTTTTTAACCTGTTCCTTAAAACACTAGTGCTTAGGAAATCTATTGGAGGCAGAAGCAGTCAAGGGTAGCTTAGGGTTAGGGTTAGGGTTAGGGTACGGCTTAGCGTACGGGTTCGGGGAGGGGTTCGGATATGGCGTAGGGTATGGGTTAGGGTTAGGGTTAGGGTTAGTGTTAGGGTTAGGGCTCGGTTTAGGGTACGGGTTAGGATTAGGGTACGCGTTAGGGTTAGGGTAGGGGTTAGGGTTAGGGTACGCGATAGGGTGAGGTTAGTTATTAAACCTATCCCACTCTCTAGATACCCCTTAGCACGTAAAGGAATATTATTTGGGGGTCCAGCCATGGAGAAGAGTTTAGACACGAGGAGAAGATACGGAACACACCCATTATCAAGAAATCACATTAGGATTCTCTTTTTAACCTGTTCCTTAAAACACTAGTGCTTAGGGAATCTTTTGGAGGCAGAAGCAGTCAAGGGTAGCTTAGGGTTAGGGTTAGGGTTAGGTTGAGGGTTAGGGTATGGCTTAGGGTACGGGTTCAGGGAGGGGTTCTGGTAGGGCGTAGTGTATGGGTTAGGGTTAGGGTTAGGGTTAGTGTTAGGGTTAGGGCTCGGTTTAGGGTACGGGTTAGGATTAGGGTACGCATTAGGGTTAGGGTAGGGGTTAGGGTTAGGGTACGCGTTAGGGTGAGGGTAGTTATTAAACCTATCCCACTCTCTAGATACCCCTTAGCACGTAAAGGAATAGTATTTGGGGGTCCAGCCATGGAGAAGAGTTTAGACACGAGGAGAAGATAAGGAACACACCCATTATCACGAAATCACATTAGGATTCTCTTTTTAACCTGTTCCTTAAAACACTAGTGCTTAGGAAATCTATTGGAGGCAGAAGTAGTCAAGGGTAGCTTAGGGTTAGGGTTAGGGTTAGGGTGAGGGTTAGGGTATGGCTTAGGGTACGGGTTCGGGGAGGGGTTCGGGTAGGGCGTAGGGTATGGGTTAGGGTTAGGGTTAGGGTTAGTGTTAGGGTTAGGGCTCGGTTTAGGGTACGGGTTAGGATTAGGGTACGCGTTAGTCTTAGGGGAGGGGTTAGGGTTAGGGTACGCGATAGGGTGAGGTTAGTTATTAAACCTATCCCACTCTCTAGATACCCCTTAGCACGTAAAGGAATATTATTTGGGGGTCCAGCCATGGAGAAGAGTTTAGACACTAGGAGAAGATAAGGAACACACCCATTATCAAGAAATCACATTAGGATTCTCTTTTTAACCTGTTCCTTAAAACACTAGTGCTTAGGAAATCTATTGGAGGCAGAAGCAGTCAAGGGTAGCTTAGTGTTAGAGTTAGGGTTAGGGTGAGGGTTAGGGTACGGGTTAGGATTAGGGTACGCGTTAGTGTTAGGGTAGGGGTTAGGGTTAGGGTACGCGATAGGGTGAGGTTAGTTATTAAACCTATCCCACTCTCTAGATACCCCTTAGCACGTAAAGGAATATTATTTAGGGGTCCAGCCATGGAGAAGAGTTTAGACACGAGGAGAAGTTAAGGAACACACCCATTATCAAGAAATCCCATTAGGATTCTCTTTTTAACCTGGTCCTTAAAACACTAGTGCTTAGGAAATCTATTGGAGGCAGAAGCAGTCAAGGGTAGCTTAGGGTTAGGGTTAGGGTTAGGGTGAGGGTTAGGGTACGGCTTAGGGTACGGATTCGGGTAGGGGTTCGTGTAGGGAGTAGGGTATGGGTTAGGGTTAGGGTTAGGGTTAGTGTTAGGGTTAGGGCTCGGGTTAGGGTACGGGTTAGGATTAGGGTACGCGTTAGTGTTAGGGTAGGGGTTAGGGTTAGGGTACGCGTTAGGGTGAGGTTAGTTATTAAACCTATCCCACTCTCTAGATACCCCTTAGCACGTAAAGGAATACTATTTGGGTGTCCAGCCATGGAGAAGAGTTTAGACACTAGGAGAAGATAAGGAACAAACCCATTATCAAGAAATCACAATATGATTCTCTTTTTAAACTGTTCCTTAAAACACTAGTGCTTAGGAAATCTATTGAAGGCAGAAGCAGTAAAGGGTAGCTTAGGGTTAGGGTTAGGGTTAGGGTGAGGGTTAGGGTACGGCTTAGGTTACGGGTTCGGGGAGGGGATCGGGTAGGGCGTAGTGTATGGGTTAGGGTTAGGGTTAGGGCTAGTGTTAGGGTTAGGGTAGTTATTAAACCTATCCCACTCTCTAGATACCCCTTAGCACGTAAAGGAATATTATTTGTGGGTCAAGCCATGGGGAAGAGTTTAGACACTAGGAGAAGATAAGGAACACACCCATTATCAAGAAATCACATTAGGATTCTCTTTTTAACCTGTTCCTTAAAACACTAGTGCTTAGGAAATCTATTGGAGGCAGAATCAGTCAAGGGTAGCTTAGGGTTAGGGTTAGGGTTAGGGTGAGGGTTAGGGTACGGCTTAGGGTACGGGTTCAGGGAGGGGTTCTGGTAGGGCGTAGGGTATGTGTTAGGGTTAGGGTTAGGGTTCGTGTTAGGGTTAGGGCTCGGTTTAGGGTACGGGTTTGGATTAGGGTACGCGTTAGTGTTAGGGTAGGGGTTAGGGTTAGGGTACGCAATAGGGTGAGGTTAGTTATTAAACCTATCCCACTCTCTAGATACCCCTTAGCACGTAAAGGAATATTATTTGGGGGTCCAGCCATGGAGAAGAGATTAGACACGAGGAGAAGATAAGGAACACACCCATTATCAAGAAATCACATTAGGATTCTCTTTTTAACCTGTTCCTTAAAACACTAGTGCTTAGGAAATCTATTGGAGGCAGAAGCAGTCAAGGGTAGCTTAGGGTTAGGGTTAGGGTTAGGGTACGGCTTAGCGTACGGGTTCGGGGAGGGGTTCGGATATGGCGTAGGGTATGGGTTAGGGTTAGGGTTAGGGTTAGTGTTAGGGTTAGGGCTCGGTTTAGGGTACGGGTTAGGATTAGGGTACGCGTTAGGGTTAGGGTAGGGGTTAGGGTTAGGGTACGCGATAGGGTGAGGTTAGTTATTAAACCTATCCCACTCTCTAGATACCCCTTAGCACGTAAAGGAATATTATTTGGGGGTCCAGCCATGGAGAAGAGTTTAGACACGAGGAGAAGATAAGGAACACACCCATTATCAAGAAATCACATTAGGATTCTCTTTTTAACCTGTTCCTTAAAACACTAGTGCTTAGGGAATCTTTGGGAGGCAGAAGCAGTCAAGGGTAGCTTAGGGTTAGGGTTAGGGTTAGGGTGAGGGTTAGGGTATGGCTTAGGGTACGGGTTCAGGGAGGGGTTCTGGTAGGGCGTAGTGTATGGGTTAGGGTTAGGGTTAGGGTTAGTGTTAGGGTTAGGGCTCGGTTTAGGGTACGGGTTAGGATTAGGGTACGCATTAGGGTTAGGGTAGGGGTTAGGGTTAGGGTACGCGTTAGGGTGAGGGTAGTTATTAAACCTATCCCACTCTCTAGATACCCCTTAGCACGTAAAGGAATATTATTTGGGGGTCCAGCCATGGAGAAGAGTTTAGACACGAGGAGAAGATAAGGAACACACCCATTATCACGAAATCACATTAGGATTCTCTTTTTAACCTGTTCCTTAAAACACTAGTGCTTAGGAAATCTATTGGAGGCAGAAGTAGTCAAGGGTAGCTTAGGGTTAGGGTTAGGGTTAGGGTGAGGGTTAGGGTATGGCTTAGGGTACGGGTTCGGGGAGGGGTTCGGGTAGGGCGTAGGGTATGGGTTAGGGTTAGGGTTAGGGTTAGTGTTAGGGTTAGGGCTCGGTTTAGGGTACGGGTTAGGATTAGGGTACGCGTTAGTCTTAGGGGAGGGGTTAGGGTTAGGGTACGCGATAGGGTGAGGTTAGTTATTAAACCTATCCCACTCTCTAGATACCCCTTAGCACGTAAAGGAATATTATTTGGGGGTCCAGCCATGGAGAAGTGTTTAGACACTAGGAGAAGATAAGGAACACACCCATTATCAAGAAATCACATTAGGATTCTCTTTTTAACCTGTTCCTTAAAACACTAGTGCTTAGGAAATCTATTGGAGGCAGAAGCAGTCAAGGGTAGCTTAGTGTTAGAGTTAGGGTTAGGGTGAGGGTTAGGGTACGGGTTAGGATTAGGGTACGCGTTAGTGTTAGGGTAGGGGTTAGGGTTAGGGTACGCGATAGGGTGAGGTTAGTTATTAAACCTATCCCACTCTTTAGATACCCCTTAGCACGTAAAGGAATATTATTTAGGGGTCCAGCCATGGAGAAGAGTTTAGACACGAGGAGAAGTTAAGGAACACACCCATTATCAAGAAATCCCATTAGGATTCTCTTTTTAACCTGGTCCTTAAAACACTAGTGCTTAGGAAATCTATTGGAGGCAGAAGCAGTCAAGGGTAGCTTAGGGTTAGGGTTAGGGTTAGGGTGAGGGTTAGGGTACGGCTTAGGGTACGGATTCGGGTAGGGGTTCGTGTAGGGAGTAGGGTATGGGTTAGGGTTAGGGTTAGGGTTAGTGTTAGGGTTAGGGCTCGGGTTAGGGTACGGGTTAGGATTAGGGTACGCGTTAGTGTTAGGGTAGGGGTTAGGGTTAGGGTACGCGTTAGGGTGAGGTTAGTTATTAAACCTATCCCACTCTCTAGATACCCCTTAGCACGTAAAGGAATACTATTTGGGTGTCCAGCCATGGAGAAGAGTTTAGACACTAGGAGAAGATAAGGAACAAACCCATTATCAAGAAATCACAATATGATTCTCTTTTTAAACTGTTCCTTAAAATATTAGTGCTTAGGAAATCTATTGGAGGCAGAAGGCGTCAAGGGTAGCTTAGGGTTAGGGTTAGGGTTAGGGTGAGGGTTAGGGTACGGCTTAGGGTATGGGTACGGGGAGGGGTTCGGGTAGGGCGTAGGGTATGGGTTAGGGTTAGGGTTAGGGTTAGTGTTAGGGTTAGGGCTCGGTTTAGGGTACGGGTTAGGATTAGGGTACGCGTTAGTGTTAGGGTAGGGGTTAGGGTTAGGGTACGCGATAGGGTGAGGTTAGTTATTAAACCTATCCCACTCTCTAGATACCCCTTAGCACGTAAAGGAATATTATTTGGGGATCCAGCCATGGAGAAGAGTTTAGACACTAGGAGAAGTTAAGGAACACACCCATTATCAAGAAATCACATTAGGATTCTCTTTTTAAACTGTTCCTTAAAACACTAGTGCTTCGGAAATCTATTGGAGGCAGAAGCAGTCAAGGGTAGCTTAGGGTTAGGGTTAGGGTTAGATTGAGGGTTAGGGTACGGCTTAGGGTACGGGTTCAGGGAGGGGTTCGTGTAGGGCGTAGGGTATGGGTTAGGGTTAGGGTTAGGGTTAGTGTTAGGGTTAGGGCTCGGTTTAGGGTACGGGTTAGGATTAGGGTACGCGTTAGGGTTAGGGTAGGGGTTAGGGTTAGGGAACGCGTTAGGGTGAGGGTAGTTATTAAACCTCTCCCTCTCTCTAGATACCCCTTAGCACGTAAAGGAATATTATTTGGGGGTCCAGCCATGAAGAAGAGTTTAGACCCTAGGAGAAGATAAGGAACACACCCATTATCAAGAAATAACAATATGATTCTCTTTTTAAACTGTTCCTTAAAACACTAGTGCTTAGGAAATCTATTGGAGGCAGAGGCAGTCAAGGGTAGCTTAGGGTTAGGGTTAGGGTTAGGGTGAGGGATAGGGTACGGCTTAGGGTACAGGTTCGGGGAGGGGTTCGGGTAGGGCGTAGGGTATGGGTTAGGGTTAGGTTTAGGGCTAGTGTTAGCGTTAGGGCTCGGTTTAGGGTACGTTTTAGGATTAGGGTACGCGTTAGGGTTAGGGTAGGTGTTAGGGTTAGGGTACGCATTAGGATGAGGGTAGTTATTAAACCTATCCCACTCTCTAGATACCCCTTAGCACGTAAAGGAATATTATTTGGGGGTCTAGCCATGGAGAAGAGTTTAGACACTAGGAGAAGATAAGGAACACACCCATTATAAAGAAATCACATTAGGATTCTCTTTTTAACCTGGTCCTTAAAACACTAGTGCTTAGGAAATCTATTGGAGGCAGAAGCAGTCAAGGGTAGCTTAGGGTTAGGGTTAGGGTTAGGGTGAGGGTTAGGGTACGGCTTAGGGTACGAATTCGGGTAGGGGTTCGTGTAGGGAGTAGGGTATGGGTTAGGGTTAGGGTTAGGGTTAGTGTTAGGGTTAGGGCTCGGTTTAGGGTACGGGTTAGGATTAGGGTACGCGTTAGTGTTAGGGTAGGGGTTAGGGTTAGGGTACGCGTTAGGGTGAGGTTAGTTATTAAACCTATCCCACTCTCTAGATACCCCTTAGCACGTAAAGGAATATTATTTGGGGGTCCAGCCATGGAGAAGAGTTTAGACACTAGGAGAAGATAAGGAACAAACCCATTATCAAGAAATCACAATATCATTCTCTTTTTAAACTGTTCCTTAAAACACTAGTGCTTAGGAAATCTATTGGAGGCAGAAGCAGTAAAGGGTAGCTTAGGGTTAGGGTTAGGGTTAGGGTGAGGGTTAGGGTACGGCTTAGGGTACGGGTTCAGGGAGGGGTTCTGGTAGGGCGTAGGGTATGTGTTAGGGTTAGGGTTAGGGTTCGTGTTAGGGTTAGGGCTCGGTTTAGGGTACGGGTTAGGATTAGGGTACGCGTTAGTGTTAGGGTAGGGGTTAGGGTTAGGGTACGCAATAGGGTGAGGTTAGTTATTAAACCTATCCCACTCTCTAGATACCCCTTAGCACGTAAAGGAATATTATTTGGGGGTCCAGCCATGGAGAAGAGATTAGACACGAGGAGAAGATAAGGAACACACCCATTATCAAGAAATCACATTAGGATTCTCTTTTTAACCTGTTCCTTAAAACACTAGTGCTTAGGAAATCTATTGGAGGCAGAAGCAGTCAAGGGTAGCTTAGGGTTAGGGTTAGGGTTAGGGTACGGCTTAGCGTACGGGTTCGGGGAGGGGTTCGGATATGGCGTAGGGTATGGGTTAGGGTTAGGGTTAGGGTTAGTGTTAGGGTTAGGGCTCGGTTTAGGGTACGGGTTAGGATTAGGGTACGCGTTAGGGTTAGGGTAGGGGTTAGGGTTAGGGTACGCGATAGGGTGAGGTTAGTTATTAAACCTATCCCACTCTCTAGATACCCCTTAGCACGTAAAGGAATATTATTTGGGGGTCCAGCCATGGAGAAGAGTTTAGACACGAGGAGAAGATACGGAACACACCCATTATCAAGAAATCACATTAGGATTCTCTTTTTAACCTGTTCCTTAAAACACTAGTGCTTAGGGAATCTTTTGGAGGCAGAAGCAGTCAAGGGTAGCTTAGGGTTAGGGTTAGGGTTAGGTTGAGGGTTAGGGTATGGCTTAGGGTACGGGTTCAGGGAGGGGTTCTGGTAGGGCGTAGTGTATGGGTTAGGGTTAGGGTTAGGGTTAGTGTTAGGATTAGGGCTCGGTTTAGGGTACGGGTTAGGATTAGGGTACGCATTAGGGTTAGGGTAGGGGTTAGGGTTAGGGTACGCGTTAGGGTGAGGGTAGTTATTAAACCTATCCCACTCTCTAGATACCCCTTAGCACGTAAAGGAATAGTATTTGGGGGTCCAGCCATGGAGAAGAGTTTAGACACGAGGAGAAGATAAGGAACACACCCATTATCACGAAATCACATTAGGATTCTCTTTTTAACCTGTTCCTTAAAACACTAGTGCTTAGGAAATCTATTGGAGGCAGAAGTAGTCAAGGGTAGCTTAGGGTTAGGGTTAGGGTTAGGGTGAGGGTTAGGGTATGGCTTAGGGTACGGGTTCGGGGAGGGGTTCGGGTAGGGCGTAGGGTATGGGTTAGGGTTAGGGTTAGGGTTAGTGTTAGGGTTAGGGCTCGGTTTAGGGTACGGGTTAGGATTAGGGTACGCGTTTGTCTTAGGGGAGGGGTTAGGGTTAGGGTACGCGATAGGGTGAGGTTAGTTATTAAACCTATCCCACTCTCTAGATACCCCTTAGCACGTAAAGGAATATTATTTGGGGGTCCAGCCATGGAGAAGAGTTTAGACACTAGGAGAAGATAAGGAACACACCCATTATCAAGAAATCCCATTAGGATTCTCTTTTTAACCTGTTCCTTAAAACACTAGTGCTTAGGAAATCTATTGGAGGCAGAAGCAGTCAAGGGTAGCTTAGTGTTAGAGTTAGGGTTAGGGTGAGGGTTAGGGTACGGGTTAGGATTAGGGTACGCGTTAGTGTTAGGGTAGGGGTTAGGGTTAGGGTACGCGATAGGGTGAGGTTAGTTATTAAACCTATCCCACTCTCTAGATACCCCTTAGCACGTAAAGTAATATTATTTAGGGGTCCAGCCATGGAGAAGAGTTTAGACACGAGGAGAAGTTAAGGAACACACCCATTATCAAGAAATCCCATTAGGATTCTCTTTTTAACCTGGTCCTTAAAACACTAGTGCTTAGGAAATCTATTGGAGGCAGAAGCAGTCAAGGGTAGCTTAGGGTTAGGGTTAGGGTTAGGGTGAGGGTTAGGGTACGGCTTAGGGTACGGATTCGGGTAGGGGTTCGTGTAGGGAGTAGGGTATGGGTTAGGGTTAGGGTTAGGGTTAGTGTTAGGGTTAGGGCTCGGGTTAGGGTACGGGTTAGGATTAGGGTACGCGTTAGTGTTAGGGTAGGGGTTAGGGTTAGGGTACGCGTTAGGGTGAGGTTAGTTATTAAACCTATCCCACTCTCTAGATACCCCTTAGCACGTAAAGGAATACTATTTGGGTGTCCAGCCATGGAGAAGAGTTTAGACACTAGGAGAAGATAAGGAACAAACCCATTATCAAGAAATCACAATATGATTCTCTTTTTAAACTGTTCCTTAAAACACTAGTGCTTAGGAAATCTATTGAAGGCAGAAGCAGTAAAGGGTAGCTTAGGGTTAGGGTTAGGGTTAGGGTGAGGGTTAGGGTACGGCTTAGGTTACGGGTTCGGGGAGGGGATCGGGTAGGGCGTAGTGTATGGGTTAGGGTTAGGGTTAGGGCTAGTGTTAGGGTTAGGGTAGTTATTAAACCTATCCCACTCTCTAGATACCCCTTAGCACGTAAAGGAATATTATTTGTGGGTCAAGCCATGGGGAAGAGTTTAGACACTAGGAGAAGATAAGGAACACACCCATTATCAAGAAATCACATTAGGATTCTCTTTTTAACCTGTTCCTTAAAACACTAGTGCTTAGGAAATCTATTGGAGGCAGAATCAGTCAAGGGTAGCTTAGGGTTAGGGTTAGGGTTAGGGTGAGGGTTAGGGTACGGCTTAGGGTACGGGTTCAGGGAGGGGTTCTGGTAGGGCGTAGGGTATGTGTTAGGGTTAGGGTTAGGGTTCGTGTTAGGGTTAGGGCTCGGTTTAGGGTACGGGTTTGGATTAGGGTACGCGTTAGTGTTAGGGTAGGGGTTAGGGTTAGGGTACGCAATAGGGTGAGGTTAGTTATTAAACCTATCCCACTCTCTAGATACCCCTTAGCACGTAAAGGAATATTATTTGGGGGTCCAGCCATGGAGAAGAGATTAGACACGAGGAGAAGATAAGGAACACACCCATTATCAAGAAATCACATTAGGATTCTCTTTTTAACCTGTTCCTTAAAACACTAGTGCTTAGGAAATCTATTGGAGGCAGAAGCAGTCAAGGGTAGCTTAGGGTTAGGGTTAGGGTTAGGGTACGGCTTAGCGTACGGGTTCGGGGAGGGGTTCGGATATGGCGTAGGGTATGGGTTAGGGTTAGGGTTAGGGTTAGTGTTAGGGTTAGGGCTCGGTTTAGGGTACGGGTTAGGATTAGGGTACGCGTTAGGGTTAGGGTAGGGGTTAGGGTTAGGGTACGCGATAGGGTGAGGTTAGTTATTAAACCTATCCCACTCTCTAGATACCCCTTAGCACGTAAAGGAATATTATTTGGGGGTCCAGCCATGGAGAAGAGTTTAGACACGAGGAGAAGATAAGGAACACACCCATTATCAAGAAATCACATTAGGATTCTCTTTTTAACCTGTTCCTTAAAACACTAGTGCTTAGGGAATCTTTGGGAGGCAGAAGCAGTCAAGGGTAGCTTAGGGTTAGGGTTAGGGTTAGGGTGAGGGTTAGGGTATGGCTTAGGGTACGGGTTCAGGGAGGGGTTCTGGTAGGGCGTAGTGTATGGGTTAGGGTTAGGGTTAGGGTTAGTGTTAGGGTTAGGGCTCGGTTTAGGGTACGGGTTAGGATTAGGGTACGCATTAGGGTTAGGGTAGGGGTTAGGGTTAGGGTACGCGTTAGGGTGAGGGTAGTTATTAAACCTATCCCACTCTCTAGATACCCCTTAGCACGTAAAGGAATATTATTTGGGGGTCCAGCCATGGAGAAGAGTTTAGACACGAGGAGAAGATAAGGAACACACCCATTATCACGAAATCACATTAGGATTCTCTTTTTAACCTGTTCCTTAAAACACTAGTGCTTAGGAAATCTATTGGAGGCAGAAGTAGTCAAGGGTAGCTTAGGGTTAGGGTTAGGGTTAGGGTGAGGGTTAGGGTATGGCTTAGGGTACGGGTTCGGGGAGGGGTTCGGGTAGGGCGTAGGGTATGGGTTAGGGTTAGGGTTAGGGTTAGTGTTAGGGTTAGGGCTCGGTTTAGGGTACGGGTTAGGATTAGGGTACGCGTTAGTCTTAGGGGAGGGGTTAGGGTTAGGGTACGCGATAGGGTGAGGTTAGTTATTAAACCTATCCCACTCTCTAGATACCCCTTAGCACGTAAAGGAATATTATTTGGGGGTCCAGCCATGGAGAAGTGTTTAGACACTAGGAGAAGATAAGGAACACACCCATTATCAAGAAATCACATTAGGATTCTCTTTTTAACCTGTTCCTTAAAACACTAGTGCTTAGGAAATCTATTGGAGGCAGAAGCAGTCAAGGGTAGCTTAGTGTTAGAGTTAGGGTTAGGGTGAGGGTTAGGGTACGGGTTAGGATTAGGGTACGCGTTAGTGTTAGGGTAGGGGTTAGGGTTAGGGTACGCGATAGGGTGAGGTTAGTTATTAAACCTATCCCACTCTTTAGATACCCCTTAGCACGTAAAGGAATATTATTTAGGGGTCCAGCCATGGAGAAGAGTTTAGACACGAGGAGAAGTTAAGGAACACACCCATTATCAAGAAATCCCATTAGGATTCTCTTTTTAACCTGGTCCTTAAAACACTAGTGCTTAGGAAATCTATTGGAGGCAGAAGCAGTCAAGGGTAGCTTAGGGTTAGGGTTAGGGTTAGGGTGAGGGTTAGGGTACGGCTTAGGGTACGGATTCGGGTAGGGGTTCGTGTAGGGAGTAGGGTATGGGTTAGGGTTAGGGTTAGGGTTAGTGTTAGGGTTAGGGCTCGGGTTAGGGTACGGGTTAGGATTAGGGTACGCGTTAGTGTTAGGGTAGGGGTTAGGGTTAGGGTACGCGTTAGGGTGAGGTTAGTTATTAAACCTATCCCACTCTCTAGATACCCCTTAGCACGTAAAGGAATACTATTTGGGTGTCCAGCCATGGAGAAGAGTTTAGACACTAGGAGAAGATAAGGAACAAACCCATTATCAAGAAATCACAATATGATTCTCTTTTTAAACTGTTCCTTAAAACACTAGTGCTTAGGAAATCTATTGAAGGCAGAAGCAGTAAAGGGTAGCTTAGGGTTAGGGTTAGGGTTAGGGTGAGGGTTAGGGTACGGCTTAGGTTACGGGTTCGGGGAGGGGATCGGGTAGGGCGTAGGGTATGGGTTAGGGTTAGGGTTAGGGCTAGTGTTAGGGTTAGGGCTCGGTTTAGGGTACGGGTTAGGATTAGGGTACGCGTTAGGGTTAGGGTAGGGGTTAGGGTTAGGGTACGCGTTAGGGTGAGGGTAGTTATTAAACCTATCCCACTCTCTAGATACCCCTTAGCACGTAAAGGAATATTATTTGGGGGTCCAGCCATGGGGAAGAGTTTAGACACTAGGAGAAGATAAGGAACACACCCATTATCAAGAAATCACATTAGGATTCTCTTTTTAACCTGTTCCTTAAAACACTAGTGCATAGGAAATCTATTGGAGGCAGAATCAGTCAAGGGTAGCTTAGGGTTAGGTTTAGGGTTAGGGTGAGGGTTAGGGTACGGCTTAGGGTACGGGTTCAGGGAAGGGTTCGGGTAGGGCTTAGGGTATGTGTTAGGGTTAGGGTTAGGGTTCGTGTTAGGGTTAGGGCTCGGTTTAGGGTACGGGTTAGGATTAGGGTTCGCGTTAGTGTTAGGGTAGGGGTTAGGGTTAGGGTTAGGGTGAGGGTTAGGGTACGGCTTAGGGTACGGGTTCGGGGAGGGGTTCGGATATGGCGTAGGGTATGGGTTAGGGTTAGGGTTAGGGTTAGTGTTAGGGTTAGGGCTCGGTTTAGGGTACGGGTTAGGATTAGGGTACGCGTTAGGGTTAGGGTAGGGGTTAGGGTGAGGGTACGCGTTAAGGTGAGGGTAGTTATTAAACCTGTCACACTCTCTAGATACCCCTTAGCACGTAAAGGAATATTATTTGGGGGTCCAGCCATGGAGAAGAGTTTAGACACGAGGAGAAAATAAGGAACACACCCATTATCAAGAAATCACATTAGGATTCTCTTTTTAACCTGTTCCTTAAAACACTAGTGCTTAGGAAATCTATTGGAGGCAGAAGCCATCAAGGGTAGCTTAGGTTTAGGGTTAGGGTTAGGGTGAGGGTTAGGGTACGGCTTAGGGTACGGGTTCGGGGAGGGGTTCGGGTAGGGCGTAGGGTATGGGTTAGGGTTAGGGTTAGGGTTAGTGTTAGGGTTAGGGCTCAGTTTAGGGTACGGGTTAGGATTAGGGTACGCGTTCGGTTTAGGGTAGGGGTTAGGGTTAGGGTACGCGATAGGGTGAGGTTAGTTATTAAACCTATCCCACTCTCTAGATACCCCTTAGCACGTAAAGGAATATTATTTGGGGGTCCAGCCATGGAGAAGAGTTTAGACACGAGGAGAAGATAAGGAACACACCCATTATCAAGAAATCACATTAGGATTCTCTTTTTAACTTGTTCCTTAAAACACTAGTGCTTAGGGAATCTATTGGAGGCAGAAGCAGTCAAGGGTAGCTTAGGGTTAGGGTTAGGGTTAGGGTGAGGGTTAGGGTATGGCTTAGGGTATGGGTTCGGGGAGGGGTTCTGGTAGGGCGTAGTGTATGGGTTAGGGTTAGGGTTAGGGTTAGTGTTAGAGTTAGGGCTCGGTTTAGGGTACGGGTTAGGATTAGGGTACGCGTTAGGGTTAGGGTAGGGGTTAGGGTTAGGGTACGCGTTAGGGTGAGGGTAGTTATTAAACCTATCCCACTCTCTAGATACCCCATAGCACGTAAAGGAATATTATTTGGGGGTCCAGCCATGGAGAAGAGTTTAGACACGAGGAGAAGATAAGGAACACACCCATTATCACGAAATCACATTAGGATTCACTTTTTAACCTGTTCCTTAAAACACTAGTGCTTAGGAAATCTATTGGAGGCAGAAGCAGTCAAGGGTAGCTTAGGGTTAGGGTTAGGGTTAGGGTGAGGGTTAGGGTATGGCTTAGGGTACGGGTTCGGGGAGGGGTTCGGGTAGGGCGTAGGGTATGGGTTAGGGTTAGGGTTAGGGTTAGTGTTAGGTTTAGGGCTCGGTTTAGGGTACGGGTTAGAATTAGGGTACGCGTTAGTCTTAGGGGAGGTGTTAGGGTTAGGGTACGCGATAGGGTGAGGTTAGTTATTAAACCTATCCCACTCTCTAGATACCCCTTAGCACGTAAAGGAATATTATTTGGGGGTCCAGCCATGGAGAAGAGATTAGACACGAGGAGAAGATAAGGAACACACCCATTATCAAGAAATCACATTAGGATTCTCTTTTTAACCTGTTCTTTAAAACACTAGTGCTTAGGAAATCTATTGGAGGCAGAAGCAGTCAAGGGTAGCTTAGGGTTAGGGTTAGGGTTAGGGTACGGCTTAGGGTACGGGTTCGGCGAGGGGTTCTGATAGGGCGTAGGGTATGGGTTAGGGTTAGGGTTAGGGTTAGTGTTAGGGTTAGGGCTCGATTTAGGGTACGGGTTAGGATTAGGGTACGCGTTAGGGTTAGGGTAGGGGTTAGGGTTAGGGTACGCGTTAGGGTGAGGGTAGTTATTAAACCTATCACACTCTCTAGATACCCCTTAGCACGTAAAGGAATATTATTGGGGGTCCAGCCATGGAGAAGAGTTTAGACACGAGGAGAAAATAAGGAACACACCCATTATCAAGAAATCACATTAGGATTCTCTTTTTAAACTGTTCCTTAAAACACTAGTGCTTAGGAAATCTATTGGAGGCAGAAGCCTTCAAGGGTAGCTTAGGTTTAGGGTTAGGGTTAGGGTGAGGGTTAGGGTACGGCTTAGGGTACGGGTTCGGGGAGGGGTTCGGGTAGGGCGTAGGGTATGGGTTAGGGTTAGGGTTAGGGTTAGGGTTAGGGTTAGGGCTCGGTTTAGGGTACGGATTAGGATTAGGGTACGCGTTAGTGTTAGGGTAGGGGTTAGGGTTAGGGTACGCGATAGGGTGAGGTTAGTTATTAAACCTATCCCACTCTCAAGATACCCCTTAGCACGTAAAGGAATATTATTTGGGGGTCCAGCCATGGAGAAGAGTTTAGACACTAGGAGAAGATAAGGAACACACCCATTATCAAGAAATCCCATTAGGATTCTGTTTTTAACCTGTTCCTTAAAACACTAGTGCTTAGGAAATCTATTGGAGGCAGAAGCAGTCAAGGGTAGCTTAGTGTTAGAGTTAGGGTTAGGGTGAGGGTTAGGGTACGGGTTAGGATTAGGGTACGCGTTAGTGTTAGGGTAGGGGTTAGGGTTAGGGTACGCGATAGGGTGAGGTTAGTTATTAAACCTATCCCACTCTCTAGATACCCCTTAGCACGTAAAGGAATATTATTTAGGGGTCCAGCCATGGAGAAGAGTTTAGACACGAGGAGAAGTTAAGGAACACACCCATTATCAAGAAATCCCATTAGGATTCTCTTTTTAACCTGGTCCTTAAAACACTAGTGCTTACGAAATCTATTGGAGGCAGAAGCAGTCAAGGGTAGCTTAGGGTTAGGGTTAGGGTTAGGGTGAGGGTTAGGGTACGGCTTAGGGTACGGATTCGGGTAGGGGTTCGTGTAGGGAGTAGGGTATGGGTTAGGGTTAGGGTTAGGGTTAGTGTTAGGGTTAGGGCTCGGGTTAGGGTACGGGTTAGGATTAGGGTACGCGTTAGTGTTAGGGTAGGGGTTAGGGTTAGGGTACGCGTTAGGGTGAGGTTAGTTATTAAACCTATCCCACTCTCTAGATACCCCTTAGCACGTAAAGGAATACTATTTGGGTGTCCAGCCATGGAGAAGAGTTTAGACACTAGGAGAAGATAAGGAACAAACCCATTATCAAGAAATCACAATATGATTCTCTTTTTAAACTGTTCCTTAAAACACTAGTGCTTAGGAAATCTATTGAAGGCAGAAGCAGTAAAGGGTAGCTTAGGGTTAGGGTTAGGGTTAGGGTGAGGGTTAGGGTACGGCTTAGGTTACGGGTTCGGGGAGGGGATCGGGTAGGGCGTAGTGTATGGGTTAGGGTTAGGGTTAGGGCTAGTGTTAGGGTTAGGGTAGTTATTAAACCTATCCCACTCTCTAGATACCCCTTAGCACGTAAAGGAATATTATTTGTGGGTCAAGCCATGGGGAAGAGTTTAGACACTAGGAGAAGATAAGGAACACACCCATTATCAAGAAATCACATTAGGATTCTCTTTTTAACCTGTTCCTTAAAACACTAGTGCTTAGGAAATCTATTGGAGGCAGAATCAGTCAAGGGTAGCTTAGGGTTAGGGTTAGGGTTAGGGTGAGGGTTAGGGTACGGCTTAGGGTACGGGTTCAGGGAGGGGTTCTGGTAGGGCGTAGGGTATGTGTTAGGGTTAGGGTTAGGGTTCGTGTTAGGGTTAGGGCTCGGTTTAGGGTACGGGTTTGGATTAGGGTACGCGTTAGTGTTAGGGTAGGGGTTAGGGTTAGGGTACGCAATAGGGTGAGGTTAGTTATTAAACCTATCCCACTCTCTAGATACCCCTTAGCACGTAAAGGAATATTATTTGGGGGTCCAGCCATGGAGAAGAGATTAGACACGAGGAGAAGATAAGGAACACACCCATTATCAAGAAATCACATTAGGATTCTCTTTTTAACCTGTTCCTTAAAACACTAGTGCTTAGGAAATCTATTGGAGGCAGAAGCAGTCAAGGGTAGCTTAGGGTTAGGGTTAGGGTTAGGGTACGGCTTAGCGTACGGGTTCGGGGAGGGGTTCGGATATGGCGTAGGGTATGGGTTAGGGTTAGGGTTAGGGTTAGTGTTAGGGTTAGGGCTCGGTTTAGGGTACGGGTTAGGATTAGGGTACGCGTTAGGGTTAGGGTAGGGGTTAGGGTTAGGGTACGTGATAGGGTGAGGTTAGTTATTAAACCTATCCCACTCTCTAGATACCCCTTAGCACGTAAAGGAATATTATTTGGGGGTCCAGCCATGGAGAAGAGTTTAGACACGAGGAGAAGATAAGGAACACACCCATTATCAAGAAATCACATTAGGATTCTCTTTTTAACCTGTTCCTTAAAACACTAGTGCTTAGGGAATCTTTGGGAGGCAGAAGCAGTCAAGGGTAGCTTAGGGTTAGGG